>NW_025335317.1:17841023-17981009 GCF_004798865.1 Varanus komodoensis
AAAAGAAAAAAAAAAAAAAAGAAGAAAAGAAATAAGGAGGGCGGGAGGGAGGGAGGGAGGGAGGGAGGGAGGGAATTTTTATTATTATCCTTTTTGGGGAAAGGAGGATATACATTGATCCTTTTTAATAAAACTCTGAGCTTCTAATAAAGCATTCAGAGGTAGAGTAAAATGTTATAAGGTGGGATTAATGGAGGGGATACTGAACCTCTGGGACAAAGACAGTAAGAATGAACTCTATCTCTTTAACATGGCATTGTTAAGGACAAACTGGAGGAACACGTGTAGGGACAAGTTTAGTAACTTTTATAGGAGCAGTTGTTATGCCCCCACCCCAAACACACACATCACCTACCTGATCATAAAATGATTGAGGGATGAGATAAGAATTGGGTCTCAGTGCTTCTTCCCAGGCATTTTAAAGTGCTGCCTTCAGCTGAGTTACTCACAGGTTTGCAAGACAAGAATTATTTACTCTGTTTATTTGTAAGGCATCAAAACAGTTGTAAAAACAACCAGTGCCTTTTGTAAAGGGGTTGCTGCTGCTCCCAGTTGCAGTCATTCTCCTGTTGCAGGACAGAGAACTCAGCTGATAAGGGTGACACAAACAAGATGGCAGGCTGGCATGATGAAGCAGGGGTGGCTCCCCTTCCAGGTGGGCAAAATAGGTGTGCATGTTTTCTGAAAGTATTGTACAGGCTGCCTCCATGGGAGCTCTAACCTTCTCATTCAAATATCTTTCAAAGGAACTTCCAGCTGAAATAAGAGAAAGCTTTCAAGGAAGAGGGAGAAAATATGGAACCATCTGGCCATAAGGCCACAAGGACCTATAAGGTCAAGGAAATGGTTGAAAATGCTGTTCTTTAAAACTCAAGTATATTTGGATGGAACTCAAGCTCTGGGTCGAAAAAATCCTGGATGACAAACCCTTAAGAATGGGATGCAGAACCTCTGGCCTGGAAGCCAAATCTAGCTCTCTGATTTTTCTGCTGCTCAGATTCCATTATGGCCAAATTAGTCACATTTCTGATGAACCACTTGAAACTATTGCCCTATCTCTAGGAAGGGAGAAGAGGAGGCACCACAGTTGAAAGTAGTATGATGGGACTATCACTGCCCATGCTGTGTGCCTTGAAATTCAACATGCTCAGGCCCAGTTGTAGCTCCAGGGCACCCAGAAGACGCATGGTGGCAAATGAACTTCATGGAGTTGCTCCCACAGAAAGGTAAGAAGATTGTTTAGTTACGGTTGCATGTTGTTAGGCTGACCGGAGGCGTTTCTGTGTGATAAGGCAGATGCTAGTTCTGTTGTGAAGGCACTGTGACATCAAGTTATCCAACTTTTTGAGATACCAGAAAACCTGGAACTTAACTGTGGCAATTCACTGCGCAGGTGCATCAACAGGTATGTAGTACACAGACAATACCCTTGTCATTCCCCATACCATCCCTCAGCCTTCTGGTCGAGTAGGATGGTACCAAAAAGAATTGTTTGGCCAAAATGACACAGGTCACAGGGTTGAAATGGCTAGATGCACTGCTATTGGGTATGATGAAAATCCAAGGACAACCTTTCAGGTAAGAATACATTTTCTCCTTTTTGAATTAATGTTTGGTAGGAAAATAAATACAGGTTTGTTCCAGCAGAACTCCTGGCAACTGAGAAAGTGTGAGAACTCCAAAATGCATATTTAAAAGGCTTAATTAAAATTGTGTCCAGTTTTAATCAGCAGGTGAAAATGGCACTGGGTAATGTGCCAGAGGAGCCATGAAACTCCTGTAGGATATGTGACTACGTGTATGTGAAGGTCCATAGGGCAAGGAACAGCCTTGCATCCAGGTGGAAAGGTCTGCTTCGTTTCACAATTGGGTGCCCCAGCAGAGAAAGCCCTCCCCTTGGTAGCTGCCTTCTTTACTTCCTGGAGGAACAGGAGGAGGATCTCTGCCACTGACGTTTGAGGTCAGAAAGGCATACATGGGAGAAGGCATTCCATCAGATACGCCAACCCTAAACCATGTAGGGCTTTACATACCAATGTAAGCACTTAAAGCAGGCATGGAACTCAACTGGAGGCCAATGGAGACAATAAATGTTATATGATTCCCACCTTGAAGAACCTGTTAACAGACAGGCAGTTCCATTTTCCAGCAGCTGAAGCTTCAGAACTGTTTTCAAGAGCAGCTCCACCTAGAGCACATTACAGTAGTCCAAGCGAGAAGTTACCAGTGCATGGCCCATGGTAGCTAGATCATGTCTGTCCAGATAGGGGTGCATTTGACGGATTAAATGGAGTTGGAGGAAAGTGCTCCTGTCCATGGAGCCCACCTAGTGTTCCAGGGACAGGCCCAGGTCCAGAAGCACCCCCAGACTCCAGGCCCTGTCCTTCAGAGGGAGTGCAACCCCATGAAGGACAGGCTGAATATCATCCAACTCGACTGAGGACCCACCTACCACTAAAACCTGCATCTGGAGGTTTGGGTTAAGTTCCAATGTATTTGCCCTCACCCTGCTCAGGCACTGGCTCAGAACTGTCACCACCTCACCTGGATGAGGTGAAAATGAGAGGTGGCGCTGAGTGTCATCAGCATACTGGTGATACTTCAGCCCAAACCTATGGATGACCACCCAATGGTTTTGCACAGATGTTAAAGAGCATGTGGGAGAGCATGTGGGAGGCAGTGCAGCCATGGTGCAGAGCTATGCTCCCCCAATACCACCTTCTGGAACAGTCAGCCAAGTAAGAGTGGAACAACTGACAAGCAGTGCCCCCAACTCCCATCTCAGCCAGCCTATCCAGGATACCATGGTTGATGGTATCGAAAGCCACTGAGAATTCCAGGAGAATGACCAGGGATGCACTCCCCCTGTCCTTCTGTTGGCAAAGGTCATCCCATAGGACAACCAAGTCACCGAAACCTGCCCTGACAACAGACTGAAATGGACCTAGATGGTCGGTTTCCTCCAAGAGTGTCTGGAGCTGGTAGTTGGGGATGGTTGTCAGGAACTGGGTGGATTCAGAGCATGTTAAAAGGACTGATCTATATTTCAGTTGGAATTGTTGGTTTTGGACTATGTGCAATCATTTTTTCTTTGTATGTGAAGTTTGTGCTGTTAAAGCCCTATCAAAAAAGACTGTACCATTCAAGATGCTGCAGATAAAAGATGGAGAAGGTCGAAGAATTTTGGAAGAAGAAGAATGGGGTGAATACCATGAATAAAGCTGGCTAACATGTATATTGCTGCTGTGCTTATGCTACCTGCAAAGGGCAGGCTGTCAGGAATCAGTAACAGAAAAGACATTAGGTTGTAATGATACTAAGCCAGAAACAGTATAGAACAAGCTGAGAAGGAAGCTAAGGGTGTGTCTGTGACTGAATGCACCAACCTCTACACTTGAAATAAGCTAGTTGTTGCTCTTCATGGCAAGGTTTGTTCATACAAGAGAACAGGCTGAAGAAATTCGGAAAAGGACTGTGTGCTTCCTTATGCCTTTCTGATATGCTTTGCAACATAATTTGTAATTTTCTGGAAGACACTCCATTGGGAACAGGCACTTGAGACATTCTCTCTTCTGAGCACTTCTGTAGTGATGTTCTAATAAAAGCCTTGCTTTTCTTTAACTTCAGCATACCTGTTTGTTTACTTAGGTTCTGACAACATCTTCCTTTTTTTTCTTGATCCATTATTTTTGGTCAAACTGGATGCTTGGAAAAATCCACAAAATCTGGTTTATCACTGAAGTAAAATGATAAGATGGAAACCTGTGCGCAGTATTGTTCAGTAATGGTGTTAAACCATGTCCCAAAATATTTGAAAATGGCTGATTGCCTCTAGGCTGACTCCTGTCTCAGTCTTATGCTTTTCATAAGTGCAAAATTCTTCCAGTAGTTGGACAGACACTACATAAGAATGCATGGGCTTATGTAGTTAGAATAGTGTATCTAGAACAGTTAGAATATCAAGCTTGTGCAAAATGTCTATTTTAAGAAAGAAACCTTGCATCCTCTCTTCCATGCTTTACCAAGTAATATAACATGTCTGGAGGCAGTAAAAGGGTCTACAAGGGCATATGGAAAGTGCTGTTATATTATTCTACAATATTCTGGTTCTATAAAAATGAAATTATAGCACCTCTTTCTTTCTTTCTTTCTTTCTTTCTTTCTTTCTTTCTTTCTTTCTTTCTTCTATGATGGGATTAAGGACTTGAAAGGCAAACTGGAGCTTCCTATCACAGGAGGAGAGGGGGAGTAGAAGAGTGGCTTGGGAAGCAGCTACAGCAGATTCTGGAGGCAAGAAATCCTATTTCGCACTCCTTAATTCCAGTCAAAGGGCTGATAGGCATCTGCTTGCAGTAATTTGCTGCAGTTTATCCACTTCTTTTCCTTTTGCCTGCTCTTCACTGATGGGCTGGATGACATGCTGTTACTCAAGTGAGGAAATTAAAATTTGATGCAATAATCCTAAAAAGGGGGATTTTATTAGGTAATGTATACAGTTTTAGATTAGGTGCCAAAGCTTGATACAAATGTGTAAAACTTCAGGCATGCTGTGCACCACAGATAAACACACGGAGAGATGCAAGATGTAAGAGCAATAACTAGAACCCTATCTTAGCCTTTGTGCACCCTGCTAAAGCAACATCAGCAGTAGCCTTCCACACGTACATGGAGCCCATACATGCATCACAAACACATCGCCATATTAACACAGAAAAAAGCATGCAGCTTTCAGCTTGGGAAAGCTAATTTGTATAGTTCTTGCTGCCATCACATGTATTGTGTATTTTATTTGATGTTGTAAGCCGCCCCGAGGCTTTGGCAAGGGGCGGCATAGAAATGTTTAAATAAATAAATAAATAAATAAATAAATAAATAAATAAATAAATAAATAAATAAATAAATATCAGAAGCCTGTGTGGTGTGCGTAATGAGAGAGGGTCTTCTCAGAGACCACTCCCAGGCAGTGGAACTCCTTGTCAAGGAAGGCTAGGCTGGCTGCCTGTTTGTGGTCTTTTGCCAGCAGGCAAAGATGCTGAGAACCTCAGAAGGGAGCATCTGAACCTGGAAGTTTCTCAGGGTCCAGTGTCCCACCAAGCTGATGCCAGCAGGGCAAGAGTAGCAACAGAGGGGACTCTGTCGTTTCTCTTCTCCTCTTTTCCCTAGATGAGCCCATCTGGAGGCAATGCACTGCTGAGGGAAGGGCTGGAGCTGAAGAAGCCCTATTTTTTAACTATTGTGTCCTCTTTGCACCAGGATGTCCCCTTCTGACTTCTAGGAGATCTTCCAAGTCAGCTTTTGTGAACCTGGAAAACAGGTGCTTTTTGTAGTAGCTGTGCGGGGGAAGAGGTGGTGGGGTGAAGAATTGGATTTTGGTGTCCCACTTGCAAAATCATGGAAGTGTCTACAGTCTAAGGGAGAAGAAGCACAAAAATCTTATCATGATTGAGATATTCCTAAGATTCTGCTTTTAACCTGGATTTATTATTGTTATGTATCCTGAGTGTTACTTTTCATGGAAAGGTGGACTACTGAATAAATTTAGGGACATGTGTCACATCCACCATCAAAAGCAGCATAACATTTACACATAGCATGTGATGGGTTAGAACAGAGGTGTTAGTGGCACCACAGTTCGTTCTCTAGACGTCCTTACTACAAATACTTATATTCGCATAGTATACTGAGGATAAAAGCAAGGGTCTAAAACCCAAATTATGCAGCTGTTCTCTGTGTACCCCACACGTGACCCACAATACAGTCCATCAGAGAAAAGAATCCCGCTGTCAGCAACACCAGCACCACAAACCTAATGTCCCAGGGATTGCGAAGTACCTGTGATAGCTGCTCTCCTGGTGTTATAGGCAGTAGGAAGCACTGATTGCAATCAGGTCTGGGTGGGGGCTGCCCCCTCACCAGCACTGCCACGACTTCCCCATCTAGAATGGGGATGAAGCCTGCATATATGGGCTTGCAAGATGCAAAGGAGGTCAGGTTAGAAACGATCAGTGACCTATTTCACTAATGCTTTAAGACAAAAGAAAACATAAAAAAAGAAAAAGGATCAATTATAGATGTCTGTTCAAACAAAGGAAATCAATAAGCCTCATAAGTTAGGTGAAAACTATTAATTAGTGTATTACATCAATCCACCAATCCCAGAAACAGTGTCAATTAGATTGCAAAGTGTCCTAGTCGGAGATACAAGTAAATCCCTCGGAGACACAGAAGCATTCAAAGCATATTGAGAAGGACAGATAAGAATAATAATTCATGACTGATGTTTTGATGAGGCATTGTTTTTGGTCAGACAGAGAAGAAGAGAGGCAAATGTCAGCCTGCACAAGCAATTTTATGTTCTTGTATGCTCTCTACTGACTTCCCAAGCAGCTCCCTAGAGGAAAGATACATGTCATCATTCCTTCTCAATCCTTCAGTCACACAGAAGGCCTTCCCCGAACCTGTTTAACACTCACAAATGACAATACAAAACATGACATGGAAATCAGTCAGTGAAACACATTGTGGTCGCAATACACTGCGTTCCAGATCTACTTCTTTAATAGATTCTTTTAGACTGTTCTTCTAAAGAAGTTGAAGGGTGCAGTGGGTAGAAATTAAATTCTAAAGAAGGGTGCAGTGGGTAGAAATTAAGATTGGCTATAAACAAATTGGGAGAAAATCAAGCTATGAATTGAGTATGCATCAGAAATGTCATGTTTCATGTTTAGACACAGTTTCTGTCCAAGGTTTTTGTGTGCATGTGTGTTAGAGCTAGTAGTCTGCCATTTGACATTAACTGTTATTAAAAGTGTCAATAGAAAAAGACAATTTAGTTCCAGACACTGCTATATCGTCATTTAATTTGAGAGATATTCCTTCTATGGGCACAAGGTCACTCAGTGAAGGTGATCCAGTCCATAATCTTAGATGCTAGTGGGGATTTCCATTTCCCTAATACCAAATCATTCTTCTTTACCCCCTTGTTATTAATGCACTAAGCAGGATTTTTTTTCTTTTCCGCTGCTTAGACTGTCTTGTGTGAAGAAAAGCTTTAATATAAAGTCTCGAACAATGTGCGTGCAGCTCCTATGGCCATTTGTATTAATCAGTGACTTCTCTCTCCTCTACCAACTTATCAACCTTTTAAGCTGCAATCAAGTGGCTTCTTGGTTAAATTTCTAACACACCCTTTGTTAAGCAGGAAAACAAATTCTCCTTTTGGAGAGTTCTTGAATTTACATTTATAACAGCAACAGTTCATCCAGCACTTACGTCTATTTCAGCATTTGGTTGGCACATATTTGACTACAAAACAGAAGCTCCTACAATAATCAGAATACTACCTGACAGAATAATTTTGCATAAATATAGTATTAGGCCATCTTCTCACAGTGGTTCTATGCTCACATAAATCCTGACTAAGCAACCCAAACAAGACAATCTCAGGAGAGTTCTTCTTGCCTTTACTTCCCTCTCATGGGATCTTCCTTCCAGCAGTGGTGTTGTGTCCTAATGGTTAGAGCACTGGATGATCTCGGTTCTAGTCCCTGCTTGGCCATGGAGCTTACTGGGTGACTTTGGGCCAGTCACTTACACTCAACCTATCTCATAAGGGTCTTATGAGGATAAATTGCAGTTCAGGCCTATATGGTTGAATTTGACCTGGTTTACCCTGGGAAAATTATGCGTCCAGATGAGAAAGAATTTACATTACTATCTTTGTTCTACCATCATTGCTTTCGCTTAGGCTATTTTTTTTTTTATTTCCTTTTACTTGGAACACCAAATCAGAGACTGTAAGATTGAAACACTGCAAATATGAAATCACATTTATTTGGGCCTTGCTATTTACAAACAGGCCAAGGGTCTTTGGCACGCTAACGATTCTTTGTTAATCAACAAGTCTGTCAAAAATCAGATTTTTGCTGAATTACTGTGTTTTGCACTTAATGAGGAAATGGCTTACTCATGTTCCACTGAATGGGAGGGAAGTAGAGCATCCACATTATCACAGTGCATGCAAATGCAAGCAGACACCATTCAGGACAGAATGTCTTACTGCAAATGTTGGGGCTTGTGGGCCTGTTTGTGCACCCAATGCGTCTGCAGGCACTGCACAAATACTGTGGACGGTCACATTGACCGTGTTTGCACACCTACCGCTGGCTAAGGACTGCACATATTGTGGGAATCGTCTGTTTAACAGGAGAATGCTTCGGTGCAAAAAGGAGGCCTGCTAGCACATGCATACGTTTGCAAATTTGTTCTTGATTCAGTTTGCTCCCTAGGCCAGAGTCGAGTGTGTGAAAGGAGTACGGTGAATGCAAGGGAGACAGAATTCCGCAAATTTTCGCATCAGTAGTGCATAGCATATATGTGTTCATTGCAATACGTTTACTTAAAACCCATGTAAGAAAATAGCAACATTTTATTTATATTTTATGTTCTCTTTTTTTCTTTGGGATTTGGTTTTAATTGTTAAATCCACAATAAAAAACAAGTAAAGAAAATGCAGTTCACTGGGTGACTTTGGGCCAGTTACTGACTCTCAGTCTAAGAAACCTCACAGGGGTGTCATGAGGATAAAGGGAGAGGAGGGTTATATAAACTACCTTGTGTTTCTTGGAGGAAGAAAGGCAGGATATAAATGTAATGAATCTATCAATAGTCACTGTGGCCCACAGGCAGTATGTGACTATGTCATTCGACCAGGACAAATGACATTGCGCTAGAGAAACTGAGTTCTGAATAACATGCAAAAGGAGAATGCAACTAAAGTTACGTTTGCACAAGGTTGGGCACGTACTGGCACGTTGTGCTTGCAGAATTGCTTGTGGTAGTATAATCTGCTATCACCTGTACAGAGGAAAGATTCCAAGGAGCTCCAACAGTACTATTATACATTGTGACACGCTACAGTAAGATAATACACAGTGCACAGAATGTAGCGCAGGGGAATCTCAGTTTAACTTATCTCACAGAATTGTTCTTTTTTTATATCTAGGGATGTCATGATAGTCTGCCAGGTTGAAGCAGTTTTACGGCTCTGCATATGCATCCAGGACTCTCCTTATGTTTAACTCAATCAAATTTAATTTCCATTGAGGAGAAAATTGCTGAAAGATGGCACATGATGCTCAGAGGAAAAAAAAAGCTTAAATGCAAGTAAATAAGATACACACCAAAAGCTAGTGTGGCATAGTGGTTACAGTACTTTACTGTGACTTAGGAGGTCTGGGGTCTCATTATCCCATTTTCCCATTCTTATACTAGTTCTGTCCCATTTTTGCATCAGCTGCAAATTGAAATACAAACTGATCAAAATTCTCCTCTGTCCATAACAATGAAGAAATTTCTTAGCACGTGTTGTAGGTGCAGAGTGGAGGCAGAGAGCTCATCAGCATTTCTACGCAGTTCAAAAAAACTATCACTTGTGTTTTATTACTTTATGGTGCAGTATGTGGGAATCACAGATTCTAGAGCTTAAGTGAAACAAAAAAAATGAAACCAATTGTTCTGTTTGTTCTAGCTGTACAAGTGATCTGGCCAAATTGATTCAACTAAGTATATTTTGTGCTCTTCTGAGCTGCGAGGGGTGGATCTGAAAAAAGTTGACCCTTTTATGGCGACTGCTATGCCTCTAAAAAGAAGGAATAGACTGTAAGATGTACTAGATGGAACTCAGAAGTTATGCTTCTTTGGCATGTGATATCCATTTACAAATTCAATCAATATCCTATTTAGCATGGTCTGTTTCTGAATCCTGGCAACAGGAAGCATCAGGAGAGAAAGTTTTGTGCTCAAATACAAAGATTTGGTACTCTTGAACAAGCCAAATGCTTGTTTTCTTACAAAACACAATTTTTCGTCTTTGCAGGTACGGCATGGCAATAAATATGCTCTGACTTCTTTCCTTCTCTATTTCGGTTCCTACCCTCACATTGTCATACAACAAATCTGTGGGCAAAGATACTTCAACAGGAATTGTACAACAGCAGATCCCAATAATCCATCAATACTTTAAAAATGTCTATTAAAAGCTCTTACCGGAGGAGAATTCTCATAGATGTTTGTACTGTAGGGCAGGTTGATAAAGATTGGATCCATATCTTGTACATCTGTGATGGTGATCGCAAGATTGGCCAGAGTAGAGAGAGGTTTGGTTTTATCCTGGTCCTTAAAATATACAGAGGAAAATATATTTTAATTGGTTTTAATGTGTTTTATTCTGTTAATATGTCTTACGCATTGCAAGCCGCCTAGAAAGGCCTCGGTAATTATACAAATAAATATTTTAAAAGTTAAATACTAAATGTTATGCACACTATAAATATCTTAAAATAGATACAACCTATAGAAAATCTAAATTAAGACAATTGTAGCATAAATGTAAGATCTGAGCTTCTTTCTACAGATGTTTAACATTTTCTAGAACAAAACATACAAGAGAAGCATCAAGACTCATACTCACTGTAGCGTTGACTTGAAGCTGGTATGCCTGAGTGACTTCATAATCCAGTGCTCGGATGACTGACACGATGCCACGGCCACTATCAATAGCAAAAAAGTTGGACGGAGGCTGGAAAGAATAAAGCACACTTCCTCCTGCTCCTTGGTCTGGATCTGTGGCATTCACTATGAAAATTGGAGTTCCAACCGGGGTGTTCTAGAAATAAGGAATTAAGAAATATACACAGTAAGCAAAGTTCTGCTTTAGAACCAACGACAGTTTTCATTTCAAAAGAATCAATCTATGATTGATTTACTGTACAACAGACTTTCAAGAAGATCCAAAGAAATCATATGTTTTGAGGATTTATAATAGCAATGCTATCTTTAAGTGTGTGTTTTAAGTATTTCAATTAGTTATTAATATTTCTCAATTATGTTTTATACCACCCAACTGCCAACTCTGCGCAATTCACAAAACAGAATATTACAGTTTCTAAGAAAGTGAGTTTAATCACTGAAAAATCGCTGGTTACTTCGTGGTACAGATCGAATTTTACATTTCACTGCAGGACTTCAATTTCCAAGGACTGCAAATGGATCTATAGCTCACAATATCATTGCAGCTGAAACGTAAAAGCAGTATTTTACAACACATCAAAAATCAAAGGTATAACCTGGAAGTTTACATGTGTAAGATAGGCATCCCACATGTAGTATTACTGCAAAAGCTTATCATTTTAGTGTTACGAGTACCTTCATAAATGCATGTAAGGAAGATGTTTGACATTAATCCTTCAATTCAGGAAACCCCTGAACATAAAGAAATTGCAGAAAACCTCTAAGGAGCATAACTTTATCACATCTGGCCAATGGTCTGAAGGAACATGATGCAGTTCTACTGCTGAGAATAAGCAGGTCCTTGAGAAGTAAGCTGCACAGGTATGTTCCTTCATCGCTTTGGAAGAGAGTGGCATATACATGTAAGCAGCAGATATGCAACACAGTCAGAGATACACCATACCACCTGGATGGGGAGAAGATGGCTGTAATAATATCCATATCCCTCTTGCCAGACCAGGATTAAGACAGCGTAGCAGCTAACTGGGGCCAACTGCTATCATGTGGGGAGGAAATAATGGTGCCTGGATTGATCTTGCCATGAAACCCCATCTCAAGAGGCTGTGTAATTCTCGCTTCTCTTGCCGAAGATACCGTACCAGACAGGGGTCCCTACAATGCCAAGGTGTTCCTGTGATACTCCATATCTCCCCACACAGTAAATGAGGGCAATAAAACTGCTCTCTCAATGTACTACAACAGAAAATGGCAGGTAGCAGTGCCTGTTCACCTTTTTGCCTCAAAAATATTTGAACATTTTCACCCTTGTTTTCGTAACCCTCATATTACTAGAACAGGCCTACTTTATATGAACGGAGAACGCTTTTTATGCGGGAGAACATGCAACGTTTTCTGACAAGCAGCTTTGTCATTCCTTCTTGTCTTGTTTCTGTGTAAGGTATGAACCTGCTTTGAGTGGGCTTTTTGTAAGAAGAGATACGACCAGTACAGCACACAGTCAATAGCTAAGTTTAACAAGAACTCTTATACTCTGTTCAATATCGGAGGTCCTGTTCTGTACGCTTCACTAAAAGAGTTTAGTGGAAGTCTGCTACAGCAAGTACATCCTCTTGGTGCCCAGAAATGATCTTCGGCCACCAAACTAAAACTTGATTTTAAAAGGAAGACTTTGAACTTAATTGACTTAGTTCATGAATTCATTGACTTATCCTTTGCTAGTTGCTATTTTTTGCTTTTGTTTTAATCCCACTTGTAAAGTTGTCTGCTTGGCCTTTTTTACTGTATTATTGTTTTAGGTTTGTTATTGTGTACTTTAATGACTTGTTTCAAAGTTTTGTAGCATTAGAAGCACAGAGATATTTATAAGATAAATCTCAATAACCTGAAAACAAACAAACAAAAATAGCACAAACAGATCTAGCTGAATGGCCCATAATGTTTTCTTCATGTTTCACTTGCTCATGTCATCATTAGCAAATCTAAAACTTTCTGCCTGCTTATGTAAGTACTGCACCAAACATCCTGTTCTATTCAGTAGCATCATTTTAAGCCAGTTATTTTCTAACAAAATGTACTACTCAGTATTTGGAAAGAGCTTAATTACTTTTTTGTGCTTTATCCTGTTAGAGAGTTAAGACTTAAACCATTACAAATCAACTGTTAACATGGAAGAAAGCAGGAATATAAATGATGTACAACTCAGATGAGATTTTGGGTGCATTGTCCATAGTAAGAATAATAATAATATTCAGAAGGATAAATCTGCTCTTGATTAATATACATAGTCTTCTTTATAAGTGTTCCCCAGTTACTCTTTTAAACATGCAAATCTGCTCTGGTCACCAGCGATTATCAAGTCTGGCAGCAAAAATGAAGAGTTGAATTTCACTGCCATTGTTTTTCACACAAAGGCCCTAATGTCAGGCTTTGAAGAGAACTTGTTCCCTAGCCCCTAGACAGCTCAAAACTAAGGAGCTGGGGTCAAAAATGTCACAATGGTTTTGTTCTTGTTTTGTCACAAAAACAGATGAGAGAGTATCTTACAGCCAATATTTTTTTCTGATTTTTGGGCTGTAGCTGAAATAAAGTTCAATTGATTGTCTCTGAACTGGTCAGATTTCCTATTGCTCTTGCCCTTAGGAGGAGAAAGATGCAAGAACAAGGCTTATTTTTTTATTTAAGTCATATAGGATAGAATCATTTGCTTCTGTACAGAACAGAGATCCGAACAATGCTACAAGGTCAGTGCTCCCCTGTAACTCCTCCTAATCATCCCTCTTTCTCATAACAAACTCAGATGTTGAGTGCTAACAGCAATGTAGCCAGAACAGGGCCAGAGAGGAACAAGCGAGTGGATGGTATCGGAATGCTTGGAGCTACATATAAGCAAACCGGAGGGGCAGCTGCCAACCCCTCTCCACCTGCAAAATTCCATTGTAAAATAAGCATGCTCAGTAGCCACAGCATTAAACAGTGTTGGCTGGAAAGGGGGAAATAGAAAACTGAGGGTGAGGGCAGGGTGTCCCACGGGAGAAGGGCATGGCTGATGAGGACCTTGAGCAGGGGTACCCCCTTTAGGAAGTGGGAATTGTTTATAGCATTTTATTGTTCTTTCCAAAGACAAACCTAAAGGTTAAGACCCAAGAAGTGGGTTTCAGTACACCTAGGGTTCAACATGGTACGGAGATAACGAAGCTTATGAATTAAAAGAAAAAGCTTTGCCATCCCCTAACCCACCAACTCAAACTGCCTAACAAGAACCTGTTAGGTTAATGATGTTGGAAACTGGGTGTCAGGATCAAACTAGACATTAAATGAATTATGTTGTGTGTAGCTCAGTCTGCTCTTGCTTTCTTACTCAAGAGTAACAGTGTGTAGCCCCAACTCAGATTGGGACCAGTGCATATCAGAAGGGGTGGAAAAAACAGTCAGGGGAGCATTTGCTCCCCAAAATCAAAATCTTTCCATTAATACAGTGCTTTAAAATTAGATTCAGTTGGGATCCACATTCAGCAGTGAGCCTGGACAAAGAACACCGTGGGAGGGGCTACATTTTTTCCATTCTGGTTCTCGACAATACACAAACACACACTTCACACAACTCCACAGACACAGACACACCAGTGCATGCTTTTGCTTCACTTATCCGTTCATTCAGTCCTCCCACGTGCTCCTAGTCACACCATTTCCCCTGTCACTTGATGTTCACTTAATTCTTTTCCCTTGAAGCCAAGACGGTAAATCGCTGAGGATCAAATTCTATTTTGGAGACATTTTCTGGCCCACATTCCAGTAGTGGACAGAATCAAACTAAAAATGGTGCAGCCGAAATACAAAAAAACTCCAGCATATTTTAGTTTAATGTTCTTACTGCTGATATCCAAGCCTTGAGAGGAGTTTCAATCATTCAGAATGGGAGAAAAGCCTGCAAAAAGATCCAGAGGTCGTTGAACCACCAAAGAAACAACAGTCAGGAGAAATGCAGTGGAGCCAAGGAATAGGCATAAGGTCCAAGGCATGGGTGGCAGGCAACTAAGACTGGAATGCTGGGACCAGGACACAGGTACAAGGCGGAGTCCTGCAACAGCTTCGGAGGGCCAGAAGCAAGCAGCATGTTTGTTTAACAGTGCAGAGTCAATGTCCGGGAGACATTAGCTCTAAGCAAACACAGTCCAAGGTATCACAATCCAGAGGACATGTTCCAGAAAGACTGTCACATTCAAGAACAAGGCAAGGTCAGGGAAGATGGGTGCGGGCACCTGGGAATCAGAGTCTGGCTAGAGACAAGCATGGAGGCAAGAACAGGCAGGGATAGACTGGAGCAAGGAAAGAAGCAGGCAGGCAGGCAGGGACTAGAATTCAAGCCAGACAAGGCAATGTGGACAGCCAGAGAACGAGTGAGTCGCAAGAAGACCTTGTGTTGCTGTGGCGAACAGCAGCAGTGCAGGGAGGTCTCCAGGGCCTCTGTCTGCACTGCATCATTGCCCCTCACCTTGATCCTTACAGTGGCCATCAGGGGGATATCAAAGGGTCATTTGGAACCCCTTGGCCTGAGGTTGCACATCTCTTTCTTAAAGGGAACTTGAAGCCCCTTTCAGTCCATGGCTTTGGATACTGGGTTAAGCAGGAACTTCCATTACCTCTAACCACAATTCATGTCACTACTATGTAACAGTTAGCCACAGTGGGATTCAAGAACAGGTGAGCAGGGAGAAGTGCGGTATCCTATTGCTGCTTCCCATTTGCTTAACCATGACTGATAAACCACTCAACAGTGTCACATCTGACCCAACTCAACATGAGAGAAGTTAGAGACACAGACATATTTTTCTCCAAGGATATAATTAAAACTTTGAACATCCCTTCCTACATGGTAGATTGGCTGAAACATTTAAAAGCTGGGGGGAAAAGAACGTAGCGCCACTGCATGTCTGGTGTAAAAAAATACAGAAACCAGGTCAAAAAGTGCTAAAATACTTTGATATTGCACACATACACAAAATACATTTAAAACCACCAATACTGAATCATTTATAAAATGATCAAAAAGATATCTTCGGTTAAAACTCTCCATTTAAGCATGGAGAGGGTCCTTTCTGAGAAGGCTTATCTTGCAATTGCCCTGCCTCCTTACAGAATCTTACAGGGGTTCAAATGTCTTCCATTTGTAACCCTTCTGTGTTTTTCCAACATTCATCCTTTTTTCTTAACACAGAAAATTAATTGGTAAAGAAGAGATGGGATAAGCTATAGAGTGTTTTTTGGTTGGGACTGCTAGGAACACTGTACCTAGAAGCACCCTAAATTTTAAAAAGCATACCTGAAATGTGTTGCTCACGCTTAGCTCACACTGAAACATTAACATTCAAATGGTCAACATGAGACCTTGTGGTCTTCTGCGGTCTCTTAAAATACAGAAGATAATGGTTACCTCCAGAGTTACATAAATGAGTGAAGGTTAGCTAAGGTTTGCATCTATTCATATTATGGCTTACATGAGAAAGAGGCTGATAAAAGTCTCAGTGTGTGGTCCTCATAAAAACCTTCCAGTCACTGGACTTTAATGTGAATGCTTATGGTTCCTGCTGCCTAAGGGTTGACTTCAAGCACCTGAAAAACTGTCTGGTTTTCACTAAATTCTGGATGCCAGGTTGCATGTCTTCCCAGATCCATGGACACTCTGTTCATATGAGCACCAGTGTGTTTAATGTGCCTGAATTCATTCAGTGAAGAGTGACATGAGTATAAACATTTACATTATATTAAAAACTCACCTTTAAAATACTTGACAGGCACTGTAATTCTGCTAGAAAATGTACTTCAATCAATGCTATTCAAGGAAGCAACACTTCCTGCAATGGATTATGCATGAGAGTGTACAAGGATCTGGTTTTACAGCTTCTTCTATGGAACTAGGGCTGTGTAGGACATAAAGAACCACACTACCTAAAAATGTTTCCCCTTATATCGGAATCAAATCCACATGCGTATTCAAAACTGAAGCTGCCCTGGCTACAGGTGTCAATGTAGACAATCACCTGTGTGGGGACATCAGATTAGCTCCTCAAGGTTTGCTACAGTTACTTATCATGAGAGAAAATAGGAATGCCAGTGGTTCCAAAGAGGGAAAACAGTCATTATCAACATCTTTAAAGGTTTGATTTTGGGGAGGAAAAGTTTCTCCAATGAAAATCTACTCAGTGCTTTCACAGATACTCCCAATACTTATTTTCTTATTTCTATTTTACATACTGTGCTGAAACTCAAAACTTACGTGAGATGCCCTGTTAACTCAGACAACATTTGTACTGGTATTTCAATTCTTTTGCACAGTATTTATCATTGTAAATGCCTTTAGACTGACAATGTTTGCCCTTAAGACTGGAAAATCCAATGTAATCTTGCCAGAATGAATGAGTCAACACTAGAAGCATGCAGATGTACACAATTCTTCATTGAAAATTAAGTCTCCAAATATACTTTAAATGTTGTAGATCATCAGAAGGATAATTAAGCACCTTATAATCTCCATACCACTTCTTTCTAAATGATAATCTCTCTTCAATGTTTAAAGTAAAGCTCAACTTTTAATGAGAAAGCTTCTAACATACCCTCAAATACTGAATTCAGGTACCCCTGTGCTCATTATTTTGAAAGCTAAATGAGACCACCAACAAATGAATGGAGATTTTCAGCATACTCTGGGGAACTTCAGATATGGAAAAAGTACCTTTTTGCACACAAATGGGTGTAAAATTCACCCAAAATGTAGTAGCACAGAAATACACGTGTCTCACCTTCTTAAGTAGATGTGGTGGAAAGATCCCTCCATTCAAATTTCTCTATGACAAAACTAGCAGGACAAAGCAAGGCTAGCCTAGAATGTTACAGCTACTTTTCACAGTAGCTGTAACATTAACAGCTACTTTTCTATATGCAAGAATTATTTTATTTTTTTAAAGGAAACACATCCAAGCATAACATTCCCCAACCATGGTGATAGTCTGGTCACAGATTTATAACCTGCTCTGCTCTATGTGAAAATTGAGCCTTGATCGGTCAGCCAAGAGTGAATAATAATAATAATAATATGGATAGAGTATCAGATACCTGATAGTCCAAATATTCTGAATGCAACAGGAAGTCAAGGCAGAAGATACCCCATCTGCTTGTCCTTGGACAGCAACACAGATCTATGGATTGGACAGAGCGTAGGCTATACAGCATAGGGCAGAGTCCTTCTCGGGTGAGTTGAATACATTTAAGGGTATAATACTGGACAGAATGAGGGTAGGACATATGGGGGCCACGGAGACCTGTATATTGACTTAATAATCTCGAGCAGGGAGACCTGCTCTATCTGATGTGAAATGTATCAGAGATTTATTAGTGAAGGTTAAACCCAGCATGCCACCATCACAAATAAATTGGACATCAAGAGCACGACAAGACAGCTACTTCACTGAAGCTCAGTCAGTGTATAAAAACATTAGACAGGCAGGCACAATAAAGACACTGCTCCAAGAATAAACCTGTGAGCAGAATAGATCTGCACTGTGCCTTTAAGAGCTCTCCACCGTATCAAAATCATTTCACGGGCCACGAACTGCAGAACACCTAGAACGTGACTCGCTCTGACAGCCTCATCCAGCTGGCCTGGTGCCAAATGCCCATCTGTGTGAAGGAGAGATAGCTTATATCATGCAAGTTGACTCTTCTGTAACAGGATGAGCATGGGATGGTAATAAAGTTGAGGGCACAGGGAGAAAAAATGATTTTTCCAGCTGCCCATTTTATTAAAAGAATCATAATACCATTTTGTTCTTAATGTTTAGATAAACTGCTCAAGCACTTAAAAGTCAGGATGCTTAAATGTAGGCCTGAAATTTCAGAACAATTAAAAAGCATTAACAACATAGATTTTGCAGATATTTGATTTTACTTTCTCCCGAAAACAACCAATGAAACCATATTCTATACAGAACGTGTTTTTTAAGGGTCTCATGCTTAGATTAACAAGAGGAGTCCAGCAGCAGATCTTTCTTAAGATTTGTGTATGTTTTGGGACATGATAGTTGGAATAACATGGTAGTTGCAGAGATGATCTTTGTTAGCATATTAAAAGACTATGCAGACTTTATATGAGTGCAAATGAACTCAGGAATTCAACTAAAATGAGATTCAGACTCCCCGCCCCCGCAAAATGCCCCCCCCCAAATGTTTTGCAGGTGATCTTTTGCACACCTAACCTCATAGGATTACTCTCTTGTAATTACGGACAGGACTGTTGTTCCCATGGTCAAGGACATTTACGTCCCGTCTTGATGAGGCTCAGGGCCTCTTCTTTTATTATGGTTTAATTACAATGGTCCTGTGACTCCAGGGAGAACTTATATGTTCAAATAAGCCATGTACTATGCTTAGAAAGCCTATATGGCTTGGAACTGCAATACTTGGCAGAGTGCCCTTCCCAGCCTGGATGCTACATTCTACATCTGAGGCCTTCTTCCAAGTTCTTAAACCAGTAGTAGAAGTAGTTAACACTTCCAAAGGAATTACTCACTATCCAAGAAAACAACTGAAAAAAGGACACTTTCAACACACAATTTTTGTTAGTGAGATTCCCTTTTATGCCATATATATCTTCCCTTGCCACCCCTAAGGAAAGTGGCAAGGCAGAAGAGGGCCTTCTCAGTGATGCCCCCCCCTCCCCCCATTATGGAACAACCTCTTCCCTGAGGTCACCTGGCACCAGCTATCAGCTTTTCAGCATCGGGTTAATACTGCCATCTATGCTGGAGCATTTAATAGCATACAGGACCCCCCACACAGGTCTACTTGTATTGAACTTGCTACTCTTGTTCAAATTGTTTTAAAGTTTGTTTTGATGTTTATACTGCTTTTAATATCTGTGTCAATGTTATTGTACTGTATTGTATTGTATTGTAGTAATTGTTCTTAACTGCCCGGAGAGTTTTGGCTATCGGGTGGCATAGAAATGAAATTGATGATGATGTGCCAATGCCATTAATATGAATTCAACTCAAAAAGTATTTCTGGGAGTATCTGTGCTGCATTTCCTCATTTCTTCAATCCAACTGATGCAAAGTTAGATATTTTTAACACACGTGTCCAACATAGTAGAACAGTGATATAACATTTCTGCAAACTTACGTGCCTCCTCACATTTAAACATTGATACAGGAAAGCAGTGGCTTCCTTTTCATTACAGTAAATTTTACAATAATAGTCCAGAAGAAATAGAATAGTGGATGCTGCCATGATAGCTCTCACTTTCTTATACCAGTAGTCAAAGTATTGAAGCCTAAGGAATTGATCACTATCCAATAAAACAAGTGAAAAAGGGATGCTTTCGGCACACAATTTTTGTCTGTGACATTCCCTTTTATGCCCTATGTAAACCCCAGGTCTACTGCATTTCATCTGGTGACAACCCTGTAATCTCCACTATATACTCATATACAAGACTTCCATATGGCCCTTCCAGGGCAAAGTCACCCCACAATGGACAATGGGAAGCTGGTAAAAATGATTAGGATGCAAAGGCATACACATTGTACCAATGGAAATAATGTGTAAACGGCAGGCAATCTGGCTGAACAGCTGTCTGAAGGTCGATGAAATGAGAGGAGGTAATGGAAATGGACTGACAAGCTTATATTGACGGGCTAAGACTAGAACAACATGCAGGTCAAGACAAAGTCCTTTTCGTAATTCTTTGCAGAATCGGATTCCAACTCATTTGGGGCTTTAGACCTCAACATTCAAGTGCTTAAGGGAATAAGTGTACAGCCCCCATCCTGAATCCATAGGCCAACTTCAAGGAAAGCATGGCACCAAGCAAATACAAGTGTTCTTGGGTCATTCCTCTATTACTGAACCTACGCAGAATCCACCAAACTTTTCTCAAGTAGTTCTGGTAACCCTGAAGGAAGAGCTGATGATGCTAAGAGGCTACCTGGGCCCTTAAATCTGCATTTGAGGGCTTTCTGAGGGAGTCCCTCCTCAGAAAATGAGGACGGTGACAAGAGGAAGGGCCCTTTTGGGTGTGGCACCCTGACTTTGGAATGAGCTCCCCGGGGAGGTTTGCCTGGCACCCTCTTTATATTCCTTTTGGTGCCAGGTAAGATCGGTATTTTAATGCTTAATCAGTTTTTAATGGTATTTTAATAGAATGTGGTATACCTTTTGTGAAATTATCGGTTCTGTTAAGATGAGATAGGGTGCACATACAAAGTGCACCCTATCTCATCTTCATATGGTTTTACTGTTGTGTTTATATGGTTTACTGTTTAGTCTTTATATGGTTTTACTGTTGTAACCTGCCTATGCGGCTAATGGGGCAAGCTAGTAATCCTATAATATAATATAATATAATATAATATAATATAAACAAACAAATCTATTCTCATAATTCTCTGCCGGCACAAGATGACTGGTCTGCCCATCATTCAGGGAGAAAATTCCTTGTTGGGTATGGGTAACCCTGTCTTCCAATAATGTTTGAAGATGCAAAGAGATATATTGAAATGAAAGTGTGTATCATTTGGTCCTCATGCTTTGGCAGGGTAAAAAGGAACAGAGCCATGTTGATTAGAGAAAAGGCTCCAAAGAGCTCTGTGGGTAACATGATTTCCCAGTCGCTCACCCTCTCCCTTCTTCACAACCACAAGCTGAGTTAAGGGTAGGAGGTAAACTGGACCACTAAGTATGTGTCTGAGCAAAGATCTGAACTTGCATTTCCCAGCTCCACATCCAGTGTTCTGACCACTGAACCACATTAGCTTTTTCAAGTGGGTAAACAAAGAGAAGTACAACAACAGTCGGACGCCTGACAATGACCTTGTGGCTGGCTCTGTTAAAGACTGCAGTTGGCACCGTCCGTGAGAGAGGCAATTAAAGCAACTGGAGTAACGAAGTGTGTGCATCATGAAGCAGGCATGTATTTATTTTGTTATGATTAACTTACTTAAATTATTTACTTGTTTTGATGCACACATATACACACAGGAAGCACAAAGCATACTTATTGTAAATCTTATATTTAAACAAGGGGAGAAAGAAAGGCATTGCTCTGGGAAACTGGGAATCTTTTTCGACCCATCACTGGCTAGGGAGGATAATTGCCTGGAGTTCATTTTACTTCAGATAAGCAGTAATAGCTCTCACTTCACCCCAATAACAGTCTGTCTGTGTGGGGGGGGGCGGGGGGGGGGAGGAACAGAGCAAGCACTTATGTAGAAAGGTTTAATAATGGATAATTAATATGTAATGTCCTTAGGTAAAGAATTAAGATCTATTTCAGAGCTTTTTCTGTTCTTTTCACACTTCATTCAGCAGATGCCTCTGACTGTGCTGACAAAGCACAATTTGATATGTTCATGATTTACCTCCACTGAAGCCTTCCTTGGGCTCCTAATGATGTTAGGAAGCTAACTTCCTCTACACACATAAATCTATATGTCTCTGCTGTTACGGCAATAAACATTGGTGATTCTCTCTACATAGTTTCCTTTTACCTTGTTAACCTATTGATCTAAGTTGCATAGCACAGTTTACAGAGACAGTTGATGCAAGTTTACTCTCAAATATGATTCCAATGCTATGCCTACATAGGTGTGTTCAGTTTTGGTGGGAAAAAAGGAAACATGGTATTTTGGGGTGTCCTTTTAATGCCATTAGTGGCAAATCAACTGGATCATATGGATGGATTTACCAAGGGGTACACATCTGCTTCAGATGAGACCTGAATACAGAATTCAAGCATTCTGAAGTGAAGTCGGTCTTCTCCCTCGCTTGGGAAAGTTGTTTATATTTTCCTGCCCAATGATTACATTTCTCAACTCAGGATCTGCACAAAAGGAAGACATCAGGAGGTAGAGGAGGAGGAAGCTGAATAGTTCTGTAGATAGGCAGCATTAGCTAGTAACTAGGAAATGATTTACCAGAATTGTTCTTTTTACTGCCAATCACAAGGGATGTAGAAGGAAATTACCTGAAGCTGTTCCAATGCATTGGGTGCCTTTGCAGCAGAAACTTGAGAATTTCACAAATAGCTTGCAAGCCAGTATTAACTGGGAAAAGCTCATACCCGCTGTTGTCCACTGAGCTCAAACAGGACAGGTCTTCTGGTGTCATACATCCCTAGCCTGGTAAGACCCATCTTAAACCAGCTACCTCTTTAGGGACACTCATTCAAAACAACGAATATGTTATGGGGGTAAAAAAAAAACAACATTCATATAATCCAGACAGAGCTAATGTTATAACTGTATTCTAGGAAATGTTCAGTATAAACGTATTAGACAATTTCTACCTCCAGGATAATCACTGGTTTAGTTATGTCACACATGCAGCAATGCATAAATCAACCTACTTTCCTGTTTTGTGTGAAAAATGGAGTTTTGGAAGGCTTCTTATGATTACACCTTCTAGCTTTGCTGAAAACTTTTCTCATGGTTTACTAGTTTTAATGTGACTAATATCATTCACATCCTTAATTATTTTCAGATGCAGATTCCAAAACTAGTGTAAGGTTGCAATATCCTTAACAAGGCAGTCTGAAACTATCTGTTCCAGCCTTTCCAAAGTTTTAACTTCCATGTTTTAAATACAGACTTTAGCTTCTTGAAGAGCCATGAAAGGCATACCAAACCATAGTATTTTTCAGAAGAACATTTTGTATGAAGCTGCAATGCTTTAGACAGAAGAGTGCTTTGGTTACAAACACCCTCCAAACACACACCTCAACAACACACACATACAATTCACCACAGCCTGTATATTATTTCAGCTTTAGCATATGAGGAAGTCTACATATATCGGCTCATTTGACAAGTACTGTTCTAACAACTTCCCTAAAACAGTCCAGGAGCAAGGATTACAGGAATTAACTGTAGAAACTGCAAATGTCTTTGTAATAACTGCCTGATTTACAAATTTATGAGCCACACATAGTGAAAGCAAATAGAGAAACAACCAATCCTGATTTAGGTTCTCAAAGCAACAGTGGGCACCCCTCTAACCCCTGGCTGCTTTCACTCTAACTCAACCTTGTCCTCCAAATTCAAAATAGAAACCTTTTATTTCCCCACACAATTGTTCCTGCAGAGCAGGTCAATTGAACATTCAGGAAAAATCTCCAGTCATTAGCTCTCCACTGAGGCAATATCAACCACTCATCTGAGTATTAGCAAGCAATTAGCTTAACAAAGGATGGTCACCCAAAGGTACTGAATGACCCCTAAGAACCATGGAGGCTTCCTTGTCCTTAAATCTAGTTCTCCCCTCCCCACCCCTGCCCTAAATGGCCTTGCTTACTGTAAAATGCTGACAGATAACTTAGATGCATTCTTGTGAGCTTATCAGAGACAGCAAATCCACCAGTGTTCTGCCAATGCAAACCCTTTCGCATGCACGCTCTCCCTCTATACACACACACACACACACACACAGATATAGAAGTGTCTGTCTGTCATCTGTCTACACACTCATTTCTAAGGTGCTGCTTCTTCTCAGGAATTCTGTTAAGAACAGGGGATTCTTACAGTTTTTCTAATTGACTGATAGTTGTCTTCAGATGCACTTGGCTGTCCTACTCTAAGAATGCAGCCCTTCCAAGCAATTCTTCTAAGACATTCTTATAAATATGTTGCTTAAAATCTGACTGTTGCGGTATTTTCTCATTATCTCTTCCAAGCTTGGAAAAAATCCTGACCCCTTTTTCCTTCTCTGTTGCTTTGTAGGTCCTTCTTCCCCCTTTGCCTCGCTATACTATTAGGGCAACTGCATAAAACCTTAGCATTCATCTTTATCATCAGTCATCAATCAACCCCACTGAAGACCCTTCCAGTACAGCCTGGTCATATTACTAAAGCAATAAATAGGTGCTTCTGTTGCAGGCAGTGCTGGGAGCAGTAGGACTTGTTTCGTTGAAACACAGGAGTGTGCTCTTAGTTGATCTTATACGAACAACACTTAAATCAAATCTGAGAGCTTGAACTTAAAATCAAGGAAAAATGAGCCTTTTTTTCTAGACAGACAACCTACCAGGAGATTACAGAGCTAGGGAATATCTTCCCCACTCGTGTCTCCCATCCTGAAGTAATACTACAGATAAATCCATTTTGTTGTTGTTGTTAGTCGCGAAGTTGTGTCCGACCATCGCGACCCCATGGACAACATTCCTCCAGGTCTTCCTGTCCTCCACCATCCTCTGGAGTCCACTCAAGCTCACACCAACTGCTTCAGTGACTCCATCCAGCCACCTCATTCTCTGCCATCCCCTCCTTCTTTTGCCCTCAATTGTTCCCAGCATTAGGCTCTGCTCCAGGGAGTCCTTCCTTCTCATTGGGTGGTCAAAGTATTTGAGTTTCATCTTCAGTATCTGGCCTTCTAAAGAGCAGTCAGGGTTGATCTCCTCTAGGTCTGTCCGGTTTGATCGCCTTGTGGTCCAAGGGACTCGCAGGAGTCTCCTCCAGCACCACAATTCAAAGGCCTCAATCCTTTTGCGCTCAGCCTTCCTTATGGTCCAGCTTTCACAGCCATACATTGCAACTGGAAAAATCATAGCCTTGACTATACGCACTTTTGTTGGCAGGGTGATGTCTCTGCTTTTTAGTATGCTGTCTAGATTTGCCATAGCTCTCCTCCCCAGGAACAAGCATCTTTTAATTTCTTGGCTGCAGTCCCTGTCTGCGGTGATCTTGGAGCCCAGGAAAATAAAATCTGTCACTACCTCCATTTCTTCCCCATCTATTTGCCAGGAAGTGAGAGGACCAGATGCCATGATCTTAGTTTTCTTAATGTTGAGTTTCAAGCCAACTTTTGCACTCTCCTCCTTCATCTGCATCAAGAGGCTCTTTAGTTCCACTTCACTTTCTGCCATGAGAGTGGTATCATCTGCATATCTGAGGTTGTTGATATTTCTCCCAGCAACCTTAATTCCAACTGGATTCATCTAGCCCCACCTTTCTCATGATGTGCTCTGCATATAAGTTAAATAGGCAGGGCGACAGTATACAGCCTTGCCAAACTCCTTTCTCAATTTTGAACCAATCAGTGGTTCCGTATCCACTGTTGCTTCTTGACCCGTATATAGGTTTCTCAAGAGAGAAATAAGATGGTCAGGTACTCCCATCTCTTTAAGAACTTGTCGCAATTTGTTGTGATCCACACAATCAAAAGCTTTGGCATAGTCAATGAAGCAGAAGTAGATGTTTTTCTGGAACTCCCTAGCTTTCTCCATGATCCAGCGTATGTTGGCAATTTGATTTCTAGTTCCTCTCCCTCTTCGAAATCCTGCCTGTACGTCTGGTAGTTCTCAGTCCACATACTGCTGGAGCCTAGCTTGTAGGATTTTGAGCATAACTATCCTGGCATGTGAAATGAGTGCAATCGTGCGGTAGTTTGAACTGACCTTTTCCAATCCTGTGGCCACTGTTGAGTTCTCCAAATTTGCTGGCATATTGAGTGTAGCACTTTTACTGCACCGTCTTTTAAGATTTTGAATAGCTCAACTGGAATTCTGTCACCTCCACTAGCTTTGTTGTTGCTCAGACTTTCTAAGGCCCATTTGACTTCACATTCCAGAATGTCTGGCTCGAGGTCAGTGACCACCCCATCATGGTTATCAGGGACATGAAGCTCTTTCTTGTATAGTTCTTCTGTGTAATCTTGCCACCTCTTCTTAATCTCTTCTGCCTCTGTTAGGTCCCTGCCATTTTGGTCCTTTATCATGCCCATCTTTGCATGAAATGTTCCCTTCATACCTCCAATTTTCTTGAAGAGATCTCTGGTCCTCCCTATTCTATTGTTTTCTTCTATTTCTTTGCACTGTTTGTTTAAGAAGGCATTCTTATCTTCTCTAGCTATTCTCTGGAATTCTGCATTCAATTGGGTGTATCTTTCTCTTTCTCCCTTGCCTTTCACTTCCCTTCTTTCCTCAGCTATTTGTAAAGCTTCTTCAGACAGCCATTTTGCTTTCTTGCATTTCTTTTGCTTTGGGATGGTTTTAGTTACTACCTCTTATACGATGTTGTGAACCTCCGTCCATAGTTCTTCAGGCACTCTGTCTATTCGATCTAATTTCTTAAATCTATTTGTCACCTCTACTGTATATTCATCAGGTATATGATTTAGGTCATACCTGAGTAGCCTAGTGCTTTTCTTCAACTTAAGCCTAAATTTTGCAACAAGAAGCTCATGATCTGAGCCACCGTCAGCTCCTGGTCTAGTTTTTACTGATTGTATAGAGTTTCTCCATCTTTGGCTGCAGAGCACATAGTCAATCTGATTTCTGTGTTGACTGTCTGGTGATGTCCATGTTTAGAGTTGTCTCTTGGGTTGTTGGAAAAGAGTGTTTGCTATGACCATCGTATTCTCGACAAAATTCTACCAGCCTGTGCCCTGCTTCATTTTGTACTCCAAGGCCAAACTTGCCTGTTATTCCTGTTATCTTTTGGCTTCCTACTTTAGCATTCCAATCCCCCATGATGATAAGCACATCATTTTTTGGAGTTAATTCTAGAAGGTGTTGTAGGCCTTCATAGAACTGGTCAACGTCAGCCTCTTCAGCACCAGTGGTTGGGGCATAGACTTGGACTACTGTGATGTTGAATGGTTTGCCTTGGATTCAAACTGAGATCATTCTGTCATTTTGGAGATCGTATCCCAGTACTGCTTTTCCTACTCTTTTATTGACTATGAAGGCTACTCCATTTCTTCTGAGGGATTCTTGCCCGCAGTAGTATACCTGATGGTCATCTGAATTAAATTCACCCATTCCTGTCCATTTTAGTTCACTGATTCCTATGATGTCGATGTTCAGTCTTGTCATCTCATGTTTGACCACATCCAGCTTGCCTTGATTCATGGATCTTCCATTCCAGGTTCCTATGGGTTATAGATCTTGTCAGCATCAGACTTTCCTTTCACCACCAGATACATACATCGGCAACTGAGTGTCCTTTCGGCTTTGACCCAGTCGCTTCATTCTTTCTGGTGCTACTAGTACTAGCCCTCTGCTCTTCCCCAGTAGCATATTGGACACCTTCCGACCCGAGGGGCTCATCTTCCGGCGTCATATCTTTTTGCTTTTTGGTACTGTCCATGGGGTTTTCATGGCAAAGATACTGGAGCGGGTTGCCATTTCCTTCTCCAGTGGATCATGTTTTGTCAGAGCTCTCTGCTGTGACCTGTCTATCTTGGGTGGCCCTGCACGGCATAGCTCATAGCTTCATTGAGCTACACAAGCCCCTTTGCCACGCCAAGGCAGTGATCCATGAAGAAGAAATCCATTTACCAAGTGGTAATTGTGAGGAAGCCTTACTATGCTGCACTGCAGTGAGGAAAAACCACATTTTTCATTAATATAGATGGCCAAATAAACGGATAGAGACTCTTATGGCTTGCTAAGCCGGTCATCTGCATTGGGCAGAAAGCACAAGGGAAGAGGCAATCATACTGGGAAGCATGGCAGACTGGAAAGCTGTTGGGGAGCATTAACAGGCACACCCAGAGTTTGCCTGCTGTTCAGCAAGACCCAGACCTGACCTCGAACCATCACAGTCAATGTGGGGGGACTGAATGAGCTGCCCGGGTGGGTTATATTGCAACCAGCGAGGATACTACAGCTGCCTCAAGCAGATGACTGTGAAGAGAAACACCACCCAGATGAGAGCCACTGTGGTATAATGAGTAGAATGTTGTACAGGGACCCGGGAGATCAGGATTCTAGTCCTCACTGAGCCAAGAAGCTCAGCAGGTGATTTGAGCTCGTGACAGACTCTCAGCATGACCTACCTCACAGGATTGCTGTTGTGAGGGCAATATGGAGAAGAGGAGGATCTAGTAAGCTGCCTCGGCCAAATAAACTGATAGAAAGTCTTCTACAGATGAGGTATGAATGTAGGGTAACGATAAATTAATGTAATAATAATAAAGTCTTGGCCTGCACTTCCAGAGCCAGCCTGACACAATGGTGCCAAAATGCGAAGGATGCTAAGGCCACTGTACCTTTAAAATATGTAAAGAGGAAAGAAAATATGAGAAGCCCACGTAGCAAATGGCACCTGCTAAAGTTTTCTCTTTCTATAAACTGTTAACACACATCAGTTCTGTATTTATTCTTTTACATTTGATCAACTCCTTTCTGTTCTCTTCTTCTGTTACAACAGGAAATGGCAACTGCCACATCAACAGCAGCAAACCTTAAAGGAGCGGTCCAGTGTGACTGTTCGTAACCCTCCAACCTTGAAGGAACACAGTCATTCTGTGCAGGGTGGAAGAAGCACACAGGCAAAGCTCTCCGAACTCTGCTCTATGCGCAGATTAGGTAGACAGCCAACTTCAAAAAGAGAGAGAAGGAAGCCGACAGGCTACCAGGATGAACCATATCTTGATAGGACCATTTCCCCCCCACCCCACCCCTTCTTCAAGGTTGCTCTTAAGCGCTTCTCTTGGAGAACCACCCACTGCACATCCCTCTGTGGCAGCTGCAGGGAGCCAGGGAGAGATTCTGAGTGCATATGCCCAGCTCTGATGTCGGCGCCATTTTCTGATCTTGGCGCTGGGAATCAAAACAGAGCATTCTCTGCTCATGGCAACAAAAGGTGCCACTGGAGCACGCTATACTATACTCGGGTATAGAAGCCCTTTGTGAATCTCAGAATACCAATGAACTATCAAGTATATAGATGGGCACAGGCAAAGAACTGGCAAACAGATTCTATCTCAAAAAAATTAAAACACACGCAAGGAGATAGGATTTCTAATACTATATAGAATGCACCCTCAAATATGCTCAAGAGAACTAATATTGTTATTTTTACAATGAGTATAATATGGGTCCTGGGAGTGGTAGTAAAAGCCACTGATTCTACAAGTTACACCTTATCACTAGTACAGAAGTAAAACTCTTTTCTGATAGTTCCACTGCTGGTGTTCCTTTACAGCCTGATGAGGTAGATTGCAAATGACTTTCATTAAGTATGTGTTAATACAATGAATTACAAGTGAAATTTTAATGATAGGACACTGGCCATATCACCTCAGCTCAATATTAATTGGATGACACTTTATTTTAATGGTACATTAATTAACGTACAATTTCAATGGACGTCTACATGGCGTACACATTAATACAAATGAATTCATTACCACTGGTGTTATTAGAAGTAATGACAAATAAGTCTGTAACAGTAGGACCCTTCAAATAAGACTCACGAATCATTAGGTACTGCATTAATTTATACAGTGTATTACAAATATATACATAGACTCTATGTATGCATTTGTCTGTTAATACCATTTCATTTGCTCAGTGGTTCATTATTATAATCATCTGTAATAACTGCAATGGAGCCACTGTCAGGCATAGAGAACTCATCTGGCTCAACAATGTAAAAAGAAAAACAAACATAATGAATTTATTTATTATATTTAATTTTATCCTATCCTATCCTATCCAGAGGGATCACAATAGATTGCAATGTATTCAAAGCCACAGATACTCAGATGCAATTAATAAATATTAAATATTAGTATACCAAACCAAAAAGGAGCCCCTCTCTCTGGGTTCTTTTCAAAACAGATTTGATTTATAGAATAAGGGCTGCTCTCAGCAAAATTTATAGGGCAACGAAGTATCCAGTACTCTGAGATTGTTCATAAGAAGAAAAGGAAAGGGGTATTCATAATCAAATAAATTAATCTCATAATCTGTCTTCTCCAATCAAGCTCCCTCCAGATGTGTAGGACTGTAATTCCCATCATTGAACATGCTAGCTGGGGGTGATGGGAGTTATAGACCACAACTCTGCAGAGAACCAGGTTAGAGGAGAGTGATTTATGTGCCTGTCTTCTTTTCAGAGTATGGGAAATTTCCTTGTTACTTTGCTGAGATACTTTACAGAGCAATCTTAGGTATGTTTGCTCAAATGTATGTTTTATGAGGTTTACTCCCAGATAAACAGGTGTAAAATCTAAGCCATAATGCTTCAGTCTTTTCCTTGCTCCACAGAATAAGGCAGCATTCTAAAAATGTTTTTAAACTCTCTCTCAACCTAATCTGTACAAATGTCCCCTCTTGAGCCTCAACACAGGGTGAGTTGCACACAGAGTTTCACATATTCTTCCAAGGACCTCCATCCCTTCTGTAGCTAATTCAGACTCTTCAAAAAGTATTCTGGAATGTTTCTTCCCTTCCGAATATCTTCCCATGGGGCACTAGATTTGTGGACATAGAGCGTAGTAGTAGCCTGGAACTGGGAGTAATAGGTGAAGCTTTGGGGTAGACAGAGGCCTTGTGTCCTCTCCCTTTTGCTTGCTCCTTGCTCAAAACCTGGGTGCCCATGACTACCCCACCCAGTTAAGCAAGACTTCAACTATTGGGGCACTAAATACTAATCAGGAAATACTTTGTGCCCCCTCTCCAATAGAGACCTATTCTACACCTTGAGTAAATCTGCAGTAAGGGGCTTTACTGCCTTTGGTATAAACTAAAGCCACACTTAGCAAAGTGATGGGTACTATTAGGACCACACGTTTCTCTGGATGGCAGGGGTGGGTGAATGACTGTACATTTCAGGTTGCAAAGACCATAGCCTATTAATCAATAGGAGATTATTAACAGAAGAAATAAATGCCTTAAATTTCTTATTTTCCTTTTATTTATTCTCAAGGATGTCATACTGTGCTCAAGAGGTACAATGTATGAACAATTATATGTCTCACATTTTTTTCATCTGATCTTCACTTTTCTCATAGGGAGCTAGGACTGTTCCCTTAACTACAACTGTTATGAAGGAAGAACCTTTATGGAAATCACACTGTGAAAGTTCCAGTAACCAGTTTAGAATCTCACATTTGCTTTGATAATTGTGCTCATTTGATTTCATTTCCTTGTGTAGCACGAATTGTGCTGCAAGGTATTTCCTAGGGGATTCAGATCATACACAGCATCGATTTATGTTTATTGAGTATATGCATAAATGCAACAGCTTTGGCAGGGATGTTGTGGGGAGATACTCATGATTCATTTCAGACAATAAAACTCCGATTACGCGTGTTACTTGAAATGGGTATGTTTTCACACAGCTTCTTCTGAAACTCTCCTGGCAAAATAAAAGTTAACCCTCTTTTCTGCTCAAGATTTCTTTGAAAGGTTTAAAAATCAGATGTAATTAGCTAAGGTGCATGTTTCTTTTAAGGGCCACTGAAAGAAACTGTAGTCGTTTCTTGGAAGTTATTTATTTATTTCTATACTGCTCCCCAGCTGAAGCTCTCTGTTCTGTTTGTGACCCAGTTTGATATTTTGATTTATTGTCAAACCATGATTTGCATGTAAATGATGGCTTGCATTTTCCTGCAGATGAAACAGAAATTTGTGGTTTATTACAGTAGCCAACAGATGCTTTAACTGTATGAACCCATGCTTTATCTTATAACACAGCATGATTTCTTTTTATGCTTAAATGCAGGGATCATTTCATTACATGAAAAGTTAGTGGCCTTCTCTCCTGGTTCTCCTCTTCATATTCCAAGTTTGAAAATCTGAGCCTGTAAAACATTTGTTTTTCCTTCCATACAAAATTCATAATGGAATTGGACTAACTTCTGAATATCCCAGCCTTAGACCAGGTACTTTGTCGTAGCTACTGCCATCCTGAATGAAACGTGTAAATTCTCATGTTACACTTGTGTGAGCTGATGCATATGAGAGCTATGGCTGATTCATAAGACAGAGATGTTATTCGTTTAAAACATTTACACAGTCTTTCCTAAGATGTTAAAGATGGGCAACAATCTGCACAAGATGCAGACAGAGTTACTACTACTACTACTACTAATAATAATAATAATAAGAAGAAGAGAAACCTGAACATGCAATGGAAGACTGCTTCTAGAGATAGAAAAAACATTTTTCCCTACTGTCTATGCAAGGAACAAGGGAGCAGAGAAGTTACTTGGAAATCTGGGGCTGCCAGAATGTTTCCAGAGCAGATCTGATGTTGAATTTAGTGACTTTCACACCTCTGCTTGTTCCTGGAAATGTCTGCTAGGCACTGCTGTGTATGTGCAGGCATCTCTTTCACAACAAACAACATCACTGGCCTCTTTGTGCAAACTAGCGAAAGCTTCCAGAAATGCATTCTACTGAAATGCAGTCTAGCCTTGCCAAGCCTTGCCATGGATGTACAGAGATCCCCTGCAGATGTCAGCCCAGTGCTGATACCACTGGAGGAAGAGATGGAGTAGGGAGCCAGATCTCAGTTGGGAGTGGAAGGCAGGACAAAAATGTAAGCAATTAATAATCTGGGATGCTTTAAAGGCATACCTCAAGGAAGTCACAATTAACGTGAAAAGAGGACCTCAGTGGAGTGAAGTAGTGTAATATCCAGGATGGTAGAGACTTTTATTAGAAAATGGTGCAGTCCACTTTTAAAGAAACACACAGCTATACAGCTGTCTACATCCCCTGCCAAGGATGAGACTTTGTCAAAGACGCTCTTGGCGATAGATGAAGAGAAAAATGAGCTGCCCAAACTCAGCTGTCAGGGCAAGATTGCATGCCCCCATTGTTTACCTAGGAAGGGATAACATGAAATAAAACTGGCAGCTAGCACGTCAGCCACTTCCTTCTGCTTGTCATGACTACAGTTACCAGCAAGGTTCCCTCACCAATATAACAGATTTGTTCTTAGCAGTAGGTGCTAAGTGCTTCCCGCCTAACAGGCTGAATGGAGCAATAAGCAGAGGCAAAGAGAAAGGAGAAACAGAGGAAGGTGAAGGAATGGCTGACCTAAGAGACACAGTTTTGCTTGCAGAGCATTCTGAAAAGAGGACCGTGGGCTCAGTATTGACTGCCAAAGGCTAAGGATTGCATCAGGCATCCTGTCCGTTTAATATAACTAAATAAGTCCAATCAAGCAGGTGCCAAAGTCTCCTCAAAAGTTTAACAAGGCTCTATTAGAAAGCCATCTGGCTCTGATGTATTATTTATCTGGGTGGGGTGAACTGTTTTGTTTCTTGTTCAAAAGCTGTCCTATGACTTTTGGAATATTCAGACTGTTTCAAGTCTGAATTTCATTACTTTGAAGGCTTTCTGTTTTTTATAACCCACCCCCCAATATTTGGCTAATTCATTTGTGGTTTCCTGATTGTGATATGCAAAATCAGCATGCATCTTGGCAGTTCTGGTCTTTGCAGTAGTTTGATTTCTGTAATTAGTGAACCAGCCAAGAACTTTTCCTATTAATTTCTAACAGATTATGCCTCCTGACAATAATGATTTAGCATTACTAGCCACACATCCATTAATTCACAATTTGTGTGTGTGCATGCAACTTTAGCCTCTAGTCAGATTTTTCATGTGTACCCCCTGCCATATTTGTGCCTCCTTTAACATGGCCATCTCTATTTTAGCAAGGTTTCTGTACCATGTAAGAGATGGTTTGTGTTTAAGAGTTTAACAGACAACTAACAATTGAAAGCATTCTGCTTGCTCAGCATAGGAGAAGAAATAGACTGATAAAAGGGTGGTCTCCTTTGTAACAGGTTCCTGCAAAAACATATTGCTTGAGAGAGTTGATTTATTATGCCTGCCCTACCCTTCCTCTAAGGAGCTGAGTTTATATGATTCTTTCTCCCCATCTTGTTACCACAAAAATACACTTTATTATGGCAACAACTTTGGGTGGCAGGTTAGTGTATTTGAGACAGGCCAAATGTAACCCTAGTGAGTTCCATGGCTGACTGGAGGTTTGAATTTGGATCTCCCTAGTCCTGGCTCTTAACTCTTCACTGCTGCAACGAAGTGAACTAGGCAAATAGTCCAAATTCATTACACTAGTTGCATGGTTTTTTTTTTTTTTTAATGAGACCACTGTATTTCTTTTCTGCCCTTTGATGCAGATGGCATGGGTTCTCTGAAGCTCTAACAGCTGCATTTCAAAACACCAAGAATTTTACTTTCATCAGTTCTACTTTAGTCACACTGATCATCAGCACTCTACCTTAGGGGCAGTATAGAGATCAGTGAACATGAACGGGGATTTAAAAGGTCCATGCTTCTGATAGTCCATTGCAAACTGCATTCCTAATACAGACCTTCACTTTCTCGCCATCTATTGTTATTCTCACTCTGTCTCCTTCCCCTCTTCCGCTGCAAAGAACTAATAGGTAAACAGATATTGTTGGTTCATTTCCTTCCTACTCAGTTTCACAATTACTAGCCTGCTCTCTATTGGTTTAAAGAAATAAAAAGCTGACATTTCAACTGTAGGTCAAGATTTCCAACTGAATTGAAAATTTCCTCCTCGGGAATGTCATTCTTTGGGAGCAAAACACTCCATGATGAATATGAACGTGTTTCTAGCCCAGAGGCTGCAATGAGCGAAGAAAGTGGAATGCCTTAAATTGCTGGTTGTCTGTTTAAACGAAAGCAAAAATGACCACCTTTCATATAGTAGAGAAATGTTTTTTAAAAATAGGGCTGGCCCAGACTTTTCACAAAAGCATGCTGACAGTTAATAACCTCATTCCAGGAAACATTATTTTTGTTTGATCTGGTGATAATCAGTAGTATTGAGTTGATTTTAGAATATTTCTTACCACATCATCTTATGTGTTTTTACTCAGAAGTAAAAATGGCAAAGAGACTTGAGGTATCTTAAAAAATTAACACATTATGGTATTTCAGTGGGGCTTACTCTCAGGTATGTGGTATCAGATTTCAGCCATACAGGGCACTGTCTAAACATACACCAAGAACACCTGGGACTAAGCACCAATGAAAATTGTGCTGCTTAGTTCCAAATAAACACACAAAGAATTTTGCTGCTGTGCTCTTTAGCCTAGCAGGAGTAATATTCAAATGGCATCTTCATTTTCCATTTCCAGAGCATGAAACAGATGTGCTTAGCAGTCATATTGTGACTTCTTTAGGCCCAAGAATCCCTTCGCTGGCAAAGCAGGCCAGCCCGTTTCTTCAAGGACGACAAGAAATGTCATCCTTGAGGCTGAGTTGCTGCTACCCATTCAGCAACCCCAACACTGAGTGGTGACGGGACCTGCTGCATTGCTATTGTTTCCACAGTGTGATTTACTCTTAATAATTTTATCAGATTTATTGCTGTATCATCCCAAGGCATCAGATAAATTATTCCCCAGACTTCGAAGGAATCTGTCAACAATGCTGCTACCCACGTTGGCAATACTCCTATAGATACCAGGTTTAAGAGACTGCTCTCAGTTGACCTTAAAGCGCATTCCATATACAGATTGGTAAGAAATGTTTCAAACTTTTGTTAAGTTGCAGGAAGTTGCTATTTAACGGAATGATTCTTTTACCCCATTCTGCAGCCTAAAGGGCTCCTAGAATAGTTTATGATGTCCTCAAATCTGCAATGTAAAGTACACAAAACAAAAGGAAGAGGGACTGGGGGGAGGTGGAAACGATAAGCTCAAAACTTAGATCTTGGTGACAACAGCCAATGGCAAAGCCCAGGCACCTCTTCCTACTTTATCAAACTTACAGAATTATATAACACTTCTATATCTAGTTATATCCATATGTGGCTTTAAAAAAACCCCAAACACCTCACTTTTGCTATTTCCTCAAGTAACACCCATTCAAACTCTCAGTGATAGAACATTTAATACGTTCTATTAAGGCCATGGCGACTCTATATATCAGGGGAGGCCAGCCTTGCTCAATAGAAGAGCCACACATGGCAAATGTCAGTTGTTTGAGAGCTGCAAGCAGGTGCCTGCAGGAAGTAGCTGCAGGCAGCAAGCAACAAAATAAACTCAGAGCCACATGTGGCTCCCAAGCCTCAATTTGGCCACCCCTGTTATATACAAACATGTTTAGAACCTTTTGCTCAGAAACAATCCCTTGCTGCACAACTCAGGCCTAGGAAGCTGATCTGGAAGGCTGTTTTTTTTTTTTTTTTCTTGTTCTAAAAGAGCTAACTGCACCGAAAGATTATCTCCAGCCCTAATTTCAGTGCCCCAAAGCACTCTCATACTCTGAACGCAAGCTAACGGGTCTGATTGACTCAAGCTCATCAATAGCATAGACCATTAAAATGGAGGCTTGATTCATTTTCGGTTTCCATGAAAAACGCTCTTGCCTCACAGCAGTGACACCGTCTCCCCGTCAACTCCACTCTGCCCTTTCCCTTTTGAGGTCCCCATTTCTCACACAGCTGTGATTGCAGGCCCCTTGATTCGGCTGATTAGAAGTGATGATGCAGACTTGTTCCTTCCACTTTAGCCCATACGCTCTGTTATTAAATGTCCCTCTGCTTTGTTTTTAAGCACCTTTTACTCAGTGGGTGCAGTTATTTTTCATTTTGGCTCTTTTCTTCACTGTCTGATTCTGCTGATGTACTTCACCACCTGCTAGAATCGAGCAAAGCCAGGTTTGCAGCATAGCATTAAGTTCTAACCTCCCCCCTCCACTTTAAAATAGCTGTAATAAAGCGGAGTGAATAATATAAGCTCCATCTAATGTAATGTTGATTAAAAAGTGCTGCCTGCTTCATCATTTCTCTGAAGTAATGTCAGAGTAGCAATGGGAGATTGTTCTCTGAAAACCAGGAAAGATTGTACCTATGAGGGTTTAGAAATAAAATCTGGCAATGTAACTACCTCCACATTGACTGGCTTCACATGACCAGGAAAGGAAAAGAAGCTACAATAGTTTCTCCTCTTCACCTTGGAAGTGTTGCCTAATTTCCATAGACTGCACATGGTCATGTTATCCAAGCCTGGTAAAGTGGGTGGCATGGCTGCCTTCCAAAGCACTTCATAACCCATGGCTTGTTCTAAGGTTCTGGGATGGTTTAGAAGTCACACTTGCCATCCAGGTTTGCCACATTTGAAAAGTGTGGGTCATTACAGAAATGAGGCAGCAGGCAGCAAGCATGCATGGCGCAGGAAAAAGAAACCAGCGTGCTTTATTTTCCTTCCCTGAGTGTACACACTCAGGAAGATGGTTTTGAGTTGGTCTTTGAGCTTCTATTTGTTCATTGAGAGAAAAGTTGTAAAAACAACAACAACAACAACAACAACAACAACGGACATTTTTCCTTGCATGTTTGTATATAGAATCTCATGAACCAAAATGAAAAGAAGGAGAAAAAGAAATATATGATGAAAGATACAGATGGATGAAAAAGTTAAAAGGGGCTATTGAAGGAAATGCTTGCAGTGTACCTCAGAAGGGAACACTATGAATTCACTTACTTCAGCGTGTAATAAAAGTGAGCCAAAAACCTCACTGCACCGTTTACAGTCTGTGGCTCCAGGAGTCGGTTTCCTTGGAAAAACTGAAGGACATTACAACAGGCTCATGGTGTTTCTGCGATATGAGGTTTATTCATATCACGTACACAAACGGTGGACACAAGACAGGATTCACAGCATTAACACCTTAACAGATTATTGTTGCACATCAGATTCCCAGAGAAACTCATAGAATTTCTCTAGAGGGCAAAGTCACTTCTCTTCCTCATGCGCAGACCTAGTCTCAGAACGGCCCAACTACATGCTACACACAGAGACCGACCTTGCCCTCCCCTTGTCTAGAGGGGAAGAAAGATCAGTCATCTTCATCCACTGCCTATGCCTTAAGATTTTTTTCTCTTTTAACTATTTCTCATAGTTGTGGGGAAACTGGCATGAAAGCAGGAGGAAGGGAAACTTAAATGAATCATGAATCAACATGGTCCCAAATTCCAGGTACGTGCACATATCCAGAAGTAAGTCAGGCATGCAAACAGGCATGCTAGAAAGAGGAATGCGTGGTGAGGTACAACTAACAAACCTTTCTTTGAGAGTTAAACTAAACAAATAAAACTAACCTCGGCCATCTTGTTCTAAAAGTAAGAGAAGCCTTCCTTTTCCAAAGATATAGAGTAGATATGTATACTATGTATACATATGTCGCGACAGGACAGCATATAAATATTCCAAACAAATAAAAATATATGTCACTACAGGTGCTTTGCAAGGCAAGAAAGGAGTGGGGAGAATTTCAGCTCAGCAGGGATATAAAGTAACTGTGCTGCAAAGGCTGCTGGGATATGTGCTGGGAGCAGGGAAGGAGGATGAAAGACTCAACAATCCATGGCAAGCATCCAATCACTTGTTGGCAGCATCGTGGCTTAGCAAGCAATTAGCCCATGCACAAGGGCTTGTTTTCAGAATGGCTTCTGCTGACACACTACTAGCTTTCCTTTCAGAAATCTAAGAATCAAGAACTGCAAAGTTAGAAGAGACCCATGGAGTCTGCTTGACCAAGCCCTGTCCCGTAACAATATAATGAAATGCAATCTATAAAAGCTCCCCATGTCATGAAGCATAATACTCAAATCTATTTAGTTCTCTCAAGTCCAAAGACACCAAAGTGTTCATGCTAAGATACTTAGGAGCATCCTAAATGTCTTCCCACATTATATCTCATGGCTGTTTCTATACGAAAGAATCAATTTCATGTAAAACAATTATTTCCCAACTTCTGTATTCTCACACCTTCTTAAAACAAATGCCAGTATCAAAATCAGAACCTGTCAACACAGAGAGATCAGAATCAAGTCAATCCCTACTCGAACCCCATCATTCTTGTTTCATGAGTTTCCTTCTCAGAATATATCCTTCTCTGAAGGGTTTGCAGGTAAGATCACCTTAATTCTTTAATGCTTTGGACTGATGTTCCCTTGTGTTGACAGCACTTTGTAAATTTGTCAACTGCAGCTCTTTGAAGGACTAACCACTCCCATTACGACTGCCTCTGTCTCCCTAACAGTATTGACTCAAAAATTGCGAGTCAAAGATGCTTTCATATTTTGCTTTTTCTCAATATTACTTCAACTGCTATTAGATCCTTCTACCCATTTTTAAAAGAAAATATAATTGATTATTAAGGAAAAATATTAAAGACTAGCAAATAGCCCTTGCTTTGTACGAGCTGGAATATCCCTTGGTTTCATACTGTAAACCTGTAAAGCAAAGTGGTACAGCTTGCCAACTTGGAAATGTTTAGCTGCCCAATTTGACAGAAGTCACAGACTCCGGCACCCTTAGGGAAAACTTCATGGTACACATGCCCCACTGCTAGAACCCTCTGAACAAAGGGCCTATCCATTCCATAAAGTGGGGAGAAAGGGGGAGTTGTATAACGCTGTCCTACTTATTTTCTTATAAGTTCAAACACTATCAATTGCAAAGATGGTTAGAAAATTCTGACCCCAGTAACTAAAGAAGAAACTGCAGGCGTCACAGATTTTAATTAATTAAAATAGATGCATTTTAAACAAAAACTATCCCCATGGTTCGAACCACCTGGTTTTCTTCAGTGTGCATGCCATATTTCAGATGTTGGGGCTTCATGATCTATTCATTATGCCACTGATAAAAGAACAACAACAGATATGCTTTTTATTAAAGATGGTAAGTCATTTGATTGAAAAAGAGCTACCGGGAACTGCTTAGCCTCTCTGTATGGCTCCATGTGTTTGTTTTCTGCACATGCAATATTGCATTCTGTCAAAGTTTTTGTACAATTGCTAATTGATAGTTCATGCCGACACTCTACTAAAATATTCCTGGATGAAGGCTGAAGAAAACCATTTTTGGAAGATAACCAATTAAAATAAAACTGAAAGTTTCAATCAAAAATTAGCCTTGGAAAGTTGAAAGGATATCCTGCTACCCTTTAGATAAACTGATGCTGCTTTAAAGATATGGGGTTTGATCCAGTCTTAGTAACACATAGAACTGACCAACTGAAATCAAATAAGTTAACTACTGCTACCACTGTCAAGTCTGGATCATACTCTAGCACCATTTGTGTCAGTGTTTGCTTCCCCCAATTCAGCTTATACTGTAAATAATGTAATATTCCAAAATCACCATAGGTTTTCCTACTTTCTTCCCACAAGGAAAATTATCCTCTAAAAGGCTTCTCTAGAACTTTCATACTGCTTGAAGAACCAATGCACACCGGAGTGAATGTGAGGGATGCTTACTGAAAGACATTTTATACTTGGGTACAAACACTTGAGTACAAGAAGGGTTAAGAAGGAAAAACATGTAGAAATCACAGCAATTTCCTTTAAAACACTTACCAGCAAGTGTTGGATGCATGTTTAAGGGGGGAAATGCTGTAGTTTATATCTTGGTGCACCTAACTAATATATGAGGAAGCAGGTTTGGAAGTCAAATGAACGTTATTTTGCGAATATTCAAATGTTTGCCACAATACCTTCTAACAAATGAGCAAATTGCAAATATATTTAAAATATTATTTTCAGGTCTCTTTCCACAAATAGCCCAAGGCGGCAATACTTGTGCCCCAAACCAACCACAGTGAAGGGTGTTCCAAGGCAGAGACAAACAAAACCGAGAAAAGTCCTCTGCACAAGTCAACTTCAAAAACAAATAAATCTCATTTCTTTTTTTTCTCCCCAGTGGTTAGAGGGAACTATTTCACTCCAGAGAATGCCAGCAGGAAAGAGACAGGGTCAGGTAAAGGGAGAAAAAGTTTTAATTTCACGGCTTGCATCAGGCATCACAATTCTGGACGCTTTGTTATCTGAATTCAGGGCCTATCTCTGCTCCCTGTACTCCATGAAGCAGCTTTGGACAGCTGACTTCTTAAATTTTATTCTCTGCTAGGATGAGGATTCTGTTCAAGTGAGAGAGAGATCTGGCCAGGCGTACACTTTTAATAACAAAATGCCTTCAAGTTTGAAAGCAGAACTTTGTGCTCTTGTTGCTGGAGGTTGAAGGGCTATAATTTACATCGTATGGTATACAAGATAAAAATCCTCAGAAGAGAGCGGCTTGGTGCAACCACACAAGTTCCTACTTGCACTTCCATCATGCTTACTTTGAAGAAAGTGCCTTTCCCAAGGTCCTTTCCAGATGATAATGCTCTGCATTTACACAGCGCTTTTTAAGCGTTCATACCATCTCTTGCCCGCTCTCTATCAATAACTTGATACAACAGCCTTAAATGTTATGAGTGCTGATGACTCTGATTATGATTTCAGGACAATAAATGCACAGGAGACCTGGCCCTTCCTCTCCTCTCCCCTGGTTCAGGGAGGTATAAGTGATTAAACTTCAGGAATACTGATTGATAATACCGATTTACCTGGATGTTGTGAGAAATAAAATGTAGCCATAACAAATGTCATTACAATATACTGATTCTTAGCAATTAAATATTATATATATCAAAGCACGAGTCTTTGGAACTAACTGTAAATCATTCCTCTTTTCTCACACAAAAGCACCTGAAATATCACCCCTGTTGTTACTCATTTTATATATACATGAACATCATTTGTAAACTGCTTGCATTAAAACACTTATAAGTAATATATAGCAATACATAATAAAGCCAATAATCAAATAAAATATAAAAAGTTAAAAGAAATCACTATTGTAATAACAGGAAAAAATAAAATTACGCTTCTAGAAAAAGTTTGTTGAAACACATAAGTTTTCAACAGACATTGAAAACAAAAGACTGGTTGATGTCTGCCTAATTTGCATGAGGAGGGAGTTCCTGAGACTGGGTGTTTAATAATACAAACCATACTTATAACTTTCATGAAGTGAGCCTCCAATATCCTATACACTTAACAGTGGGAGGATATCTCCTGATAGGCACCTCCTCTGCACAGGCACGTGGAGAATCTGGTCTTAAAGATGCTCTGATCCTGCCGTGTTTACATCTATATGAACAAGTACCAAAACCTTAAAGTTCTAATTGTGAAGCAGTTTGTGACAGTACCACATTTTCCCAGGCCTGAAACGACAATATTTTGTCCCTTGGAAGATTCAGCTATTAACTCAGCTGGTGCTTCTATTGATCTTTTAAGTGCCTTTTGCACTTTGATTGCCTGCACACAGTTTTCCGCAGTAGCCCCACACTTCAGGAATAAGTTGTTTAGGGCTCTGCCAGGCCCCATCATTGCAAGTTTTTATGAAGGCCCTGAAAATGTACAAATTTTATCTCCCCTTGCTCTGATAAGTTTGCCGTTCCTGCTGCTTTTATTGTGATTTTACGGTTTCAATTGTTTTGAATACCACATTAGGTTTTATGCGCATTACTTTTGCACATCACATTGGGAAAGGTCTTACCCCAAAGGATGGCCAAGAAACATGTTAAGATATATAGATCGACAGAGCATAGCATCCCAGAAGTAATTCTTTCTGAGAAGCTGCATCTTTACTTTTTAAATGACTAGGCAGGAGGTCCCTCCCCTCAAAACATCCATGTGATTCCTAGTGGCAGCCACTGGAAGTAAACCTATCAATCAGTTTATTCAAAATCACACTAATTCAATCCATGGATTAATCATGTGCCGAACATGTGACAAACAGGTCAGCAAGTATCAGTAGTTAGGTTTCAAATGGGCCCCTGGCTCTTTCTTCAAAATGCAGGGAACACAGACAAGGTACATCTATGCACCATGTTTTGGTTATCATTTTGATTAAGTAATTCTTGTAGAAGTTTAACTATCATGGTGTTCCGTAGAGGGTCCTGGACATTGTAGTTTGGTCAGGGTAATGAGCATTTTAAAATACTGTTCCTTTTAGCAGTAGGTGTGGGTGGAAGGTTGGATGGCAGCATCCTCTTCTTCCTAACTGTGCAAGTGCCAAGGAGAGAGGTCTTTGGAGAGAGACAGAACTCCATCCATAGTGCACATAAGGCCATACCATCATTTGTCTACCATCAGATATGCCAGTTCCCAGTGCCAACATTATGAAAGAAACATAGGAAATGATACCCTCAGCACATTTGAATACTGGAAAGTTTTTCTTTTGAGTGAAGTCCTTCCAAAGTTTTGTTCTTCAAACTTTTCCTAAGCCCAACCTCTCCCCCCACTTCTGTTTCTATTGTGTTTTGTCAATATAAAGTTTAGATTTCTGGCAAAAGACTCAGGATGAAAGAAATCAGAGCAGGTAATTGCTGCGTGAAAATGACAGCACAGCAATTTACACAGACAAAAATGGGCTGCAGAATACCAAGAGGCAGCCAACGGCAGAGAATCAATAACTCCCAAGAGGAAGGATTATTAGGGAGAGAAAGGGGCTTGAGAGATCCATAAGTGCCTGATGACGGACTATTTCCAAAAGGCCATCAGCTGAATGAGAAATGCCTTCACGGACCTTCTTTGGATAACTGAAGCAGGGCAAATCCTTAGTGCTTGGGCACTTGCACTATTAGGAACAAGAAGATGTTGCCATCTAACCTTCTACCCACACCTGTTGCTAAAATTGCTTTACACTTCAAGAAATTCAGCCTCTCTTACATCCTTGCCATTTTGCCCTACAGTATTGTATACCCTCCAGCACTCTGCCATCCTCAGCGCAGGCATACTTGATCTGACTGTCCGTCCGTCCATCCATGCATCCATCCATCAATCTATTTATCAATACATTAATATATCAATCTGTCTATTAAAACTATTTGTAACTAGCCCAGGCTACAAAGAAAGAAACTTATGAAAGCACATGACGGGGGAGACTGGAAAGAACATACCTAGTAGCATATCCCAAAAACATGTCTACTTACTAATGCTGTAGTGAATTTATAGTTCTACTAAATTCAACAGGATTTAGTCTCAGGTACATGTGTTCACATTTGTACAAAATTAGTTCACAGAAGAGGCTAAGGTTCGTCATAACCTTTCCTCAAAAAGTCCCAACTCTATAATCACATAGATCACTGCACATCATCACTGCCACTACATGAAGCTACATCTCACATTTTCTTTGCTGCGCTTCTTCACATTGGAGACCAAGTACCACAACCCATCACTGCTCTGGTGCCCTCTTTGGTCACCAGCCTTCGGGTAGTGCCTGATTGGCTTAGAAGAGTTGGAAGGGGCCATGAAGGCCATCGAGTCCAACCCCCCTGCTGTTGCAGGACACCATGTTACACCATCGCACTCAGATGGCTGCCCAGTTTCTTTTTGAATGTCTCTAGTGTGGGAGAGCCCAACACCTCTCCAGGCAGCTGGCTTGGCTTGTTGCTATTAATTAGACTTAAATAATTTTTTAAATTAAAAATGGTATGTGGCCACAGCCCGTTTCCCCAAAAGTGTTTTCTTCCTCTGAACACTGGCAGGCTACAACCTAACCAACAAGGGGGGCGGAGGAGGAGGAGGAGGAGGGCCACCTTGTCCAGGGCTCTTTCAAACTTGGTGATGCCTCTGGCATGGAGTGGTTGTGTCTGTTGGCTCCGACCGTAACAACATGCACCTGTAGTCTACACACATTAGTCGGAAGATCTGAAGAGGGAGCCTGCTTTGCGCATTCCCCCTGTAATTCAGCACTCCGTGTGACTGCAGTCCTAAATCATGGATGTTGGGGGCCTACACTTGTAGATGAGGCTCTCCTCTCCAAGGCTTTCCCCAGATTTCAGGGCACTGGAACAGGGGGCATGATCATAATACTATTTGTATTCTGTTTATTTATTTTATGTAAGCCATCCCAAGGCTATGCGATGGGACAGCATATAAAAATTCTAAATAAATAAATAAAATGATCTCCGCAGCAGAGCCCACGGATATGGTCCTGTGTGCCAGCTCCACATGATGTTAATTGCGTGATGCAGAGGACCCAAATAAGGTTAATATGCTTTTGAATTATGCATGTGATCATTCAGGTACACTTATCAGAGTGCCAGGATTGACTTCAACTCCCTGTCAAATGTAAATTTCACAGCAGAACAGGGTTTCCTGCTGTGCGGTGTATTTAATGGTCTCAACAAGTCATGCCACAAATGAAAAATCCCATTTACCTTAATTTTCCATTCTCCTCTTATGCCTGCCACCATCACCAAGATCTTTCCTGAAAACTAAACAGCAGCTGATCTCTGGCTTGGTCGTAGCATTCCAACATAGCATTCTACCCAGTTAATAAATCTTGAAATCCTTTTTTATGGTGAACCTCAGCTGTGGGTTCATCTGTGTAGGAAATGATGGGTTAAAAAGCCCCAAATGGTTCATAACTGTGTTCTTGTGATTCTGCCAGAAGTTCAACTGCACGAACACCTGCTCTTCCGCTACTTAACATAAGAGCAAACAAAGATAAAACCTTTTCCTTGGAGGAGAGGGGTGTGTGTATCGCATGTGTGGGAGAGACAGAAAAAAGAGCAACACATTCCAAGTACTAAAAGGGGAATAGTTTGCAGTGAATTCCTTCCTTGTTAGCAGGGGCTCCACCATGCAGTGCTTTAATTTTAGGGGGTTTGCATCATTGAGCTCATTAGCTTTGACAAGCATATAGCAAACAAAACCATGAGCAAAGAGAACCCCTTTTGGAGGTTTTGATGCTGGCTTGTAAAAAAGGAGAATATGGAATCCATTTCTTAGCATAAGGGGATATTTTTGGTCTAACATCATCCTCGCGGCTGAAGACCTCGTGGGACTTTGCTGTAGTCCAGGTAGAACTTCCATCTCAGACACACATTCAGGCTCAGAGAACAGGCAGGTAGTTTCCAACCCAGCTGTAGGTAAGGGGAATTCCATCAATCCAGCTCAGCCTAGCTGGTATTGGAGATGTGAATCAGCTTATTCCTCAACTGACTCACTCTTAACTACCGATCCGCATGGGCATTGTCCCTAGCAGGAGGCAGCAGCAGGAGAGGGTATTTTAGGACTATGTCCCTGGGCCCCCACCAGCAAACGTGGGAACAACAGAAACATGTAGCCAGGCATAACCACAGGACAGCTTGCCTCGCAGAACCAAGGGCCAAATACTAATTCATGATGGTCATTCCCCTGTATATAAACTTGGGGAGTTTTTCAGAGCCCTTACAGGAGACAACAGACCACCACCCTGGAAAGCTTCCAGCCTCCTGTGGAATCAGGTGTGTGGGATAAGACTGTTCGTGGGAAGTGTCTTGGGGAGAATTAACATGGGGCTCATGTATGCTAGAAAGGCAACCAGAAGCTCTTTGACAGCTTGTACTTGTATATGGTGTACAAGCTTCTTAGAGAACTATGGCTCACAAAGGGAATTACTACAACAAACAGGTTTTATGGTGACTCTTGCTATGATTACTGGAGGCCAGGAAAAAAAAAAACAAGCTAATTGAAAACCTATATTCTCCTTTTAATTCTGAGGCCTCTACCATAGGTAATATTCCCTTTAAACCTCTTTTTTATCCCAGTCACATACACATTTCCTTCCTTCCCATTTTGCAACAGGAAAATATGAAATATTTTAAAGAAATCTGTTTGATGTGTTGTTGTTACCCCTCCTCTTTTGGACTTTCAGGTGTGCTGGATAGAGATCTATAAAGCTATGCAACAGAAGAGGAAAAACTTTGTTGAAGAGGTAATGTGTCTCATGGATTGGCTTGCAAAGCAAGTCTGTCTTTTTTAAAGACAACTGCCTGGGTTTTGGTAGGTGGAAAAGTGAGAAAACAGAAATGCCAATAAAGTGGAAAGCTGGAACTAAGGCAATGGACCAATATGGAAGGAGATCCTTTGGTACTCCTTGTGTCCATCCCTCTGTGACAATTTTCCTGGGTCACACATATATTTCAACACCTTAGTAAGACTTGGGACAAACAAATTTTCTAAAAAAAATTCTAAACTCTGAAGATGGGGCAACCGCATATTGGGGATTACATGAGTGGAGCTGGCTGGAGCTGAGAGTCAGACTAGAAGGCCTGGGAGATCCATTCTGACTTGCTTTATTTCTATGTTTCTAAATTTTCGGTTGGCAATTGGAAATATGAAACTAGCCCAAGAGAAAACAGAAAACCTGATGGATCTCACTGGATCCAAAAAGCAAATACTGCAGCTCCGCTCAGTCTTCTTATTTCATTTTACCTTTTACTTCGCTTCAATTTGTTAGCAGATTGTTGCTTGTTCTGGAGCTTTTTGCAATCCAGTTTGCCTTATCTTTGAAAGCCGAGGAATTTCTTTTTTGATCATATTCCTCCAGCCTGGCAATTGTTTTCTGAGCCACCTTTTCTGGGCTCAAACTTCACTACTTCTTAAAAATCTCAGTTTCTACTTGGAAGCCTCAGCGCAACCTTTCTCACCATCCGAGGCAGGGGAGAACAGGGAAAGCGCCCTCTCCCCACCTCTCCCCTCCTTTTACCTCTGCCCAACCTATGGCTGCTTCATCACGTGGGGAGCTACACGGCCTGAAGTGGCTGCAGAGGTCTCATGAGAGTGTGTCCAGATCATGGGAGTATCCACCACAGCCGCTTCTTCCAGCAGCATGGCTCCCCAGGCAACAAGGCAAACTGAATGGGCACCTGCTCCAGAGAGTCCCAGAAGCTGCTTTTTTACTGTCAAATGCCAAGGCTGGAGGGCAGGAAGCAAGACTCTGTAGAACACCTGTTTGAGCGAGAGGGCTTCCTAGGGAGCAGGGGATACTGGTAAAATTTACTGTTCTTCCAACTTCATTACCTGATGCAGGTGCCTCAACCTGTTCCATAGGAGCTTGGACCGGCCACTTGGCTCAGGTCTTCCTCCACTCTCACCTGAGCCCACAGGTGTGCCTCCACTGTTGGGAATAGATGACATTGTTCCTCAATCCTTAGGTTAAACTGTATCAAACTACTGTATAGTTGGGAAGACTAGTATCAAGCTTTAGCTACTTTGACCTGGAGAAAGTTTTAGGGAGATGTAATTTGGGGCTTAGTAGTATATATACTTTATTGATAGCTGTTTGATGATGATAATGATTTCAGTTAACTCATTTTGCATACGCTTCTGCTATGTTTATATCTATACTGTACTGTCTGATCTCTTGCATAATTTTCCATTGTTTCTCAGTGTAAAGTTTCACATTTCACCCCAGTCAATAATCCCATGCATCTATTTATTAAGGCACACACCTCTGATTGCTGGCTCTGCATATTTTTTATCATTTATCTCTGAATATATCTTTCAAATTGAATACACTGAATACATTCTCCTAACGCTAGTTGTTTCTGGTTCCTGTTACAAGCTCACTGCAGCAAATTCAATAGACCTAAAATTCAAGGCTATTTTCAGTTGTTTCCCCTGGATTATATAAATGCCATGTCTCTTTTTGAGACCATAAGGGGAAATTGCCACACTAGAGACATTCAAGAACCAAACGGACAGTTATCTGAGTGGGATGGTGTAACTGGCATCGTGCACTAGCAGGGGGTTGGAGTCAACTGCATTCTCAACCCTTTCCAAGCCAACTATTCTATGATTCTGTGATTGGAGAGGGGCAAGTGGCTTTGCTCAAAATTAGTTTTTCTTTAACAAAGCCAAAATTCCATGTTGAGAATCTCCAAAGTCTGATAAGCTAGTCTTAATTGGTATGTGCTTATGAGTTCTATTTCTTATGTTTTCTCCTTTTTGTCATGGGCAGGAAGCTAATTCATATATTTCAAATGGGCTGCCTGCCCTCCTGCTAAACTGATGTTTGTCATTTAAACAGTGATATGGTTACTTGGTTTTTGCCCAGGTCTCGTTTCTTACATAACCAAGTTTAAATGCTACAGCAGCCTGGAATCAAGGAGGAACAGCTTTGTTATAAAGCAGAGACTGGAAAGGAAGTAAAAGAACAAGAAACCTGTTCTCTTCCTTTTTCTCTGCCCTACCATGAGTCACCTTGTAAAACAGCAGTGGCCTAGAAGCCACAAGACTGGACATCCTGGACTGGACACTCTGGAATGGTGCAAATTGTTTTTTTTAGAACTTGACTATCAATGAAAGAACAAGGCTTACCTAAGCAACCCTACTATAAGAATGGGTGAAGGAATTGTTGCCAGCAGGGGCTGGACTGAATGATGGTGTGAGTTGCAAGCCACTTAAGAAATCAGTAAGAAGTGGGAACTAACAGAAATGCTTGGTTAAAAGATAGAGTGCATTGAGATAGGAGTTGGAGGTGAAAGGATTGGTTGGTTCAGAAAAAAGGAGAGGTGTTACTGGCATTAGGGATCTTAGAATCATTATATATTGTCCACCAGAAGCCTTCTTGTTGTGAATATAAACAAACAGATATATCAATGAATATATGCTTAAATGTTAAACTGAGTTCTGGTGGATTCTAAGTATGGCAAGCCTTATCCCATATGCAGGCTTTAACAGACATAAACACATGTAAGGGAGAGCTCTATTGCTTTCTGTACATCAGTAGATGGTGGCAACAGAGTGTTTTGGAAGATATTACAGAACTATGGACCAGCTGAGTGACATATGCAATGACTCTAAGAACCAGAGACTTCTGGATTCCCTTAGATACATTACACCTATATTGCAGATGTCAGAGAAATCCACAATGGATTAAAACAAGTTTGGATTTCTGTTTCTATTAATCTAACCTGCAGATTCTGCAGTAGACTGTCTTTTTCTGAATCATGTTTTTGGACTGGTTTTTAACTTCTGGGAGAGATTTGTGGAAGCGTGCATTAGTGCAAATGCACATTTCCAACCCAAAACGAAATACTCTAAAAGAAAATCCAGTTCCATCAATAAGCATATAATGCAATGAAGGTTGCCTGAGAATCCACAAAATGCAAACAAACGGAAGAGTTTCAAAATCTGTACATGCTTAACCTATATTATGTTTTTCAGCGCCCTTTCAATTTACATATTCTCTATAGAGGCTTTCTAGGTTTTAATTCTTCACTTTACTGTTGCTTCTACTTCTGGATTCAATGGTGGGATTCAATGTTGTTATATATGCACATTTTCTCTGTTTTTTCCCTTCTCTGCCTTTTACTGTAATGTCTGCTATATAAACTCTAGGTGGCACTGTGGTATACTGGAATTGTGTAACTACATTAGTCTTTAGAGCAGTGCAATGAATATTTTTTGGGGGGGTGCGGGGACAATCCACAGATTTTTCTGACTTGGTTCACTGTTCTGCTCTGCTTCCCATAGGCTGTGCTGATGAAATCCAAGGTAAGTCAAGCCACCACATAGACTTTCACTTTTAAAATAAGCCACAGATTGCACAAATTTATTCAAAAACCAATAGATAAACAAAAGTTGAGGCAATATGTGCAAATTGAGAAGCCTAAAATCTGCACAACCAAAATTTGTAGACATCTCAAAGCTTTGCGAATTTTACAGGACCAGTCTAACTTAGGCTTCCCAACCTGCTACTAGGACTTAATCAGATATTGCATGTATAATATTGGTGGAAAGAGGTGAGGTGAAACTAAAAAACTTGAACCTCATTTGCAGAAAACATGGAAGCTGAAAAGTAACAGAAAATAATCATTAAATATATGTTTGATGTGTACAAATCACCCTAGTGTAATGGAAAAGGTTTGCTCCAAACTAGATGAAATTGGCAAAGACAAGCTTCTTCTGAAGTAGGAAATATGGTGAGCTAACAACAAAGTAGACAGAAGTTAAAACTGACAATGATAATTACCAAGTACAGTAAAAATGCTGTGCCTGGGGTTCCATAATAGACTTGCAAATGCATTCAAAGTTTAAAAACATCATGAATTCACTAGAGCAAATTTGAAGATTCAGAGCCATGTGTGCAAACCTGATTTGCACAAACACCATTTGCGAAAATAGTGCTACAAATGTGTGCAACTGTTTCATACACAATTCCAGATCCACAACCCAAAAGAAATTTCTTTACAGCCTCTTTCTAATTGCTGGCCTCGAAATACTCCATTGGCCTCATACGAAACAGATTTCCAGTGTCTCACATTGCTACTAACATTGTACCATTCCCCCAGATACTGGATTTTCTGGGGTCAATTCCCTACACCGCATGAAAATGCTTGGGAAGCATGGAACAGGCCTTGGTGGATTGTCTAATGCTCTTGTGAACTAATATGAATGAGGAACAGCGACGTACAACAAAAGCCTTCTCTAGAAAAATCACTAATTTTATCAAAAACTATTGCACTCATCTTCTCTATGAAGGAGAATGCCCAGATTGCTTTGTATCAATACATGCTTTTATGATACTTCAAGAGATCCAACTGAATCAGAGAGAAAAAGTTCTTAACAGCAAGTTAAGATATTATGTATGTTCCGTTTGAGCATTTTATTTCTGTGCAGATCCAAGGGGCAACTGTAGCTAGAAAAAGACAGGCAATTTTTTTTACAGGAAGAACTTCCTCACAGAAATTAACCAGAAGAAAAGCAATACTATGTCCTCTTATATCAAAAGAGTCAGTGTTCCTTAACTTACTGTACAGCATCTTATCCGAAAAAAGATAACCTGAAGCCACACTGGAGATCAATGAATTATGTCTTTCAATAAAAGCTTGAGAATTTATTTATTTAATTTCTGCACTGTCCAACAGCTGAAAATCTCTGGTGTGACATTGTGGTAATTAATCTGAAAAACATATTCAATAAAGGCATTTTGCAGAATGAGCCATTCCACATTAAAAAAAAAAAACCAAAAACAAAAAAAGTCTAAAGACAACTAGATATCATGCCTTAACTTTACCTTGACTGGCTGAGAGACGGAAGTGAACATAGCTAAGGTAATTGTTCATACAGTTGTTTGATTCAGGAAATTTGATCACATGGGTAGGTAATATGAAGCGCTGCTTCCAGGAAGAGTAGACTTTATAGCAAAATAAAAATGTGTAATAAAAAAATGTAAAGCCCAAAAATGACATTCAGTTAAAAAAATGGCAAAGCTTAAAATGTCCTTTAGAGAAACTGGCATTAAATCTTAAGACTAAAACGTGAGAACATACCTAGACACATCAATGAAAAAATAAATAAAAACGCAGGAAGGAATTTGGAACAGATGAACCAAAATAGGACAGATTAGATGTGAGGAGTTGCGAGGTTTTCTTCTATTATGCACGACTAGGTAGGCTGCCTTAGGGGGAAACCGTCAGGGGGCAGGCAAAACAGCTCTGACAGACGTATCTGATTTTATGCCTGTCTTAGCTCCTCACCCAGGCCATGCCTTAAGAGAAGCCAATATTAAGGGAAATATCCATTCAACTCCCCCCTCCCAAAATAGCATTAGAAGTACTTTCCAAGGCACTGCCACCACTGCAGGGCACAGAAATGGTCTGTACTCTAGATGAACATGAACATTCTGTCTGGCTCAGTCAATAGTCTAATACCAGCCTTTGAATTTTAGCCTGTGTAGCAAAGCAGTTAGCATGGCCTGCAACTCAGGTGATCTCAGCCATGCAGCTCACTGGTCAGCTGCTAAATGTCAGCTTAACCTACCTCACAGGGCTCTTATGAAGATAAAAAGGTGGGGTGGAGGATTGTGTAAGCTGCATTCACTTTCTTGCAGAAAAAAGGCAGGATGTAAATGCAATAAATCAAAATACTATTTTGCCGAATGGGAAGGGTTGCTACAGAGAGCAATGAGATGGAATAGGCAAGAGTAGTACAAGGAGACCAGAGTCAGGCAAACATATGAGGGAGTGGTTTTAGTTCTTATATATGTCTTCCACTTTCAGATCAGATCACACTTTGCAGAGCTATGAGCCACACTGATTCTGTAATGGCCTGCCCAACACAAACATAACTTCCAGGAAATAAGGTTTATGTTAGACAGCATAGCCCAGGGCTGTCCAGCTTTTCATACCTTGAGGGCCACATGAGGACCTTGATGAAGAACTCGGGGGCTGCACAGTGAATTACATTTCCATATATAGTGCGAGGATCAGGGACAGCTACTTAATGTTAAGATGATTTTAGGATGAATTGAATGAAAAAGAATGCTTTGTGGGCCTGTGATCTCTGCAAAGATCACAGGCTGCTCCTTCTCTGACCACAGCCCAAAGATAATGACCGCTCCTCGGGGTGACCCACCCATTTCTTCCCTGTCTCCCACCCAGAAACCCTCCCATGCAACCCACCCGCGTTCCTCCTTTCTTCTTGCAATTGGCACACCAAGCCTCTCGCGCTTGAGTCAAAGGACTCTTCCCAGCATGCCCTGTCTGCTCCTTGGTGCCCATCAGATGGAGCAATGTGGGGCATGGTGGGGTGACCTTTTGAGAAGCTGCTGGCCTGACCGCCCTCTTCCTGAGCCTCGTGTAAGCTTGCTGCAATCATACTCATGCCATTGCTGGGATCTGGACTGGGAGGGGAATGGGGGAGGGGGCTCCAGCTGGCAAGAAGGCCACAGAACAAGGCCTCGAACAAGGCATGTGGGTTGAATCGCCCAGGTCTAGCCTCTCACTACATCAATGGAACATGAAGGAGTTTATTGAGACAACAGTATAATTGTGGGTAGTTATTAAATACAGATTTGGAATAGTATCTGAGATTGGTCTTTAGTATGCCCACTGAAAACAATGGGACTTAAGTTACTTTCATTCATTTCAATGGTTCTATGAGTAGCATTAACTACTAACCATAAAAAACAAATTACTAATGCCTGATAAGTATTATAGCTCTCTACACTTGATTAGATGACAACATGTCCATTAATACAATCTACTATTGTGCTGAACACAGAGCTTAGATTCAGAGAAAAAATTACTGTTTTCTATAGACATCATCTGGTATATAAAATAAATCATAAGAGAAATTATGAACAAATGCCATCAATTTCCACTTATTGTAGGCAGAGCTGCCAAAATATGAATTCATAAAAATGAATGAGGAAACCAGGAATAATGGACCTAGGAAACAGAAGGAAGAGAAAAGTGAGAGATGTCCATGAAAACATTAGGCAATCAGCACAGAAAACTAATACCTTTTGCTTGTCTCAATATCTGAGAGGGGTAAAGAACACCATGCTTGAGAGTTCTAAATCTAGGCCTGGCTTTGGGACTTATATTTTCAGAGTTAACCTTCTTGTTCTACAAAAGCACACCTGTTGCTATGCCTCTAGAAAAACAAACCATTTTTGTAAAAAAAAAAAAAAAAAAGTGTACTGAATAAATGCTTTAAAAAATAGTAGCCAATGTGGAAAAAGTAGCCTAGACGGTAGCAAAGCATCATTCTACAACAATAACTCTATAAGACTGTATTGCCTATCTCAAAAACACTATTTTATGCTTTTAAAAATTACTCTTGAAACATTTCACATTTGCTAAAAACAAACACACCACTAAAAACATTATATCAACTAATTAGAATTCAAATATTATTTCTCTTCTGTCTCTTTGTCAGACTCAGTGAAGGATTAAGTTGTGTGGCTTTTCTTTTGTTTATTACTTCTAATGACTTTCTCATTATCATTTTGCTGTGAAACATAAATGATGGTTATAGGAGAAAATCATATTATTTGGATGACTTCATTAAATTAGAGCACAGATCTGTGTATATTTCTGGCTCAGGATAAATGTCTTAGCTTCTTGGAAGCCAAAAATAATTTTCAAATGAAGCCGTTTTGGTATCTACAGTTATATTAGGCTTCGGGCACAAATGGAGGGAGAACAATGGCTGTCAATTGATCCCCATACATATGAAAAGAGCAGCTCAGCAAACAAAATGCCAGCCACATCTACCCAGAAGACATAAAAGTTCATTAACTTCAGGTGTAGTCCTCAGTAAGATCTGTCTTCATCTACTTGGCTTTTATGTGTACCTGTTGCTTGAAATCCCACTTCAGGATTTCTCTTTAGGGTTTACAAGGTGAGAATATTCAAAAGTGGTTTGCCATTCCCTTCTTCTGCACAGTACTAACCAGAGTTAGCTCAAGTGTCACTGCCATTGTCTGAAAGTGTTGCCTTCAGCTACCACTTCTGCCCTGGAAAAGCCCCTGAGGAGTTTCTCTGCTTGCATCACTGTTAGAGATATCCATTCTTGTCCACTGATGTGGCCATTGCTGCTGAAGAGGGCAGCCACATCTGGTGTCTCAGCTTTGACTCTTCTACCTTCGTTGCCTCTGCTAGGAGACCAAAGTAATGAAAGAGACTGGATTCCTGGTGGCAGTGCTCTCGGCTTCCCCCTCCAACTCCCTCCAACTCCATTTCTGTGGTTCCTCCCTCAGGTTTCATTTCAATTGCTTTGAATCTGTAGCACTTGTTTGCATCAAATATAGTGGCTTAATAGCAAATCCTGTTACGGAATGCACAAACGCTTGTGCTATAATAAATTTATTAGTTTTTAGGATGTCACACCTTTTTGGAACGTGCATGTACAGCTCACACAAAGGCCAAAGGTGGTAGTAAAAAGAGAACCCAGTGAAACTGACAGCTTGGAAAGTACTACTTAGTTTAGATATCAATTACACAGTAGTTAAGTTATTAATTGCGTATAAAATAGGGACCCTTTGTCTAACTCATCTAAAATTTGGCAGGGAATGGTAGAGAGTAGAATGCTTGAAAATGTCATACCATTAAGTAAGTAGAAAACACAAAAATTGCAATCAGCAATTTCAGCAACCAGTTCTACTATTCACATCAATGGGAAATTAACATGACTTTTTAAAAACCCTAAGTGAATGCATTTAAAACAATTAGAAAATTTCAAAAATGATCTTTAAAACTTGATTGGAAAAAAACTAAATTATTTGGTTTTTTTTGTTCAACTTCATGGTAACATAAATTCCATTAATTAAGCCATTAAGACAATACAGCATATTTTATTAACCTATTCCTTAATAGAAGGAGTAGTAGCTAATTTTCATTTGGACTACAACAAATTGCAGCTATTAAAAATTTTGGACCAATTCCACCCGCTCATTTCTTACAACACTGTTACGCTATCCAAGTGAGAGGTACGTGAGATTTATAGGTATATGACATTCAATCATACTGTTCAAATGGTTAGGGTTAGACATTTCTGATTTTTTAAATAAGTCTCCTATGTCTGAAGGAATTTGCACTATTTTTCCACTTTTCCAAGAGGCATTACTAATATTACAACATAACTTTTTGTGATGTCACATACCAGCAGTATAGTACTTCATGACAACTTTTTTTAGCCTAACATCTGAGGAGAGTCTAAATCTATAATAAAAGATGTATTTCCAGTCATCCACAGAAATTTCTACAGAATTTAGCTTTAAAAATGCCCTTCACTGTCATCTGCTACAATTAATAAATGATGAATTTGAGCTAATAATCTCTTAGTTTCATTCCCCAAGCTCATCATCTTTCACATATAGTTAGTTCTTTACTCACATCTTCATCTCTCATAGGTATTGAGAGAAAAACTCTACAAGTGGAGATACTAAACTGTGAAGACTTTCTTTTAATGTGGCCATTGGTGCTGAAATGGGAACATTTTCAAAGAGAAACAAAAATCTAGGTATGATGTTCATTTTAATATTGTTCACCATCCTACCCAACAAATTAACTAATCTGGACTATTTTTAATGACTTCTTCAACTGCTGAAAAAGTGGGGCAAAATTAGCTTGAAAAGCCCCATCAATGGTAGGCAATATATATACCCAAATATTTGAAAAATTCATTTCCTCATTGTATGCTACCTTTATTAGGTATTTCAAGCCTAGATTTGTCTAAAATATTAATTCCTAGTATTTTTGTTTTGATTTATACCATAACCAGAAATATCATTATCTGGGGCATTACTCTGCCTTATACTTCAGGTTTGGTGACAGTTATCACATTATCTTCAGACAGACTGATTTTGTATATAAATCCCTGCCTTTACCACAATGTAAATGTAAGAATCCTGAATTTTGTCCATTAACAGTTAACTTGGTTATTAGGTTGCATAAATCATTCTTATAACTTTAATACAGTTGTGACCAAATTAAATGTGTCTAAGGTATGAAATAAATCTCCCATTTGACCCTATCAAATGCTTTCTCTGCATTTAAAGATATACAAACTGCACTTATGTTATCATTGGGACAAATATTCAGCAGATCTCTCTCTATCAGTTTTCTTATATTATTTGATAAAACTAGGCTGCCAATAAAACTAGTTTGATCTTTATTAATATATTCAGATATAAGCTGTTTTAATCCATAACATTGTAAAAATTGTACAGTTCTGGTTCAATAAATGTATGGGTAAATATAATGCTGGTATTGAAAGACACCTTGCTTTTATATGGAGGAACACTGTCCTAGCATCATTCCAAGACCTGGGCAGCAAGCCTGTTAACATATTCATTAAATAACTCTGTTAAATGTGCTGCCAATATATTTGAAATGTTTCTACATGTTTTTACTTGAAGCCAATCCAGTCCTGGTGATTCTGCAAACTTTAAAAACTATATGCAGGCTTGATCTTCGTGCACAGTAAAAGATCCATTTAACAATTACTAGTTTTAGAAGGTGATTTGGAGAGTTTGAACTTATACAAATAATACTGAATGCATAATTTTGGGGATGGTTAGTGTTATATAGTTTCTTTTACAAAAGGTGCTACAATTATTTATTACTTTATCATTATCTATATATCTTTTAAGTTTTTGTAAGTATATTGGAAATATTGCTCTTTTAGTTTAAAGGATAGTATCTTATCTGCTTTATCACTGTTTTCAAAGTATTTTTTGTGTTGTAAAACAGACCTATAATCTTCAAAAACACTTTAAATTTCTAACAGTTTCCAATGATGAGTAGTATCTTCCAACAAATTTATATTTTCTTTATACTTATCCTTGAAGTCCTCAATTTTCTCAATCAGATCCTTCCTGTACTACTTGTTCTGCTATGTTAAAGCAGAGGAATTTCCTATGTAGAAACCCCAAAATGGGTTTTTGCTGTGTCCCTACTTATTTGCCCAATTTGTATGTACCCTCTACTGTGTGATTTTCAAAAAAAAAAATTTAATTCATCCTATATACAATAATCTACATTTTTAAAAATTTGCCATAAGGTAGCTGACATGATAAATATACCGGAACATGAACAGATATTTTCTTACTTATATCCTTTTCTGTAATGTTAGTGATATGATAAAGAGTGAGGGAGTTTATTCTTGAATAAGGTTAGTATGAAACAGAAAAATCACTAGGAATCAACTTAAGATCTCTGCATCCTAGATAACTGGTAGTAAGTTTTGACATTGCCTCATGCCATGTTTTCTATCCAAGGCCACATTTGGATTGCAATTAAAATTTCTTCCTAATAGTATCTCAAAAATTGGCATATTTCTGGTATTACTTAAAATAGTTTTTCATAAAAAGAACTTGGGCTCGATTCAGTGCACATATGTTTAGTAATATCAACTTCCATCTTCCTACCTACACCCTCAGGATCAGAAATGTGACCACTGCCAGCATGTATATTTTCCTCTAAATTAAACTGTACTGAAGGGCTTATAAATCACAGCCTGAAAAAGGACTATTGATGTTTAGTATATTCTGCTTGTTAAGACAGCCTGTGATGGGACAATACTTCAGGAACTTTAGGGGACGTACAACATAGAATAAAGTTTGGACTAGAATAAATGGCTAGCACTCTGTCAAGCAACTTCCGGTAGTTTTGCTTATCTTCTCTTTGCCCCACCTTTCCGTCTGAAGAAAGTTTTATGTCATCTGGCACAGACAATATGTAACAATTGCCTTAACTGTCCAACTTTTAAAACTTTGTATTCAGAGAAAAGCAGTCATGATTTAAGAAGAAGCTATGATAACGGCAGGGAATACTTAACAAAGAAATGGTAGGCACACAAACTGGGAAACATTTTGTCTAAACTATTAGGCTATGACTATGGTCTTTCTTTACCCTAAACTACTATAATGCATCGAAGCTTCACAGCCAAGTGTCCAAACTCAGAGACAATGAGGCAACAACATTCTAAAACATTGTCTTCAGTTTTTGACAACAGCCTTTTCTGTAACACACTCACACACACACACAAGCTGACTGGCTGAATTATGGAATTCTCTTTAGAATCACCACTATCACATCAGCAAACAAGGAAAGCATGAATTTCTTATACTACAAATCAAACTGTCCAGAGAAATGAATACCTGACAAAAGTACACCTGCTGAAGAATAAATATTTCCAATGCTCAAAGGGAAGATGCAACACAAATTGACTTGATAAAACACCTGTTAAAAGGAAAGCACTTTTGTGTTCCAGACTAAAATCATGTCATGTGAAACAGCCCTACCATTAAAAAGAAAAACCTGTGTTATGTTTTGCACTGGGTATGGAAAGAAGATATTTTGGTGTGACAAAGATTCCGTTTCACAGGATTTTGGACAATATTTGCCACATCAGGACCCATGACCTCACAGAAGCAATTAGCAAAGAGAGTAATTTACAGAGTGCCTCTGTCCCACTGAAAGGTCAATAAAACACCTTTGCCCTTCTCTTCTCACTGCCGATAGAATTTTCCTTCTGCCTCATAAACCCAGAGGCTCATTTCTGAAAAATTAGTAACTAGCAGTTAAAGGGTATTGGGAGTGGGGGAATGGAGAAAAGCTCTTTAAACAAAACAACTTAGTTTTGCTTTGTGCATGCACACATACATAATTCGCCAAACTCAAGTGTTCAAAATTTTCTTCCCAACAGTCCTCCAATTTATGGCATTGGTTGTTGGGTAGACAAGTGAAAATAAGGAGCTGGGTTAATAGTAATAGCTGTGCTAAAATATAAAATGCATTCTTTAGATGGATCATTTCTCATCTTTCTGTCACAACAAGCAATATGTCTACAAACTCCCTCTTCTGTACAACTAATAAGGGCAAAGGGGTGTAACCTTCCTTTATCTGACTTTCCCCAGTACATTTGGGACCATGGTGGAATGGGAAGGTATGTTAACAGTGCAGGTGTATTGAGAAGAGCCATCAAGGTCAATAAAATGTATTCCAAGAAAATGTATAAGATAACAGCCTAAACCCAATTATTTCTTTCTACAAGCTTACCTAAATTTACAGTTCACCTAAATGTATTTATTTATTTAAAACATTTGTATGCTGCTCAGTTATGCCACAGCATCCCTGGGTGGCTCACAATTACAAGATAAAAACACAATAAAAACCAACAACACATTAAAAATAAAATAACAGTAAAATACAAGCAAAAATACAAAACAAACATCTCATGGCATTAGTTATTAAAATATATTTTTTAAAGGAAAGTCTTTGCCAGGCGCCGAAAAGAAAATAAGGAAGGCACCAGGCGTATCTCCTTGGGGAGAGCATATATGGCAAAATATATCACTTATGAGTTAATACTATTATTTTATGACATGGATTGTTCTTATAATAGGAATTTGCAATTAATAATATGTAATTAACTCATTTTCCCATACTCTATTATATGTCTTTTTAAATTTAACAACATTGATTTTCGCAGGCTGTTCACAAAGAGCTCTATCAAAAAGTTTTACTGGTTTCTAAAACTTCAGCAGAAAATTGTCCACAGGCTTTCAGCATTTTCTTCCTCCAAGATTTACAAATGTGACTTAAAAAAAATTATATAATAACTTAGCATCGTAAGCCACCCAAAGAAACTTCAGGTGGGGGCGGATAGAAATGGAAATAAGTAAATAAACAAACTCTCCCTGAGAAGTATTCTAGAAAAATTATCAGACTCTGCCTGCAACAGTTCTCTCTGACACACACACACAATTTTTTTAAATGAGATTTTTCTTTGAAAAAGCAATGCAAATTTCTTTTCCAGGATTCTATGAGAACAAGGGTTTGGCTTTTTTTTTTTTTTTTTAACCAAATACCACTATGGCGTTGCTCTGCTTGTTGACTCAATAAACCAAGGAGACAGCAAGAGCTCACGACATTATGCTTGTTCTGTTGCAAAGGACAAGACACTGTCTTTCCACATTGCTTATATCTAAGCTGACCAGAGAGGTAGAGGAATCTTAACTTCAACTTTGGCAGTGGGAAATTATACTGTGTTTGAGGGAAAAGAAGCATTATTGAGTCTGAAGGGATGAATTCATTTCTGGTGCTCTTGCGGTTTACATTCCACTGGTGGGAGAGCGGGTGGAGCCAAAGGCGAAAGGAGTGACACTAAAATACATAAAATACCAAGATCTTGCAGGTTACAGTTCTTACTGTCAGTAACTAATCCTTAGGACCATCACTGCAACATTTCTGAATGAGAAAAAAATACACTCCTACACAGTACTATCTCCTGTTGTACTGGCTCTGTTCATCACCATTAAGAGCAGCCTGACATACAGGAAATCAGCAAGCAAAGCTTTTCCTGGCATGAAGATAAACTGGCAGGAAAAGCTTCACCAGCTTAACTTTATGATGGGGGCCTCTATTGCTGAAGGCAAAGAGCAGGGCTCTTGCAGTTGCTCTTCTTTCAATCCTCCTCCTTTTTTTAAAAACATGTGTCCAAAGATCCTTAGAAACAGGATGGATTATTAACTGAAGAGGCATGGGACATCTACTGAAGAACAAGTTAATTAATTAAAGCTCCCTTCCTTCAGTCTAGAGGGAGCTGCATTCTACCATCATCTGCATGTGCCACTACCAATTTTTCCTTCAGCAGTTTCCATTAGAGTCCTCAAAATAATTCTTAATTAATCACATCATATCTATTTCAAACTCCAATAAAAATGTCAACATTTCATTTAAGTTACATCCTACCGTCCCTACAAAAATGTGAGTAAATATTTTTACAATCCATGCTGTACGCACTAATTTACTGTGAAAGTATGACCAGTTGTTCCCTGTACTTTCTGTATTTCTGTTTTCCTCAGGTGGGGCCCTCTGTCCCAGGTTTGTGATAATGTAAAGCTGGCCGTGCCACTTTAGTATTTAAAATAAGAACACCACCTAGTTATCACTTTCAATGTATACTTCAATAGTCTTGTAAAAGAGATTCAGACTGCATTGAAAAAGCGTGAAAAGATATACCTGGTGGATTTTTTTTTCTGTATGACTGTTAATAAGTTCTGATCATCCGATTCTGGTCATCCTCACCAGAATAGGATGACCAGAATAGGGTGAAGGATGATGAAAGGTCTGAAGCTTGTGCAGACAGACATAATTTGGATGGAACTTAAAAACTGCTCACAAAAGCATGGTAGAAGTTTATGAAGTATCCTGCAGCCAAACCCACTTTGAGAGTAAATCAAGAAGAAAATAATTTTTATACAACGGAGAAGCAGATATGCCAGCAATACTTCTTTGCAAAAACCACCCTATTTCTCAACTAAATGAAAAACTTAAGATCAAGCAGAGAAATATTGATTAAATAATCAACTACACCAATCCATATCTCACACTACATGATTTTTTTTCCAAAATGTATTTAGAACAAAGTTAATTCCATGTGCCAATTGTCTCTTTTGATAGATTTACAAAACCTAATTGAGCAGAGAAACCAATATTCCATCTGCACAAATGAAGGACAGCCTTTTCTTCTTCTTCTTTAAATTTAGCATTAACTGCTTTCTGCTGAATTCCTATGAATTTTGTGTCAGTGCCGAACTCATCCTTTCTTTGGTAATCAGGGAAAGTAGCCCAATTGCTATGAAGACCAGGTTTGTCATGAGCAAGTGGAATCCTCTAGAAAGAAAGCCTGTGGAGGAGAGATAAGGCACATCTTCGCCACACACCAGAGTTTAGAGAAAGATTCAACACAAATATTAATGAGACACATTTAACACTGTCTACATAGCAATCAGTAACACTAAGCAATGCGCACCATCATACAAGACACTTGCAAGCCCTTGATGAGCTTCAGGATCAAAACTGATTGATCTTCTGGTCACCCCCACCTCAGGCAAAGAGTGTGATTCTGAACTGCACAACTTCATTTGCTGCAGCGGATTATTTGATTCCACTGAAGCCAGGGAAGCCGGCTACCACACACACTCTCAAGTGCTGATAATCTTATGGCTTCAGATGACTCTTTCCCATCAGATTCCTGGCCTCTCTGTTTTACTCTTTATCCTCACCAGACTTAATCTGTTTACTCTTTATCCTCACTTGTTTAATATTTATCCCCATCAGATAAATGTGTCCATGTGGAAGGTTTATGAAGGCAGGGAGGAAAGCACAATATGGAGGTTCACGCCAGCTATAAAATAAAAGAAGGGCTGTGAAAATACAGTGCTGTGACTAATATGAAGGCATAGAAACTTTAGAAGGAGAATTAAGTGTTTTAAATGCAGGATAAAAAGACACCAGTTTAAAAAAAGAAAGAATGAAAGAAAACAACCTCCGTAATACGAACTATTGCAGAACGTTTTGAAACTCATGTGCGTAGAGCTAGGGACTGCAAGACTGGGAATCTCCTATACTTTATGTGTTGATTATTGAAAAAAATCTTTTACACCCCCTTAAAATCAGCAGTAGGCAGACTTTAAAGTTATGCCATCTACTTCATTTTCCATTGAAACCTTGAGCCATACCCAGCGTGGGTCTAGTGCAGAACAGCAGTTCTGGAAGGTGGCTACAGAACTGCAGAACAAGGTGCCTTTTAGTACATGTTAAGCCCAGGAATGCATTGTATGCAGACCTACTCCTGTTTCACTAAGCTTTCTTTATTTCAGCATACTAATTTAGGAGGAAAAATGGTTTACCGTCTACTGTTACTAAAGTTGCGTCACTGAGAATCACAAACCTCTGGTGGTGGTGGTGGTGGTTGCTTATTATGGGTGGTTTATAAAAGAATTAAACCCTAGAAATACTGTAAAATAATATAAAAAGGATGCAAAACACTTTAATACACTCAACAATAAACATCCCAGTGCAGTTCAAACCTTTATCATGTGCTCTCAATGTCTGAGAATACAGGAAAGTCTTTATCTGGTGGTAAGAGGATGACAGGGTTGGTGCCAGGTGGGCCTCAGTGGGGACAATGTGTCAACTATTCAAAATCTTCATGAAGACCAACCTTCTGCCCACCCTCAAATTAGTTTTCAGTAGCTGACTTCTGATGAATTCAGTTCTGTTTCCTTAAACAATGAAGCCTTACTGACACACAAGTTCTCATACTACTGTCAGAATGATTTTTTTTTAAATGTAAAATAGAAATTAAACTACTGGGAAACCCAGTTACAATAAATTACAACCACTGCACAGTATTCTGTAGGACAATGATATTGCTGGACAAGAACAAAAATTAATCAATAAACAAAAATGGTTGACCATTCTGCAGCTATACACAGAAGAGAGTATGCCATCGCTCGCTCTCTCTCCCTTTCCTTCCTTTCCTTTCCTTTCCTGTCCTCCTGCTCTTCCAGCTGCCATATGGACTTTCATCAGGATTCCCAGGCTGCGTTTGAGGGAGCTTCAATCACTCCTATCGCACCGACTGCAGGAAGAGAATGGCTTTCAGCTCAATTACCCTTCACATTCCAATTCCATAACGCTCCAATGAGGCTTTTTAACCAAAAACAAAAAAAGCATGTCTGCCGCAGTCCTGCTTGAAGCGCGAACGTGCAGAATGGACGTGACTAATAGACCTTGTTGATTTCCCTGGCTTGGAGATCTATACCCCATCTTTATACAAGGTGCCTCAGTTTCTTCTTTACCCCCTTTTCCCTTCCCATTATCCCCTAACTGCTTTCTGCAAAAGGAGACAAAGAATCAAATATAATTTTACCTTTCTGCCACTTTAGCATGCTCCTTTCTGAAAACAGCAAAAACAGAAGTATCCAAAAACACATTCCAAGGAAGCTACAATCCTTATTTAGCAGAAAGTTTCCATGAAAACAACTGGACTTTCTTCCATGTATGCAAACAACTCATTAATCCATTTAAATAATATATGTTCATCACAGACTTTTTAATGGTTACAGTTTCCTTCAGGATTACTGGAAAAACTACAATTAGAAGAGCCGATACACTTCAGCTGACAAGATGATGCTTCATAGGCATTATTGTAATCTATAAACTGTTGCAGCTTTCTGTACCTTATTGACTTCAGATTTTCTTCTCATGACAAATTTTCACACACACTCCGCCATCTTTTCAGATCTTTCTTCAATTTCCCCCATTCAAATTCTTTAGACCTTTCTTCAGCAGCTTTCCTTTGAGAGTAGAGGCTTTCTCAGGATGTGCTGTTCCTTCAGAACTTATCCATACATGAAATATGTCTGAACCACTGCTTTATCCAATATTTTCTACCATACTTGCTTGGTCAGACATCTCTTTTGTCTGTTTCTCCTTCTCCAGATTGACAGATCTATGTAAAGATATCTTCCATAGAGCTGCATTTCCTGAACTGATCTGCAGTATTTTTGATTCTCTTTTAAAGTGATGATTATACAACTCCAACCATCAAAATGTGGTGCAATGGATAGAGTGTTGGACTGGGGAACTGGGAGATCCAGGTTCTAGTACCCATTGGGTGACTTTGGGCCACACCTCAGCCTAACCTTTCTCATAAGGTTGTTGCTGTGAGAATAAAATGGAGCTGTCTGAGCCATCTTGGGTTCCACTAAAAAGCGAGATATAAGTACAGTACAATAATGATGATGAAAAATGCAAACCTAAATAGCCTAAGCTAACTCAAGATCTGGGAATTACACCTCTGAACTGGCTACCATAAACTATGTTTGACATTCAACATGGCTGTTTTGAACACTGCAAGGCAAATATTATGGATTTATCACCAGGCAAAAATAATAGGAAGAAAAGGCCAATTCTAGTCCCATTAGAGTATATGGAAATGTCACACTGGACAACATGGCAGCCCTTCATGTGTTAATTTACCCTAAGGGAGCTGCAAATGCATGTTGTCCACCACTGTGCTGTGGACATAATATATCTTGACTTCAGCAAAGCTTTCGACAAATCCCATGATAGTCTGATTAGCGAACTACTAAAAGTGGGCTAGATGTAACCATCTTCAGGTGAATCTACAGGTGCATCTACAGTTGACTACAGAATTGGACTCAGAGACTTATCAATGACACTCTCTCAAAGTGAGGAGAGTAAGGTACTACACAGTTGAGTCCTGGGCCCATTGCTCTACCACATTTTTATTAACCATTTAAATGAGGAGATGCAAATATCTGAAACCCGGAAGCCAGAAGCAAAGCAAGCTTGATAGGCTTCTGGACTGAAACCAACAGAATGAAATTTAATAGGAACCAATGTCAAGTTCTGCACCAAGGAAAAATAAACAAAATATGTAGTTGCAAGAAGGAGGATACTCTTGTAGATCATAAACTGAATATGAATCAACGTGATGCAGCTGCAAAAAAGCCTAATGGTACGTTGGGTTGTATCAACAGAAGTATCATTTTCAAATCAAGATAAGTACTAATTCCCCTCTACTAAGTACAGGTCAGGCCTCATCTTGATTACTGTGTCCAGTTCTGGACACCACAGTGTAAGAACAATGCAGACAAAGTAGAACAGATTCAGAGAAGGGCAACAGAGCTTATCAGAAGACCAGAAACAAAGACTTAAAGAACTGGGCACATTTAGTCTTATGAAGAGAAGACTGAGGGGACGTATGATAGTCTTCTCAAGTACTTGAAAGGCTGTCACACAGGGGAGGGCCAGGATAACTTCTTGATCATCTTAGAGTACAAGATGCAGGATAATAGACTAAAGTTATAGGAAGCAATATCCCATCTGAACATTCAAAAAACATGTTACTGAGAAGAATGTTACTGAGTGTTAGAACAGTAAAAAAAAATGAAACCAATTATCTAGGCAGGTTGTAGGCTGTCTCACACTGGAGGCATTCAAGATGCAACTGGACAGCCATCTGTTAGGATGATTTAACTCGAGTTCTGCACTAAGCATGTGGTTGGACCCAAAGGCCCTTTTCAACTCTACTCTTCTATGGTTCTATGAATATGTAAATGCCAACTGAGGTTTGCATGGCTTGTAGTATCATGTAAACCTGGACATAGAGGGTTATTCAAAGGTTAAACAATACTTGCATAACCCTAGAACAGACTCTGGGTTCATTACCCCATGATGGGCTGCTACGCTGTGTGAACCAAGCCAGTGTAAAAGATCTTAGATGCACATGCGTATTTTTTGTATTTGATTATTTGTTGTGAGCTGTCAGAGAGGGAGAGGGGAGAGGAAGAGGGAAACTGTGGCGCAGCCCTATATTATCATCAAATATTAGACAAACAGAACTCACTTTTTTAGAAGTGATAAGCACAACAGGAAGAAACTAAGGAAGAAAAGCAAGAGAAGTAGCAAGACGTGTTTATCACGATATTGTTCATTTACACAATTGTAAGCTCTGGTGGGAGAGAGTTTCATAGCAATAATGCAACATTAGGAAGGAATCACATCAATGCACCGCACTGAAATTTCTTGACGTCATACGTTTTTCCAACAAACAGGATGGGACCCATGCTGTGGAAAGACAGGAAACCTCAAACCAGTTTGGATAAGAGTGTGAATGCACCTCGGGATGCTCTTTTTCCTAGCTATTGCATAAGCAAGGCTGCATTTCACCCAATGCATGTGCATTTATCATGGTTAGCCTTTGTACAGGGCAAGACCAAATTTTCAAGCCTCCTGAAGTGCAAAAAATACAAAAAACACTTCCTCTAGCCCATTAAGAGGAGACAGGTAGATTGAAGGTTCAAACAGGATGCAGGACCATGTGCTGCATCCTGTACATAGTACTTTCAGAGACATAGACATAGTACTTTTAGATCCCAGGGAGAGACCGCACAAAGCAGCAGTGACTTCCTGATATACAGGGTGTGCCCCACTAACCCCCAGGACAGATAATTATTCAGATTACACCTAAAGAAAGAAGAGGTAAGAAAGAAGTGCAAAGAAAATTGCAGCTAAAGAAAGAAGTAGAAAGAAACTACCACATGCATGTTGAGTCAAAGCTGCCTTTCCTTCCAGAGAGACACTCCTCTTCACAGTTGTATATGGGAGATGACTGGAGCGTAGTTGGAGGATATCCCATGACGAATCTGACAGCACACACCTCAGAGCTCATTACTGAACCAGGCTGTGCCAGAGAGGGCGGCGAAGAAGGAAGTCTACTCCACTTCCATAGCATCCTCACAGTGTCGTCTGGCTGAATTTTTTTGGGAGTGCTCCTTGACCCAGAGCTGTCACTGGAGTCTCAAGTGGCTGCAGTGGCAAGGAGTGCTTTTCTTCAGCTTCGGCTGATCTACCAACTGCGCCCTTACCTGGATGAGCAGTGCCTAGCAACAGTGACCCATGATCTGGTAACTACCTGATTGGGTTACTGTAACACACTCTACTTGGGGCTGCCCTTGAAGATAAGTCGGATACTTCAGTTGGTTCAGAATAGAGCTGCCAGGATGTTAATGGGGACTAGTAGGTATTCACATGTAACCTCTACTGGTCCTCTACCATCTACACTGACTGCCAATTGAAGTCTGGGCTCAATTTAAGGTGCTGGTGATGACCTATAAAGCCCTAAAAGGCTTAGGACCTGGTTCCCTGAAGGAGTGTCTCCTTCCATATGTGCCTGCCCACCCCTTAAGATCTGGGGCAGAGGTCCTTCTCCAGGAGCCCTCCTTGAAGGAGATTAGGAGGGTGGGTACCTAGGTGGCTACTCTCTGCGGTGGCGCCCTGATTATGGAATATGCTCCCCAGAGAAGTTCGCCTGGTGCTGAAACTTTATTCCTTTGGCCCCAGGCAAAAACTTTTTTTATTTTCCCAGTATTTTAATGTTTAATAGGTTTTACAGTGGGTTTTATTTACTGGATGTTTTGGATGCTGTGCTCCATTTTATTTTGTGCTGCTCTTATTGTAAAGCAGAGGTCAACTTACCTAAGGGCTGCTGGAAGTAGAGTCTGGGTCAGGCTGGGCCGCATCAAGTATTCCACCCCCGCGGTGGTGGTGGGCCGCTCATCCCGCGTGGCTCCCGGACGCCGGCCCGGGTGCCGCTGGCGCTGTGAAGGCCGCAGGGCCCCTCCCCCGTGCCCCGCCCGCCCATTGGCCCGTGGGCCGTGAGTTTGAGAGTCTTTGAGATGCTTGTAGCAAACAATATATAAAAGCTATAAATAAATAAATAACGCACCAACTGGGTCTTGGGGTGAACAGCTGCAGGAAGGAGAATTTTCTGCAGACGTCCCTCAAGACCAGCAGCTACAGAACAAGAACAAGGGGATGTCTTGATCGTTGCCTAGGTATAAGCATTGAAAGTGCTGACTGGCCATTGTTGAAAGCAAATTTTGAACTGGATAGGCCTTTGCTCTGATCTAGCGTGAATCTTGATATGTTCTTATACTGGTAGAATTATTTATATTTTTAAGTCACCTGTCATATCTCAACACTTTGAAATATAAGTAATCAAACCATAACAAATAGCATAACTGTGGAAAGCCTCAGTTAAAACCACAATATATTAAAATTATCCACATGCAGGCTGAAAGAAATATGTCTTTAAGATCTTCCGAAGAGCAGCACATGGGTACATCTAAAGTTTGTCCCAAAGAAATTCCCCATGGTTTATGACCATGATAAAAGGCCAGTGTAACAGAATCTTGGAAACAGTAACTGGAAATCTGCAGAGATTTAATACGGAGGAAAGGTTCAGGAGAAAAGAGTACTCTGCAAAGTGAGTCATTTTTCCTGTTCCTTTTGCTGCCAGACACATCCTTGCTTCACTCCTTTTATTTCCCTTTTCCAACCATGAGGTGGCTTGCTTGGGGAATTCTGCTGTACATGGTCTTTTGAATGTTGGGGGTTTTGGCGGGTGGGTGGGGGTGGGGAGGGGTTGGCTTTGGGAATCTCATTTTCCCAGCACGACCACGAAGCCATACACACGTTCTCTCACACAAACCCCTCTCCCACCTTTGGAACAACGTATATGTCTTCTCCCCAATTCATACACCCAAGAACCATGCTGGGTCGAATAATTATTTTTTAATTTATACTTCATCTCCCCTATGCCCAGTTGGCTTTCTGCTGCAGCATTCCCTCCCTAAGCGGCTGAAGTGTTGCTTCATGGAAATGACTGTAATCTCCAGTACACTTTAGACATTACTTCCACACCATTTGGAGTTTTCCGCCCCAGTAGTTTTGTCATGTCTCTCATTTCACAACTTGGGCTTACGTTTTAAAGAGCCTTGGTCTTGGATTTACAGGTGAACTTGGGCAAATGGCAGGATTCCCTGATCCTGGGATGTTTTGTAAGCACAGGCAATCATCAAAAACAGTCCGGCCAGGCAGGGAGCATGGTTACATCCCGCAGGAGGCGCCTTTTTAAAATAATGGAACATCCCAAGGTCAGGAATATGAATCCTTTTGGCCATACCTGTCCTGCAGGTTAACTTACTTCAGTCTGGAATGTTTCTTAGCTGCATTCCTTGTTCATCCTGTGTGTCCTATCAAATCTTCCTCACAAGTATTTATTTTATTTATTTTGTTCCTATACTGCCCAATAGCTGGAACTCTCTGGGCACTTTACAAAAAATCATAAAATAGAGTTTATGCACACACGCACACACCTCAAAGATAATAAAATTTCTCTACAGAAAGTTAAGGTAAAGGTTTCCCCTTGACGTTAAGTCCAGTCATGTCTGACTCTAGGGGGCGGTGCTCATCCCTGTTTTCTAGCCGAGGGAGCCAGCGTTTGTCTGCAGACAGTCTCCATGTTCATGTGGCTGGCATGATTAAACACCGAAGTGCACGGAACGCTGTTACCTGCCCACCGAAGTGGTACCTTTTTATCTACTTGCATTTGCATGCTTTCGAACTGCAAGGTTGGCAGGAGCTGGGACGGAGCAACGGGAACTCACCCCATTGTGCAGATTCAAACCGGCGACCTTTCAATGAACGAGCCCAGTTAAAAGTGCATTTAAAACTTAAATAACCCAGACAAGTCAATACACCTAGAACTGTAAAACATCTGTAATAACCCCCTGCCCCAAGTGCTATTTCAAAATGTTTAATGGCTTGGCATAGAAGGCAGTCTTAAAGGTTTCAGATGATTGGGAGAACTTTGGATAATAAGGCTGATGTCAGCCAAGCCTCAGTGAAAAGCTTATGTGATAACTGGTTGCTGGTTTGATATATGGCACTTGCAAAAATATGCGTATAGTTTGGGTTCTGCCATCCTCTCACTACACCTCCCCATTGCTAAAACTAGCCTACCCACATAAGTGCCATTTCTTCCCTATATTTCTGATAGAAAGAGGAAGGTCTATGCATCCATGGCTGACATTTTAGCATGAAGAAAAATGAGGAAAAAGAACAAGTGAAAGCTAGGAAGGTATTCGCTTTCAGAAATCTTGAATTCATGAGCTGCATTATTCTTTATCTGCACCTACTGGATTCTAATATATATTGTCAATGCATTATTTTTTCTGTGCATTTGAACCCAGTATAAAACAAAAACTAACCTGCTTCTTATGTATATCAAGTCAGCATAGAAATTGACCTGCATGAAAGAATAGTTGCTTCTCCCAGGGATTTTGTACCCAGTGATTACTAACCAAATGGCACCTTTCCAATACATCATCTTATCTAGAAAGGAGATGGCTTTTTAAATGGAGAGATACAATGCCTCCATTTAAGACTATTAAAAGAAAAGAACAGCTTCTCACCATTCGCCTTGTGCTTCCACTGGCTTACAATGTGAAGTTGCAAAGTAATTAAAGGTTGCTAAAGAATAAGGGAAATTTTTATAATGCCATCAGGCTTTGAAGGAAGCGAACTTTCAGAGGATACATCAAAATAACCCATTTGTGACCAGCTCTTTAGTGTCAAACAGAAAGTATTGTTGGGAAAATTTGGATAAATCCTGTCTGAAAAGCATTACTTCTGTGTGCCTTTGCATTGTGGGATCAAATCCTGTCTTCCTTCTCAAAACCAAGCTGTCACTATTTAAAATGGCATTCCCCACTCCTTTCTCTCTCCTTTAGCTGTAAGCTACAGTACACAGGCCATTTAGTCCAAATTTACATTGTATACCTTCACAATGATTAAATGATCATTATTATTAATCATTATTTAAATAATCATTGTTGGAATTCAGTTTTACAAGGAAGTATCTTCCTAGCCCAGGGCTTCATATGCCCTGGTCACTCAGAATGTTTAGAGTCTAGATAAGAGTCTGAGCTTATCATGAATAGTTTCTCAGTAGCTTGAATTTACATGTCTAAGCAGACCTGGAGATGGGTTCAAGCTACTGAACTAAAATGTCAATACACTGCAATTAGAAATATTGTAATCTCATTGTCTCTGTATGATTGACTGACATTCCTTTATCTGTTCTGTATGTGATGACCTCAGAATCTTATTGTAATGTCTGCATTCTGTCATCAACTGCCCTGTACCTGTGTACCTATAATACACCCTGCAATGGTATTGAAGCTTTGCAGCAGAGTTTACCTCTGCCTGCCCGGTAATGCATTATCGTGAGTTGGACCTGCGGGGAACCTGAGTAATACAATAAAGCCTAGATAGTTTGGACACTTGATCTTTCCCACGAACCCGAGTTTTATTTCCTCGTCTCAAATTGAGATTCCAGGGTTCTGACAGTATATGTACCTATCCTTTTTTGAAGACAGATTAATCCGTTAGCACTCATTGAAGTGGGAATTAAATAAACAGATAAAATTAAGCCTGTGGCAGAAATGAATTGTGCAAGATAGAACTTCCAAACATCTAACCAGCTTTCCCATTGAGAAAAATACCTTTCAGAAAGAAATGGCATTTTTCCCTTACTTTATCCATTTTAAGAGCCTTGTTTGTTCTTTTTCATTGTTTTTTCTTTTTCTTCTAGTATCTTTTTCATACTAGATACAACTGTAGCTTATTTTATGTTGCTGTTTGAACTGAGAACAAAAAAACATCACTGATTCTAGAATGGAGCTACTATCCCAAACGAGGAACACTAATCTCTCTTTTTTGTTATGATTTCCCACCCAAAACACACAAATTTACCATGTTATAAAGATTTCCAGGTGAATATCCATTTAGAGCTTTCCCGATTACCATTAACAAAAGATATCACAGCATTGGCAGAACAAAACAAGATTACCAGAAACACCATATTTTAGGCCTCAAGCTGTGGCATGCCAGTGGCTCCAAGGGATCAGCATGTCAAAAAGGCTTTCACAAAGGCAAACTTGTAAGAGCCAAACCAAACCACACCACACCAGCCCTTCAGGAGAAATAACCAAGAGAGATTTCCTGGAGTCCCAGGAAACTAACGTCAGATGCTCAGTATCTGAACACTTGACGGATCAAGCTTAGTGGCTTCCAAATCAACTGAAGCAAAGTAAACAAGCGATGGTGCATTTCAATCAGGTCTCTGGGGCAAATGTCCAGGCTTTCATATATAGCAAGGCATTTTGAAGGACCTTTAAATTCAAAGAGTAAAATTACCTACCTGCATCACTACCAACAGGAAGGACTGCAGCTAACAGCCTAGGCAAAGAGCCAATGCCCCAAATTCTGCATGTCATCGAAGCAATCATATTAGTTACTTGACCTCTAGTGGCTTTCCCCAGAGATAAGCAGCCAAGACTGAGGGAAACACAGCTACATGAGAGGGGGTAAAATAAGCTTGGTTTTCCTGGAGCACTGAACTAGCAGCCTCAGGAGGAATTTACCCAACAATATTCCTACACTTACATAACTTCATTGGTTTCCTGGCCCCAGCTCCCTTCTTCCAACCTGGTAGCCCTGTTGATTCAGGGAGTGGGAAGGGCTCCCAGCATGTTCCAACAGAGAAATAGCCATGCACTGCTCCCAGGAGGAATGTTAAATCATTGCCCTGAAGGAGTCAGACCTGACTTGAAGATTCAGGAGGATAAGTAGGAAGGAGAATGAATACAAAGACAAATGTGAGCAGCTTGGCACTTGAGCAACAGAGACAGAAGTTGAAAGGACTTGCTGAGCATTTGGAAGGGCAAGCTGATAACACAAAAGTGCACATATTAATGGGGATATGAGGGAGATCAATTTAATGAGAACATTTTGAGATGCATAATACAACTGGCAATTGCTGTTAAAGTGTATGTCAAGATTACTGAAGAAAATACTTGCATGTGAGGGAACAATATACTGATCTCTGCCTAGTGAGGTTAAGCTTAATTTGACTGAGTAGTTTGCCGTGAGCCTCTGCAATGCAGTGAGAATAATAGTAAAATAATTCCTTTTAGTTATAACAAGAGACTTTACCATGTACTGGTATTGGTGATGGAGGATGGACTATTTTATCTCTGAAGCACAGGTTCTAAAATCGTAAAATTATAATATTTATTCACTTCCTGAAAATGCAAAATGAATGACAGCTGTCTAATTGTATCCGCTGTTAGTGTCTAGTTCTTATGAATGATGGAGACAATGTATCTGGACAAAAATTTGTGAGAACCAAATGAGAATTTTTCAACCATGAATAATTGCATACTAATTAAAGATTTGAAACTTTTAATTCGGGTGGATCAAGGGTCTTCTGATCAGGTGATGCAAAAAAAATTGAGTATAAATATTTGGCAGGATAATTTGGAGCTCATATGGGAAAGTTGCTTCAAAGTTGCTTGAGTCCTTTTAACATGCTAAATTACACAAGGGAAAATAATTATCCTGTTTGTGGGTATTCTGTGGGTTGCTTCACAGATTGCATTTTTTGGTGTTCAGCTTAAAAGTTTCAGTGCAAAATATGCACATTTACAAACAAGGGAATCATACGGAAACATTCATTAGGGAATGGTAACTGGCTAAAAAAAGCCCTGTTGGACATATTCTCACTGCAAATCAGGATTTGTCAATGTGCAGTACAGGGGATACAATAACAATGTTACTGGAACTAATTGATTATTGTAAATTATTTGTGAAGATTTAGGGCATACATGGATATACATAAATGCTCTTGAATGGATATAACAGACAGTAGAAGAAAGCATTTCTTCCAGAGCTCTTATCAGTTCATTCAATTTAAAGGGTCTCTATTTAAAAGTAGAGGATGGGGAAGAGAAAAGGAAGAGGCAGCCTGTGGTATGCCAGAGAATCACTAATGCGTTTGGGCTGAGAGTTAACATTCATTCCAACTGCTTCATATTCATTACATCAGGCCCCCGTAGCCACTGCAATAGAATTATATTGCCCTCTGAAGACTCCCAGGGTTTGATCAGCTGGGAAACTGATGTAATTATGAACATTATCACCATTAAAACAAAATAATAATTTTAATTACAACGTGGGTCTTCAAACCCTTTCTTCACCAGTCTATTCCCCCAGCAGGAACAGTATCATCTCTCAGCAATGTAAGAGAAAGGGGGAGTTTGCTGAGAAAGTAGGGACAAAATAATTCATGGGAGTGGGAGGGGAAAAGAAAAACCGTACATCATCAACATAAGCCAATTACAATGGGAAATGATGACCCAAACATGTGAACGTTCACTATACATACATGATGTGTTAGAGAGCTGTAAATAAACAAAGGCATCACATTATTCCCAAAGCTGTAATAGAAGAGGAAAAAAGGCAGATACAGGTAATTTAGCAAGGATTATTGGTACAACAAAGAATTGACAAAAATAGTTTGTTTCCCTACCAAAACTTTGCCTTTTTAAACACCCTATCTGATTACTTTTCTATTTGTCCTAGCAAAAGGAAACTTTCCAATCTACCTGCTCTGACTCAGATCGGAGCCAGCATGTATTTTTCTTTGGATGAGCAGCACTGACTAGATAATTCAAGGTTGTGAAGGAGGCTGTAGAAAAGAGCTGATAATACATGTAAGTGACTCAGGTTGGAGATGGGCAACTTTTTCACTGAGGGCAGAATCCAGTAATTACAGCTATACCTCATTAGCAGGATCTACTATTAGCACCCTGGGAAACTAGCAACATCAGATATGAGCTGAAGCTCTGATTTGCAGATTGAGATATGTCAGCAGAGATCTCTTCTGCTAACTGACCTGTTAAGGAAACTTGCATTTCAGCTCATCTCTGTTGCTTTAGGAAGTGTGAAGATTCTGTTATACAAGTGGTTGTCCCTGCCACCATACAGAATGACAGAATAGCAGAGTTGGAAGGGGCCAAGAAGGCCATCAGGTCTAACCCCCTGCTAGTGCAGGACACCAAGTTGCACCATCCCACTCAGATGGCTGTTCAGGCACTTCTTGAATGTCTCGAGAGAGGAAGCGCCCACAACTTCTCTAGGCAATTGGTTCCATTGTTGTATTGCTCTGGCAGTGAGGAATTTTTTCCTGGTATCTGGCCGGAATATGTCTTCCTGTAACTTGAGCGTATTATTCTGTGTCCGCCACTCTGGGATGATGGAGAAGCGATCCTGTCCTTCCTCTTTGTAACAGTCTTTCCAGTACTTGTACAGGCTCTTGTATCACCCCTCAGTCTTCTCTTCTTGAGGCTGACCACACCTAGTTCTCTCAATCCCTCCTCACAGGGCTTTGTTTCCAAACCCTGGATCACCCTTGTTACCCCCTTCTGAACCCTTTCCAGCTTTTCTGCATCTTTTAAAAACGTTGATGCCCAGAATTGGACATAGTACTCCAGATGAGGTCTGACTAGTACTAAGTATAGGAGAACTAGTACTTCATGAGATTTGGAAGTGATACTTCTATTAATGCAGCCAAAAATGACATTTGCCCTTTCCCCCCCATCAGTGCTACCATCAACTGCATTCCCTCCTCCGTCTAATTCCCATGTTGTGTTCTCTCAGTCCTCTGACTAGGTAGTGTTCCCATGCTTGCTTACTCACTGTCCAGGGATTCACAGGAAAGGTTTGAACTAAACCATCCCCTTGAAAATGCCAGGGCAGAAAAAAAGTAAGAGAAATGTTCCATGTAGAACCTGACAGATGGGTATCTGTGTATGATGCGTACACAGATTCAGTGTCAAACATTACTTTCATTCCTGTTAGGTCTGACACTTCTAAATAATACTTTAAGCCACTATGGCAAGACTCACAGAATTGCACAGCTAGTCTCTTAAAGCACGGAGAGAAACTGGTAGTGAATGGCTGGAAAGAGTACTATATTCAGAACCTATCACAGAGACTTGCTAAAGCATTTAGATTTGTCTCCTGACAGCACGAATATCCAATACAAGATAAGCCACTGGTCTGACCCATTAAAGCTCGTCTAAGGCTTTCTGATCTGTGTACATTAATTATGATACTGATCTGTGTACATTGATTATGAAAAGGTTTTGCAGCAACTATGTATTCCCTGGTAATAAAGGGTGCTTCTCCAGCAAGGATGCACCTTCTTTCAAGGAAGACTAGTTCAAGAAATCTTAAGCTTCCAAAAGCATTCAGTGCAGACAACAAGAAAATCCAGAAGTTGCTGGCAGCTCATCCACTACATCACCAAGCAAAGAAGGCTCAGTGATGATTTATTAGCCTGTACTTTAACGATCAATAAAGGAATTGTTATAGATGCAGCAGAAGCCTCTTGAAAGGAGAACTCTGGAATAAATTAATATATCCTGTCAAGCTACAGGTACTTTTTTTGGAGCATGGTTGCCATTTCACAAGTGGCTGAGGTCCACAGAGGTATTCTTGCACTGAGAGCATGATCCAAAGGACACTAATGATGCCAGAAGATGTCACTGCATTTAGTGTTAGTTAACATAAATGAAAAATATATAAGGTGGTTGTATACTAAAAGCAAGGAATGTAGAACTTGCTGCTATTGAAGATGGAAAATCCCTGAAACAAATGACGTACGGATATTATCAAAGAAGAAATAAACAGTTAATCAAGGTTTTCAGTACCCTAATATCTAGAAAGACCTACATTTAAGAATTAAATGTGTTAATGTAGCAGCTATTTTATGCCAGCCTCCTAAGGAACCTGTATGCAGCCTGTGAGAACTAGTGGGATTACTAAGAATGCTGGATTTCATTTCTAGCTTTCTTAATTGCACATGGTAAGTTTGAAAACATTATGACAAAATTACTAACCATCAGAAGCAGTAAGGCTAAATGCCTAAAGATTGCTAGGAATATCGATCTAATTATATCCATTGTCTCACATATTAAGGAAGGGAAGTAGCTATTCTACAAATTTACTAGCATTATCAGTACTAAGTATTAGTTTCACCAAACATGACTTTATCACTGGGGAAATTAAGTGCAACACTTCCTGCACCTATTGGTGTGCACTGGTCAAATGATATTTGGCAAGTAAAGAGTCTGTAATATTTAAGAAGACTAAAACTTTATTTTTGTGTTCAAGTCTTAGAAAAACAGCTCCCTCTGGGAACAGAATCTTATATTTGCATGCCAAGGTAAAATCACTGGTTCTCATTTATGGATATTCTGGTGATTAGAATGTCTGAGTTTCTTTATTTTTAAAGTGTTAGTGTTTGTCCTTGTTGCAATTTGAGCATGCCATGAAATCATTTGGTGGGGGTGGTGGGACACCTGTGTCTTCTGCAGCATGTTTCAAGTGCCAATTCTACATCTGAGATGAAGTAAGACTATAAAGAACATGTTCCCAGTTGTAGTTAGGTATCAACTATGTTTCATTTGAGAGATATAATTTAATTCTGAGAAATATACAAATTAACTGTAATTCATGATTTATGTTCAATTTGGACCCTACAGCTAAAATATATACAATCCTAATATTTTGTTTGTTAATCAAGTGCCAGTGCTCAGAAAGAAAGAAACTTTCTAATGATACATTCTTAGTAATTATGTGGGCATATTCAATAGTAGTTGTTATTATATTGCTTTTGTACTGTAGCTAAAGCTCTCTGGACATTTCACAACATTTAAGTCACCCATCCAGATTTCAAACAAGTCTGATCCTGCTTAGCTTCCAAGATTAGGTAAGATCAGGAACTTCAGTCTGTACAGAAACTTCTATAACAATAGTTATAGAAATCTCCGTTACGGAAGTACATTCACCTTGACTATAAAGACCACCCTACTTATGGGTGTCATACCTGCCCTTGAATATTGTTTAGCACGTCAGGTGGCATTGAGTTATCTGTGAACTAAAATAGTGGTGTATCATCTAAAAGAAAAAATTCTTCCACTAATCTGCTAATGTATGTGACCAAAGTACTATACAGAGAGTCAGAAGGTGTCTGTTTTGGCCCTGATTGGTATATTTATGCTGATCTAGTGCAGCATAGCCAAGTAAAATGAAAGGGGACAAAAGACAACTGTTTAATTAGCTTGTATTAGATCTAGTTATGTTACGTAATCCACATCTGAAGGGAAGTATGACTACAGACAACATGGACACAGAGAAGGGCTTCTACATTTTTTTTCAATTCATGCATTCCAGGAGTCATGTAGGAATAGATGAGGATCACTGGATTATGCCCCTTGCAATTTGAAATCCGCAGGGTAGGGAATACTAAAGTGGAAAACTGTAGAAAGCAAATTATAAAAAGGGGAAAGGCTAGAGAGAAGCACACAGAGAAGGATAAACCCTGAAGGTCAGTATGGCAAGTGCACGGGTGCCTGACTAACACATGGGAACAGCCCTGTGGGGCAGAGACAGAGGCAAACACATTGTAGCAAATTGGAAAGCCATAAAAGTCTATTACAGAAAATCAAACAGCAGCCAGCATGACAGCCATTAGCCTGAAATGAATACAGGGGAACTTAATGAGGTCTGTCGAGGCCAGCTTGGTGAATTAAGTTGCCAATTCTAGCAGGATTCCCCCTTCCTTTACAGGCTTGAACACATCAGCACTGGCTCGTTAAGAGTTTGACAAGTGAGTTGTGCAGGAAAAATGCGTAATTATTTCTAGAAAAGGGTTGTGTGAAGGGAGGAGATACTCTTCCTTCAAGAGCAGTGTTTGCACTCAGAGACACCCCTCTGCTTCACTAGTTCAGGCAACTAACCAGGGAAAAACTAAGACAGAGCAAGTACAGAAGACTGCTCCAGCATGGTCTTCAAGGGGAGCCAACTGATTCCCAGCCAGGTAATTCAATAGGGTTCATGATTACAAAGAATGGTTGGCCTGAGGTCATGTGATTTACTAAAGAATTTCTCCCACAGTTCTCAATTCCATTTTTTTTACCATCACCAACCATTTCTTAAATGAATAGTTGATCTGCTCACCAATGAATTAATTATGTTTGAATACATTAGTTATTAGACCAAAGACTAAAAACAGAAGCTTTTCTGGAGATACTAGAGGACATACAGAATGTTTTTATTGATTGAAAGGGAAGCTATGACTTATTGTTAGGTGGTCGTCATCAAATATTTTGGTCTCCTCTGTTGTTGTTATTACTACTACCAGCTTGCATTTATCACTGGAGAAGATGATAATGCTAGGGAATACCGAAGTAAAAGAAAGACCAACTATGAGATGGATCAATGAAGAAAGCCACAGCCTTAAGTTTATAAGAACTGAGCAGGGCTGACAAGGAGAGGACACTATGGAGAGCACTCATTCAGAAGGTCACCAGAAGTTGGAGACCACTGGACAACATATAACAGGGGTCCTCAACCTTTTTCAACAGGGGACCAGTTGAAAGATGGCAGAGGCAGGGTGCAGGCTGGTGAGGTGGTGGAGGACACGCGCAAGCATCTCTCTTTCTCTTTCACCCACCTCTCTTCTGTTTCCCGCTCTATGTATGCAATGGAGGAAGGAGGGGAGAGCCGGCACACGCGCAGTTGAGCTGTTGCAATTTGGGCATGCGCCGGCTCACTCTCTCTCCACTCAGTTTCTGAGAATGCCTGCACAGGCTCAGAGGTTTTGGACTCATTCGGAGATTGTTTTCTCCAAGCGAGTCCAAAACCTCTGAGGTGGGCCAGATAAATGAGTATGGCAGACCAAATCGGCCCGCAGGCCATAGTTTGAGGACCCATGACATATAACAACAACATATTTTATATATCTCACCTTTCTGCCCCTTGAGAGGAACCCAAAGCAACTAGCATACTCTACCTCCTCTCCATTTTACCCTCAGAAAAACAACCCTGTGAAGTGGCACAGGCTAACAGAGAATGACTGACCCAAAGTCACACAGGGACCAACACGACAGAGTGGGGACTAGAACCCAGATCTCCCACAACTCCAGGGCAACATTCTAACCACCATACTATTAAATTAATGTGCCTTAAACTCAGTTACACCAATTAAAACAGAGAGCCAGTGTGGTGCAGTGGTTAAGAGCATGGGACCGGGACTCAGACGATCTGGGTTCTAGTCCGCGCTCAGTCATGGAGCCAACTGGGTGACTTTGGGCCAGTCACAGACTCTCAGCCCAGCCTACCTCACAGGGTTGTTGTTGTGGGGATAAGATGGAGGAGAATGTAGGAAAAAGGCAGGATATAAATCGAAAAATAAATAAATAAATAAATAAACATGCCCTATCTATTTCCAGTCCTATGTATGTTTACTGTGAACCATCCCACTGTGTTCAGTGGGATTTATGCTCAAGTAAATGGGCACAGGATTGCACTGTTAAACGTTTGTTGATTAATCTACCGTTTCTTACTTCTATTTGTTCAAGATCAAGAGGTTATGCTATGAGTACAATTGCGATAGTGACAATTTAGAATAACTAGGAGGCAGAGCAGAGGTTTTGCTAGTCATTCCACCAGGTGACAACTTTTTTCCTGCGGGCAGTCTTATTGTAAAATATGCCACAAATCAGGCTGCAGATATTTAATTGATATGTGCCTGGCCTTTCTACTAAGAAAAATGGCAATTAAGGTATGTGGGTGCCAAATAAAATCCAGATTTTAACTGCAAGTCATTTTCTTGATGTCTGTAACATTGACATGTATCCATCATGTGCAGAAATAGAGTTTGTGGATATACTGCAGTTTCCCTGCAAACATCTAGCACAGAAATAGCCCTCACTATATGAAATCCTTTATATAACCTTCAGATTATTGACTCCAGGTTCAAAGCAACTTCAGAATGTCAGAACAACTTGCTTCCTATCAGCCTCCCCCAATCTGATGGCTCCCAGATATGCTGGGCTGAAATTTGCATAATCCCCAACAAGCATGCTGGGAAGACTCGCTTATAACCTATTTATAGACTTCCAAGAAGCATACGGTCAACCACACAGGAAAACATCTGGGGATTAGATGGTCTCTGGTTTGATACACTGAGGCTCTTCCTGTGACCGAGAAGTTCAGAAATAGTAGAGAGAGAGAAAATGAATTCCTTAGTTTCCTCACAAGGTTGACACTCTTTCCCCCGCCCCTCAACAAGTCCCCACCCAAGAAAGAAACATTATTGGCCAACAATATTCAATTGTCTACATGGCTGTCTCGTCCTTTCCAGGCGAATACTTGTTTCGGGTTAGTAAATTGCTCTTATCTACACCCATGACTATTTGTTCACATTAGCCACACTCTTCATACAGTCTATGCTGTCTGCTTTTCCATTCTTATGTCAGACTCAGTTCTTGCCAGATCAGAGGCAGAGGAGAGTTGGCAAGGAGTGTGTCTCACAGGCAAGGAATTAGCTGGGCCTATTTTTCCCACTGGGAATAAGCCTAACAGGAATCTTTGATAATGTTCATGGAGTACCATGCAATCCACTCTGACTATGAAGGAAGCTTTGGTGGCCTGGCTAATTTCCACTAACGCCCAGAGCCTGTGTTCAGGTTCAAGCTGAATCACTGATTGGCACCTGTCCTTTAGGTTCCAGGTTCAATTCACATTCTGGGCTCCCATCCCAACACTTCGCCTGTGAGCACTTAGTTGTTTCCATAGTCCGACTGCAGCATATGACTCTTTTCCCAGAAGAGTTTGGGATGGTTGTCCAACTTTGTTCACTTCTGCGTTCTCTGGCACGGTCTGTCTGACCGTGCTTCTCAGGACATGATGCCATGCAGTTTTGCTTCAATTACACCAAGCATACAATCAGTGGTTCCAATTCCTCCAGCACACAAATGCCTGAGTCCTGGTTACCAAATCCGCCTCTATGCATTCACAAAGCACAGTGCCTCTCCCAACCCAAAATAATTTACATTCCCCTAACAAGCCCAGTTGATAAAGCAGTGTTATGCATATTTTAAATCAGTATTTTAGGAGGCAAGTTTATTTCACATTCCACTTATTCACGCTGATTCTTTTCTGATGTTCCAGCTGCCAAACAACAGCAGTAAATTTGAATAGCCTTCCCCTACTGCTCTACCCTTTCGCTGCAAGTGCTGCAACTGAGAGGATTATTCATGTCAAAGCAAAACAAAGAAAAAACTGCTTTCAGCCCCTACAAGTATTACTAATTAGTAGTCTGTGCAAAGGCGTGTTTGCAATACAGCTGTCTGTTCCCTCGTACACTTCCCACCTCAGTCTGTCTACTGCATATCTATGTTGTCTAGTATTATAAAGTGTGTGTGTGCGCGCGTGCGTCTTTGATGGGGAAGACAGCATTATTCGTTAGCAGCTGTTTTCCAATATTATTAATAATATTTTGGATAAAAATCTACTTCATAATGAGATTTGCACAACTTTCTTGCTCCAGAGTAGTAGTAGTCTTATTCCCCCCCCCCCCCGAGATTATGCTGGGACCATGTCAAGGGTTCATATGGTCAGACAACTTCCTCCAAAAGTCCACAGCCCACTAAAGAGTCCCCTGAACTTGTGAAAACCTTTGGGTGTAGGGCAGTATTAAAACGTCGTAAATAAAACAAAATGAAAACCTGCCTCTTGCTCAGATCCAGACATTGGTGGTCATAAGGAGGAGTTACTCATGTCCCAGCCTACTGGCTTGCTGTCTCCCTGACTATCAAGCAAGCAACTAGTTGCAATGATGAGCAAGAAGATAAGCAAGGTAGCAGCTAGTGATGATGGTGGTGGAAAGTAAGAGTCACTGAGGGAGAGGGGCTTTAACAGCACTTTGCTCAAGGACCCCAAAACCCCTGTAATGGGGGGGCGGGTTATGACCTACCCATAAATCCAACTTGCAACACAAGACCATTTTTCATTATTTACTATGTATGTATGAATGAATGGGAATTTCTATTTCTAATTTCTCCCCCTCCCCTCTCATGTCTATCCCCCCAGCTTCCTGTTTTACCTCTTGCCCGTTCTCTTAAAAAAAAAGAAGATTAAAATGGTAAAAGGATGCATGTTCCTTTCGTATGACCAAGCTGGCCCATGACCGAATTTTTGACCCCATCTCACCAGCAGAATACCATTTCACTAATATGAATAGTCAATCTGTAGTTAAGTTACAGCCTAGATGGGAAACAAATTCAGACATGAATTACAGACAGGAGGCCGTCTTTCTAAGGGTGGAACTCTCCACGCTTTTAGATCTACAGCACCTTCCTCTGTTTTTACTCTCCCTTCTGTTTTAGTTGCTGATGGTCAATTTTTGCTGACTTTTTAAAAAGCATTTCTGCCCCCCATTCCAGTGCTGACCACTGCTAGAGCTGAGGAAAGGTGGGGTGTGAATATTTAAAATAAAATAATATTAGCAGCTGCAAACCAAGCTCATCTTTACAAAACATATCACTGCAGCCATGTTTTGTTTCTTGGTAGCGTCCATAAAGGACTCAACAGATATTTTAAGGCACTGAATTGTCCATCCCTTGTAAAAAAAAAAAAGGTTTTATTTTATTTATTTATTTATCTATCAATTTATATCCTGCCTTTTTCCTCAAAGGGCTCAAGGCAGCTTACATCTCCTCCTCCATCTTATCCCCACAACAACCACCTGTGAGGCAGGTTGGCCTGAGAGAGTGTGACTGGCCCAAAGTCACCCAGTTGGCTCCATGGCTGAGCGGGGACTCGAACCCAGGTCGTCTGAGTCCCAGTCCCATGCTATTAACCACTACGCCACACTGGCCCTCTTGATTTTGTTCATATCAAGACTTTTTTGAGGAAGTTCTAAATTCCCCTTGCATATTTGTTGGATCCTCCTTATGTACTCTGTTGCATTATCTCCCCCGTGTCTTTCTAAAGAAGTATTGTGAGTAGAAATGGCCTCAGAGTAGGCTAGGAGTACTGACATAGCTTGCCATGGCAACAAACTGGGGTGGGAGGGCTAAGGAGAACAAAAATATGAGGGATACTTATGCTACCTACTAGTCAAAAGGTAGGCACCCCACCTGAAAACTAAGCTGGCAATGCTTCAGCTGACTTTTGGCATCACAGGCTTGAAACCTGCCAGAAGTGTTTTTCTGCTTTTGCAGCCGTAAAAAAGGGTCATGAAAGTTGGGAGACAATTCTGGCCCTGATCTATGCCAAACCATAGCATGATAGTCTCTTTGAACAGCTCCATATTCATGAAGCAGCCACGATAAAATGCCATTGTATAAGTCTTCTCTCCCCGGATATTTTTTCCAATACATCATGCTCACTAATGAAATGTTATCTGGTTCCTATTCAACTCTCACCATTATTCAGGGTAGAAAATCAAATGGTGCCATTACAAGCACCACCTCCAAGAACAATGAAGACCCACCTAAATCAGAGAGAGTGCTGGAGATGGTCCATTCCACTGCAGGTTTGAGGAGCTCTTTTTGACACTGGCTCTTCCTGTTGGAGCTACAACTTCTTTCTATGCCAAACCCTAACTATAGGTGTATTGCTGACATCGCCCAGTCTCTAACAGTCTAATCTAGTGCCAGTGTGGCGTAGTGGTTAACAGCATGGGACTGGGACTCAGAAGATCTGGGTTCTAGTCCCCACTCAATCATGGAGCCAACTGGGTGACTTTGGGCCAGTCACAGACTCTCAGCCCAGCCTACCTCACAGGGTTGTTGTTGTGGGGATAAGATGGAGGAGGAGAATGATGCAAGCTGCCTTGAGCCCTTTGTAGGAAAAAGGCAGGATATAAATCAATGAATAAATAAATCTAGAGAGTCCCTGATTCAGATTTCTCCTCACTATGTGCCCACTGGGTGGACTGAAGCATACCACTGTTTTTTGAAGTAACAGTGTAGAGGAATTGAACACTTTACAGGCATAGGTGAACATTACCATAACTGCATTATTTAGTTTTGGACCATTTGGATTTACACTGAGATAAAAAGAATCATGTCTGGAACCAAGGCTTGGCATCACTGGCTCACTGCTAAGGCCTGTACCTCAACAGGACGGTCATTTCCACACCGTGGAACCTGCTGCCATTCCTGTCTAAGCTGTCCCCACTAAGCTACTAAGCAGTGACAAGAGAAAGGGAGGTGGAGAAACGTCTGCTTCTGGGCAGCTGCATGGATGGAAAATGCAAGCACATAGGCAGTGGTGACACAAACAAGGAGGAGAAGGACCTGGTGAGAGGGACAACTAAGGGCATTTTATCCTAGGATTCCCAAAACCCGGAGCTGGCAGTGAACAGAACTGCTTATGCAGTGCAGTGTGTGTTCCCATGGTTGTGGTGTTTCCATCTCTCCTGTCTTCTAACCTTCCAGGAGATACAGATTTGCAATCACCCTTTAATGGTGAACTAGTAAAGATGGATGCAAAGGTTCCAATGAAACTATTCTATATATAAATGGCACTGAAAACCTCTCTGAGAGAGGAATTCCATGCTATTGTTTCAGAGCCTTCAGTGTCCATAAGCTTTCATCATGTATGAAAGAAGACTTCTAACATGTCATGTCCGTTTTATAATTTATTATTACATTTACAATCTTGTCCTTTTTATCTTGCAAGTAGTCTAAAGAGACTTACATGGTTTTCAGTTTCTCCATTTTATAACATCTCAATGAGGTAGGTTAGACCAAACTTGACCAAAGTCACCCAGGAGCATCATGGCTGAGTACTTAAACCCGAATTCCATTCCAATACTACAACCACTACACAATGCTATGACACTGCTTTCACCCCCTCATTGCTGTTTAATTCATGGAAACTAGGCTGTATCCAAATGGTTTTCCAACAGCTTTGAGAGAGTTTTCTACTACCTCCATTGGTGATTTTTTTGTAGCCCTAGTCAATATTTGGGACAGGAAAATGACCTGGGTAGCTGACACAGTTAGTTCTGTGCATCTCCATCAAACATATTCCTTGGTGTTCAGAGAGATCAAGAATATAAAGCAGCAAGGGAAAACTAAAACAATTGTGGGGAGGAAACCCAGAATGTGTCTGACAGCACACAGGCTAGAGGCTATGTTAAGGTCTATGGTATGTTGTTGATGGCAGCAAAGAAACAATACGGTTCTGTCACTGTTTCTGTGCACAGAGTCATCTGGCAGAACTATTTGGAGCTGGAAAAGGTCTGTTATATAAGAGACCAGTGAAAGTTAAGGAAGAGGATCCAGTTGTACACTTTGCTGATAAAGCAGCTCCCTTCTGCTCAGATTCCAGGATTGCTGCCAGTATTGATGATGTACCTTTGCCACCTGCTTGTCCTGTAATGGATACCTTTCAATTTGACAGCCTGAGGATGTGGACAAGATCCCTGGCAGACTGAAATCAGCCACATGTGTGACTGACACTTACTCTTCCTGGCTGATAAAAGTAGCCAAGGGAAGGCTGTTCAAGTAAGCACAGAAAAGGCTAAAAGAAGGAAGCGATGTCATGCAACTGTAAAGCTACGAGTGGCTTAACCATTATTAAAGAAGCTCTACATGGGTTGAATTGTGTTGGATAATTTCCAACCAGTCTCCAATTTGCCATTTTTGTGCAAAGTAATTAATGTGGAGAGTCATTCTAGTTCTAGGGCTTCGTGGATGGAGCAGATTATCTAGATTTCACTTCAGTATACTCTCTCTTTGAGATAGCTTTGGTTGCTGTTGTAGATGAACTACATCACGGGCTAAACAGGGGGAGTAATTATTTATTTAGATATTTCTTGACCACCTTTCAGGGCAGAAGCCCTCCTAGAACAGCAGATTATATCTCTGCTGGTCCTGTTGGACCTCCAAGCAGCATGTCACACAAGAATATGCTTGGAAAGTGCCATAGCCCTCCTTCAAGAGTCAGCTTCAGAACTGATGCTGTGCGGTTCTTGTTCAACCTCTTCACAACTGGCAGATGGAATTCCTCAGGGAACTCTTGAGAGAGACTGTCCAGGGATCTGGGGTGTGTTGTCACCAATCTATGGGTCATGTGCAATCTTGTTTCTCTTTTTCATCTATTATAGGCAAGGTTTTCAGGTTCTGAATTGGAATCTGGCAGCAGTAATGGCTAGATAACGGCCCATGAATTTAGATGTAATCCAAACTAAACAGAGGTGCTCCAGGCTAGGAGACAGACTCTAGAATGGGCTATCATCCTATATTTGGCTAGAGTGTTACAAATCAAGTCCACTGTTTAGGGATGCTTCAGGACTCTGCTTTGGATATTCAGATAAAAGATATAGCTTGGGGCCACAATACCTGAAGGAACACTTCCTACCGTTTGAGGCCTTCCTCTGAGTACCACCTACAAGGGCGGCAACAAGGAAGCATGACGGCTTTTGATCATGAAATAATCTTCCCATGGAATTCTGCCTGGTGTCACTGCTGTCATCTTTTGGGCACCAAGTTAAGACTGTTCGCTATTCCAAGCATTTAATGACATATTGCTGTTTAATGGGTCTGTTTGAACTGAAATTGTTTAAGCTGTTTTGATTTTTTAATTGAATTTTATTGTATTTGAGTATTATTATTGTATTTGCATGTTATTCTCTATTTTTATTATTATACCTGTTTTATGAATTGCTGGGAAGTGTCCAGAGAACTCTGGCTATTATGCTGTATAGAAATTATCTATTATTATCATTATTATTGTTATTGTGCCTCACCATTAAACCCTTCCCTTGTCCATTCACAAGCCTTCATACTCAATGGATTTTATGAGATTTGCTTAAAATGAGCAAATGCTGTTTTCTCTTGTTATTGTTTTTGTTTTCACTGTTTCCTTTGTTTTTAACTATTACCATTTTATTGATTTACCATATAATGATTATATGGCATTAGCAGCCTCATGAATCCATATGATTAAGAAATGTGACCCCCACAGCACCAAAGAGCAGAATTTTAAAAATTTGTATTAAACAATAAATTGTATAAATCCACTTCTTATTGCAAGATCATTGTAAAACCTCCTGATTTCATGACTGGAGGTAGAGTTGTCCATGTGTGCCTTTGAAAGACAATGCCTAGTTTCTAAGAAAATATCTATATCTATATATATGAGAGAAATCTGAAAGGTTACTAGAAAGTGTGCTAGAAAGGAAAATTCTGTGCTTCATAGTAAAATAACAAATCTAAGGAGAGATAAGCTGCCCCACTCCCAGCTCAAATGGTCCAATCAAATATAAAACCTCCTTGAAGAAGGATGGCATTCAAAAGACTCCTCACAGGGGCTTATCTCTCCTGACAACCGGCAATCTCTACCATTTCCCAGTGGGACTCCCTTGGGGTCAGGACTGGCTACCAAATGGCTTTGATGGTAACTTCAGTATGACATCATTTTGGACAGGAGAGGACCACTTGAACATCCTCCTCGATTGCCTACCTTCTTGTAAACTGAATAGGATGCGATTCTGTTGCTGCTCAGTGCCATCTTCTACCTGAGATCATTTGGATTACACGACAATTTCCATCATCCCTGGCCATTGGCATTTTCACCAAGGAACTGTAGTTTAACCCCAGGAAGGAGATGGACCCCAACCTTTTTCTCTTTAGGAACCAGGTCAGGAAGGAGGAGGACAGAAGCGGTGTTTGGGGGGAAATGGGATCAGTAGACTGTGTTACCTAACTTAATTCTGCTCAGAGAAACAGAGTAGTGTTTTTTGACTTTTCAAGCACCTCTTACTTGATTTCGCTTAATAGCCCTAAAGTGAACATCATGGAACTGCCATTGCTTCATTTCTGTCTTTTTTGCCATCTAATTCATACATTCACACTGTTGTATCTCCTTAGTCTTCATCAGCCTATGAGAGAAAGTGGAGGCAAAGACTCGCACTGTGAAGACGGCATGTTGTATGTAGGAAGAACAAAGAGTAGAAAGAGAGAGTTGGAGTAGTTTCAGTACTGAGGCTCACTCTTTTCCCTTGCCTAATTCCACCTTAATTCTTGAACAAAATTCCTCTAGCAGTAAAGGCAAAATCAGAATAAGCAGAATAAGCCACAACCAGACTAAGACAACAGTAAGCTATTTTGGACTTTCATTAATTTTCAAAGGGATGGATCAAATTTTAAAGCATCTTTTTTCCACCTTCAAGGCCCTTCAAGGGCTCTGTACAAGTACAGCAAAATTTCAGTGAAACTTGGCATGACAACCTGTGTTCAGCCAGTGCATAAGAGATACAGGCTGTGTTCAAGCTACAGACTTTAAACATTTATCTGTTATAAACCCAGCTATCAGAAGAGGAAACGGATTGCTCCTGACCCATACTCAGTCTCAAATGACAGCTACAGATTTTTTAAATCATTTTAAAACAGATGGAACAAAGAGCAAGTTCAGCTTCCTGGGCAATTTTGCCACAAGCAGGCTAATGAAGGCTGTTTACACACTTGGGAAAGGTAGAGCAAAGGATCACAGCCTAATCATAGCAGGATGCCAAGCAGTCAGCTTATTAATGAACCACTGATAATTCAATAATTTGTACATCTAAATTACTAAAGTTCAGCTTCACTCTCATATGCACACATGTGCATGCACACACTTGGCCCAGTGCCAACAGAATCTATCAGACAGGAAGATGTTATATAACCCTGGAAAGCTGAACTATGGACAATTAGGGAGTCTGAATTCTCAGGAGCAGAGAGAATGGAAATTATCCTTGTCCCTGATTAATGGACCTAGAATTCATGAAAACGAAGCTATTAAAATGCTTTGTTCAAGTTGTCTCAAAGCCATTCAAGACATGATGTTGGGAGATCTATGAGCAGATCTCCTGCCTCTATTTTAAAATGGTAAATGCAGCCAGAATATGTGTGCAATTCAGAGTGGAACTACCGCAAACAATTAGGTTTTCCCTGTGCTGCAAACAGCACCTCAGAAGATGAAATAGTTTGGATCATGAAAATGACAGCAAGGAAAGGTTGAAATCCATTTTTCATAATGCTGTAGCATTGAATTAAATTCCCTTCCAATATCAGTTCTAATCTTCCCAGCAGTTTGGCCTTAAGTTTGTGATTTTTACATTCATATATAAAGTGAACATATGAGTTCATTTGTTCTCCCCCACCCCCCACACTCACACAATCTATCTTGGTTCCACTGAGTTCCAAATCTAGATTTCTTTCTAAACCAGAGATATTGAAAGTTGTTCCCATATTTCAGAAAACCCTTGGAACTGTAGTTCTTGTGGGAACAGAGGAAGAATGCTAGGTTCTGACAATCCACAGCTAACTATTTCCTAGGGTTCTTTGGAGAAGTTTTGACAGCTGTCAATGCCTCTATTTCTGGGAAATCGGCTAAGTGTCAGTGTTTACACAGTACAAATGGCATTAACACATATGTGCACACAAGGGAGGTATCAGCAGACTTGGTGAAGGCATGAGGTCTGCAGGTTGACAATCTTAAGGATGGGGTCGAAGAACATTTCAATGTTCAGTGTCCACAAAGTTCTTACCTTCTGTTGGGGGGGGGGGGGAAAGTCCTGCATCTTTGTTTTCCCTCTCTTCTTTTTAAGGCAACTAGTAAATTTAAAAGATAGTGGTAGAATGAGGTTTCATGAAAGAAGGCATCTTGGATCACGGCAGCCTGTTGAGAACAGTGGACAGAACTCCACACTGCAAGAATTTGTGGTAGGTCCACTTATAATACAAGGTTTATTAAATGAATATGTGCCTAACTGAGCATTACTCCACTTAGAACCATGTGCAGTCCTCCATAATGCTGAGTATATTTTCTTTCCCTTACTTCACAGCAGCGAGAGAAGCAAACATGCCATTAGAGTAAATATTTTTCTTGCCAAAGAAAAGAAATGGAAGTTGTTCCAAACCAAACAAAATTAATGCCTACCTCAGGAATACGGACACTGTATGGCTGGTTGTGAAACCTTGGCGCATTGTCATTCACATCTCCCACTTGGATGTTCACTGATCCTTTGATCACCTATGAACAAAATGATTGAACCAAGTTTAGTTACACATATTGCGGGTAATTTCCTTGATTTCCAGATAACAGATGCTAGAAACTTCCACATGTTACTTATCTGTAACAACAGGCACCTATACAAAACTTGGCAACCCTTCACTTGCTAAACGATCTTTGCAGAAGAAAAGGAATTACATGTCCTAAAGATCCAATTTCTCCATATTTTGGGTGGTACAGAAATTAAATAAACAAATATCTTGAGACCCTTTCAGATCTGAAGGTTGGCTTAGCTGCAAGAATCTTTGCGACAGCAAAGAGCTGAGCTCTGTGGAAACCAAAACTAGGATTCAGAATGCTCAATGGAGCTGCAGTCTTTGCAAACCTCCACAAATTTCCTGCAAGGATGAGATCTGCCCTGTACATCTTATAGTGCCCCACCCATTTTGACTCCTGAGGTATCTGTATGCAGGCATTCTGCTGTGAACATTTAGGTAATGCTTCCATTTTCTATTCCATTTTTTTCAAAGAACTGGAAGAGGCTACCAATAAAAAAAGAATAAAGCAACAATCAAATGCAAAATAAGCTATTAATTTCCAATAATTATGTTTTAATTATTATACTGATACAACATTCAGGATCAAAACAATTGAATCCATAAGGTGAGCTTTTTATCCAGTAACTGAAAATATTCCTAATAGAAGGGAATAATTTCTCCACTGTTTTGGGTAACAAGCTGCCAGAAAATAGCTGTCTCTTTAACAAGTGAATAGTTCAAATCTGAATCAGAACTGAATGAATGGAAGAAGAGAAGCTACACAAAGGATCTCCATACATATCCCTTAGATTCATGTCTATTTACATATTATAAAGACTACAATATCACACACATCTAGTACAACCATTTCTTTGCTTCTGTGCAAGCATTCTAAGAACTGTGCTTTGAGAAATGATATAAGAAGGAATTTTGAAGCCTTCCAACCTGTTCTGTCTCCTATGGGGGGGTGAACTGAAGATCTCCAGATGTTTTGGACTCCAGCTCCCAGAAACTCCTACCAGCATGGCCAATGGACAAGACTGCTGGGAGCCAAAGTGCAAATTATCTGCAGAACAACATTCTGCTCACCGTATTCTAAAGCATGTTTCTAACACTTACACATCTGGACATCAACATGTATTTCGTTCTGCCATTAACATTTCTTTGGAAAATAGTGTCCTTCTACATAACCAGTATGGCCAGTCTATGAGCTCAAGGAAGTTGATTCTTTTTAGAATACAACAGAAAATCAAACAAACTATACTCAGATACACGCCATAACCCTGAAATTTAAACACTTTGATGTAAATAAGGGGGAGGGAGGGAGGGAGGGAGGGAGAGAGAGAGCGAGCCCCAGACAACTAAGCTTCCACACATTTCATACACTGTTGCACTAAAATGGTGCCATTATCTGTGTACTCCCGTCATTATAAATATTCCTTCATCCCTAAGAGGCCTCTGTTAGGAGGACAGTGGGACTCTAAACTGTGTTACTCTCCTCCCCACAGAGCACACTAACCAAATCAGCTCTGCACCTCTCTGTCATGGAACAAATGTCATACATACCCCTTGGCTGTCGCTGACAGAAAATTCAACTGTGAATTCTGACTTGGTCTGAAACCATAAAAAAAGATATAATTAGAGATGCCACAATGGTAATCTGTTGATACAAGGCTTTGGACTTGAGCCGAATATAATTGCATGCTTTTGCAGCCTGGAAAATGATAAAGCAGTATCTCAGGAATGGCTGCAAAAATTCAGAACAAGACAGCAATAGTCTTTCTTACAGAGATAGAAAGGGGATAGGATGAGAGGTCCATGCAAACGGGAGAGGAAGAGACAGAACAATTCGGCTTCCTTAACTGATACAGGATATTTCCATGATGTTTCATGTGTGTTTGCATATATATATGTTTGTATGCATGTGCACATATTAAAAGATGGGGAAAACCCCAGAAGAACATAACTATGAGGAAGAGATTGACAGTTCTTGCTACAGGTCAGTTATGGAACATAGTTCTGCTCCATTTTTCTAACAGAACATAATACAGAATGCAACCAACATAAAACCACTGTAAGAGAGAAATAAAGTTAACCTAAAAGGGGGTGCAAATGTAGATAAAGGTCCAGCAGCATGCATCTCCACAATATTTCAAATTACATAATACTTTGCTGAATACCTGATAGGATATAAACCCACAAGAAGATACTGGCACAGTGCAAAAAGGCTTGAATATTAACATGCGGCTGCTGGGAAGCATGCAGACAAATCTCAAAATGCCCAATTTATTCAATGTTCCACTAAAGGAATGATTCAGCCCTCAAAGTTCAGTAGCATTTTTTGCAAGTTCACCAATTTGGACCAGCACACATCAATTTATTCTATGTATGAATTCACGTTATGGCAAACCATGGTGTGCTATAAGCATGGACCATGTAACCCCTACATTCACACTCCCACTCCCCTGTTCCACTATGTATAAAGGAAGGCAGAGCTTGCCACCATGTCTATGGAATGCGGGACTAGATGGACCTTTGGTCTGATCCAGCACAGTTATTCTTATGCTCTTACGCACTTCTCATTCAGATTACCACTTGAGGCAAAACTGCAAATTAGCTTATGACAAATGAGAAACTGACATTTCTAATTTATTACTTTTGCATGAAAATAAGGAAGAGAGTCATAGAGGGGTGTTGGTAAGCCTGCAGCTTCTTCTTGCAAGAGCAAACCATAGTTTGGCTCAATTCAGACAGAATGACAACATCTCACAGTAAAAGGTAAAGATAAAGGTTTCCCCTTGACGTTACGTCCAGTCATGCCTGATTCTAGAGGGTGGTGCTCATCTCCGTTTCCTAGCCAAGGGAGCCAGCGTTTGTCCACAGACAGTCTCTGTGGTCATGTGGCCAGCATTACTAAACACGGAAGTGCACGAAACGCTGTTACCTGCCCACCAAAGTGGTACCTTTTCATCTACTTGCATTTGCATGCTTTCCAACTGCAAGGTTGGCAGGAGGTGGGACGGAGCAACGGGAACTCACCCTGCTGTGCGGATTCGAACTGGTGACCTTTTGATCAACCGGCCCAGCAGCTCAGCGGTTTAAACCACTGCGCCACCTGCATCCCTGACATCTCACAGTGTATGGTGCCAAAAGTTCAACAGGGGAAAGACACTGAACAAAAGTCTGCAATTTGCAGATGAATTACTAGATTCCCTGCAGTTTCCCCTCTCTTTTGGTGCAGCAACAGTTTACCCTGGAGCAGAGGAGGTTTTCAAGATAGTTTACAGGTTATATCCTTTCCTTCCATGAATTCTCAGCTAATGCAATTTGAGAAGGGCCTGCAGAGATTCAGCTCCTATCTCAGGGCAATGCCTGCAGCCAGTCAGTGAAAGTCAAAATGACAAGGATAAAGGAGATGTCATCTATTTGTCTCTGGAAGACATTGTCCTTCCTTCCATTGTCTCCCCACTCCCCCACACAACCACTTCATCTCCAAGAACACAATGCAATATAGACAAGCTGGAGGCAACTGGACTGACAAAAGCAACTCTTCAAGCTAAACAACCATCATGCTGTCAGGCCTACAGTCTGCAGTCAGCAAGAACAGGTCTTCCAGATGCTCAAACTAGCAAGTCTGATTATTGAGGTTAATAAACAGGGCTGACCCAGAAGATTTTATGGGGGAATCACATAATATCACCTGACCTGGGCTAGTATAAATTCATCGTTAGCTATGAGTAGTCTCCTTGCTGTTTCTTTCTTTGGCCAGAGATGGGTGTTGGTGGAGGGCTGAATCCCCACGGAAGATTTCTTGGGAGTGCCCAGATACAGACCTCCTGGCAGCTCAAGCCTTGACGCACATCAATCATTACAAAACAAACACTCATTACCTCTCTGTCCAGCGGTTGCCTGAGCCACACCACTCCAGTCATGCTTTCCACTGCAAAGAATCGGCTAGCTTCCTCCCCAACGACTCCATACACAAGATGGTCATTGTCTAGGTCACGGGCAAGCAGCTGGGTCACCGATGAACCTGCAAAGATACAAGAAAAAGAAAAGGCCAAGAGAAAGTTAGTGGTGTGATGGAAGAGTTGCAAGGACAGAAATATCTGTCTTGGTAAAATAAGAGAAGATTCTCAAACACATTATGGTCTAGAATTGCATTGTGACAAACTTTTATGAAGTAGACAGTGAAGATCTCAGAAATTTGGGCAAATCATGCGGTCTTTGCTTTCAGAATGCATTTGCTTGAGAACTATGTTGCATTCATAACTGGGGGTTTTATCAGACAGAATGGATGTTGTACTTTACTTTGTTTTATTGCAAGACTGTCCCGAAACTATTTGGTAGCAGACAGTATACAAAAGTTTTAAATAAATAAATTTATGTGGGCAGCTGAAGAAGCTAGAGGCAGACAAATCACCCAGCTTCCAGACAGTCTTGGAATTTTCATTTTATACTTTGTGAAGGGCAAAAGTGCAAAACATTTACATACAAGTCAACGGAGCGCAAGGCACCTACATGCAATCAAGTACCAGCTGCAGACTGGACGGTGGGGCCAAACCATTTAACCTTTGTGTGTGTTTTGGATGAAGGATTGTTTTTCTTTTTTCCTTTTTTGCTGGAATCTAAAACTGACATTGACCCAAAGCATCCCAGAGAAAAGAATAACTTCCACAGCAGCATTTTAAATACCATTTAGTCATCCCAAAGGCTCAAACAGACACGATGTCCAGACATCAGTGATTGATCTCGTTATATTATTTTGCATTGTTTTAAGGAAACTGGGGCGGCGGGGAGAACTCTTGATCAGAGAAGTGGTGCTGAAGGGGGGGGGGTCATTCCCTGTGATGCACAGACATCCCCATGTAAACAAACAAACACAAGTGTTCTCTTTAAGTACTTGGCAAAAGCTGGAGGGCTTTTCTGAGCATTTCACTATACATAAAAACCATCATTGTTTCTATTCCTTCTCCAACCTATTTCAGGTGGGAAGTCCATCTGCAGGTGGCTCCAATGCCTTAAAAGTCTCAACACTACTTTTCTCAGGATCAAACTTTCAAATCATCCTCTTTTCAAATTGATTAGGACAGGGGCTTGTTCAATTTGTACAGGAAGTGATTTGAAAAACTGTAAAAACTACTGCTAGGATGTATTAGGAGTATAGTTGTTGTACTACTACTACTACAACGCTGCATTTATATCCCACTATTTTTTTTCCTCTTGCAGGAGACACTCCTGCCTCAAGGATCTCCAGCACAAGGCTTGCTGGTCATGATCAGCAGGTCTCTTCCCAGAAGCAGCACTTAAAATCACTGGTTAAGCAAAGCCAGTGGAGACCAGGGGAATGTCTACACTACAGGCTCTTCTGTTTATGATTTCTCAGAGTTGAGGCACATGCTAATAAACACTGCTTACCTGAAAATGTGAGCTTGTGTCACATACAAATGCAACTGTGGGAGAAGTAGCAAAGGGGATGTGTTCAGGGAAATCTTTTTCCCCCTTTCAATCCATTAACTAGGTATGCATGCAAAGGAGTGAAGGAGCAATGACTAAAAATCTCCTTTGCCAAAAACATGGAGGAGAACAGCGTGAGGTAAGCAGAGCCTGTGGGGCTGCTTGCCGGTGAGGTGATGAAGCCTGAAGGACCGGTACAAGCATTCTCCTCCACCCAGAATCAAGCAAGTCCAGCCCTTCTCCTGTGCTGACATTTCCACAACAATCTCCATTGAGGTTAATGTGATTTATTCGTGAGTAAGGCTGCTTAAAATTGTATGACTTCAAGTAGACATACATTTCAGCTAATTGTTTCTTCAGCAAGACAGCAGGGACAGTCAGAAGGCTTGAAAAGCCATTGCAAATAAGCAGGTTGCTTACCTGTAACTGATGTTCTTTGAGTGGCCATCTGTGCAGTCACACATATGGGTGTTGCGCCTGCGTAGTGCCTTTGGCCGGAAGATTACAAGCTAACGGTTTTTTTGGCGGGAAAGCTCCGCTCCCCCTCCCCCACAGCCTATAAAGAGCGGAGCGTCTGCCATTTTGTTCAGTCTTTGATGACTGGCCGGATGCCCCCATGTGGAAAAAAAATTGTTCTATCATGAACAGCATCGGTACCAAGAAATAATGAACAAGATTGGTACCAAGAAATAATGAGAATATTTGGTACCAACGAAAAATCCACTCACCGACACCGAGCGGGGCTGGCGGGTGGGTTGTGTGACTGCACAGATGGCCACTTGAAAAACATCAGTTACAGGTAAGCAACAAGCTTTTCTTCGTCGTGGCCTCTGTGCATCATACATATGGGTAGATTAACAAGCTTACCATAATGGAGGCGGGAAGGTGTCCTCAGTGAAGAACAGACGAAAGAACGGCTCTGCTGAAGGAGCAATCCTGCCGAGCCCGAACATCTAAGCTATAATTCTTGGCGAAAGTGCAAGGATTCGCCCAAGTAGCAGCTCAACATACATCATCAATCGGTATTCCCGATGCGAAGGCAGATGAGGCAGCAACAGCCCTAGTCGAATGGCCTCGAGAGGCTGTGGGTAAGTCGATCTTAGCCAGTTGGTAAGACAAAGTGATAGTATGGACTATCCACTTAGAAAGTCTCTGCGGAGTGACAGGGGTGCCTTGATCTCTGGTAGCATACTTAACGAAGAGTCTTTTTGAACGTCAAATAGATTCCGTCCTAGATCTGTAAAAGGCTAAACAGTGCCAAACGTCAAATGAATGTAATGATCTTTCTAACAGAGTAGACGGAGACGGAAAGAAGGCAGGCAAAATAATATCTTGTCCCATATGAAAAGGTGTGGACACCTTAGGTAGAAAGGATGGATCGAGCCGCAGGACAACCTTTTCTCTATGAAAATTCAGGTAAGGTGGGTCTACGCGTAGAGCGCAGAGCTCACTGGCCCTTCAGGCCGAGGTAACCGCCACTAGAAATGCTGTTTTCCACGAGACAAGACGTAAATCGACTGCTGCCAATGGTTCGAAAGGAGCTCTCGTAAGCACTTGCAGAACAACAGAGAGATCCGGGTAGGCATTACTGGTCTGATCGATGGGTTCAGATTATAAAGCCCCTTCAAAAACCTCTTAATAGTAGTTTGAGAGAAAATGGACGATCAGTCCACCATGCCACGATGATAGGCGATCGCCACCGTATACACTTTAATCGAAGATGGTTTCAGTCCAGAGTGGTGTAGTTCTAAGAGAAACTGGAGAATTTGGTGTATCGATAATGTAAGTGGAGAAAATGAACGAGAGTCGGCAAAGGTGGAAAATCGCTTCCATTTAGCTGCGTAAAACTTCCATGTAGAAGGCTTTAAAGCAGAGTCCAAGATGTGTTGAATGTCTGGATGAAAGGTTGATGGATTTGGTGGAGCAATCGTCGGGTCCAACAGTGCTGAAGCAGCGGCGACTCCAACGGATTCAAAGGTTGCAAATGTAGCGGATTCGAAGGTAGGATTCGAACCACTTGAAGTTGTCGTTGGTATAGATGTAACAAAGCCAGCTATCGGATTCGTCACGCTGTTAGTTTCAACGATAGCATATCTGGGTGGCGAAGTGCACTGTCCTACTGAGTTATGAAGTACGGGAGCAGTGGAAGATGGAGGTATTCCCTGTGAGAGATGTCCAGCAGTGTGAAAAACCAAGGTTGGCGTGGCCACCAAGGAGTAATTAGTATCCCCATGGCCTGATCGTATACGATCTTTGCTATGACTCTCATCACCAGAGGAATCGGTGGGAAGGCGTAAAAATTCAGATTGTTCCATGGAATCGTGAAGGCATCCCCTAGGGATTTGCACCCGATTCCCGCTCTCGAACAGAAAGTCGCACACACCTTGTTCTGTTGGGTGGAGAACAAGTCGATGTCGGGGAACCCCCAGCGATGAAAGAGATCTTCGCGTGTCTGGGGATCTAGCTCCCATTCGTGGGAGATGAGCATGCGCCTGCTGAGAAGGTCCTCTTCAACATTGTCCATACCGGCCAGATGGACTGCTATCAGCGTAATGTCTCTCGAAATGCACCAGTCCCAGATCTGCATAGAAAGTCTGGCCAGGATTGGAGATTTCATCCCACCTTGTTTGTTCAGATAAAAAACGGTGGCTATGTTGTCCAATGTTATCTGAACAACCTGATGTTGAAGAACATCTTCGAAAGAACGTAGGGCTTTGAATACGGCCAACAGTTCCAGGAAGTTGATATGCTTCGCGCATTCCCGACGATTCCATGTGCCCTGGGTGTACAGGCTGGAGCATACCGCTTCCCACCCCAGAAGAGACGCGTCGGTACCGACTGTTATCGATGGGTATTGGGGCCTGAAGGGGGCCCCAACAGTCAGATTGGCCGGGATCGACCACCATAGCAGGGAATGGAGCACCGAGGATGGAACTCGAAGCAGTTTTGACAGTGGATCTCTATGTGGATGGAACGCCTTGTTGAAAAATAGCTGCAAAGGACAAAGTGGCAGTCTGGCGTATGGTACCACAGCAATGGCGGAAGCCATATGTCCTAAAAGCCTCTGGATGGACTTCGCCGGAACCGATCTGGCTCGTCGCATTCGATCAACGTGGCGAGCGAGAGTCAGTTGTCTGTCCTGAGGGAGGAATGCCTTTTCCAACATCGAATCCAAGTGGGCTCTGATGAACTAAGCTTCTTTACTGGAAGAAGAGAAAATTTCTCGGTATTAATGCATAGGCCCAGATAGTCCAATAAGGCACAAGTAATATGGATAGAAGTGAGAAGTGCTTCCCTAGACCTGGAGACCAGGAGCCAGTCATCAAGGTAAGGATAAACTTGTATGCCCTGGAGGCGTAGGTAAGCGCAGACAGGGGCCATGCATTGAGTAAACACTCTCAGAGCGGTGGCCAAACCAAAGGGTAGAACCATAAATTCGTAGAAATTGGAGGCAACAGTAAAGCGAAGGAAACGCCTATAATTGGGATGGATCGCAATATGGAAATAGGCGTCCTTCAGGTCCAATGAGGCGCACCAATCCTCTTTCCTTAGCAGCGGCAAAATATTTTGAAGGGTGGTCATTCAAAACTTTTTTGTCACAATGGATTGATTCAGATTACGTAAGTCCAAAATCAGACGTAGGCCACCATCTCGTTTCGGGACTGTAAAATATCTGGAATAGAATCCGTGAAGTCCATCATATTGAGTTACTTGACAAATTGCTCCTTTACGAAGAAGTTGTATTTCATCGAGCAGTACCGGCGAGCATGATGTAAACCAGATTGGACTCGATGGAGGAACGATGTCGAATTCTATCCGATAGCAGTGCTGTATGATGGACAATACCCAATGATCAAATGTGATGGACTCCTAAATGGGGAGTCGGCTTCGCAGCCGGCCCCTAGATGAGAGGGGGGTGGGTATGGGATAGGTTAGAGGAGTGGTTCGCCCGTCCCGTCAACGCTGCCTCCTATCGTCATATTGGCGGTGACCCTGTTGGTAGCGTTGTTGGGGCCGTTGTCAGCGGCATTGTTGTTGTTGTTGCTGCCTGTACTGAGGCTGTTGCCTGGGATGGTAAGGCTGTCTGTAGGGTGGACGGGTCCATGCCCACTTACGTCTTGCTTGCAACTGGAGCTCCATCCGTCGGGTCATCATGCGGGACTCATGGAGTTTAAGTTTATGATCTGTTTTAGAATGGAAAAGCCCGGACCCATCAAAGGGCATTTCCTCAATTCGGTGCTTGGTCTCTTCCAGAAAGTTGGTGCTCCTCAGCCACACATTCCTGCGGAGAGAGACAGCACCGACCAAGGCCCTTGAGTTGGTGTCCACATGGTGCCTGGCTGTGGACAACTGCTGAACTGTGATGTGCATCACCTCCTTAATTAGCACCTTGGCCAGGTCACTCTGGTGGTCCGGGAGGGCCGAGACGACGTTGTGGAGGAGTTGCATTATAAAATACTGGTATCTCGCCAATATCGCCTCGTAGTTCAAGATACGCAGCCCCAGGCCTGAAGCTGCATAGACCCTCCTGGCCAGGGAGTCGATCTTATGGCCCTCCTTATCCCACGGAGCAGTGTGGCCTCTTGCCTCTCTACCCTGGGAGGACTCCACCAGGACCGAGTTTGGCTTGGGGTGGCGGAGGAGGAATGGGATGTCCTCCTCCTGAACCTGGTACATGGCTTTGTACCTCCGTGATGTGGGTTGAGGGTGAGAGGGCAAGTCCCAGGGTTGCGTCATCACCTGCCGTAGGGTGGTGATCAAGGGCAGGACGATCGAGGTGGACTGCTCCCTGCGGACGACGTCATAAAATTTGTCTGTCGACGGTCCCGGATGCTGGACGGCGTCAATATCCAGGGACTGGACAAGCCTGGACATCAGCTCCGCGAAGGAGACATGGGACTTGTCTGGTGACGCAGGGCCCTGGGAGGTCACAGCGACGTCAAGAGAGGTGGAATCAACATCCGAGTTGTCAGAGTCCACACCGTAATACGGGGGAGCCGAAGAAGAGGACCCCACTAGTGAGACAGACCGGCTGCTTTCATCCCAAGGAGCCGGGGATGCGCGCCTCGGATCCAGCGTCAGCAGACGATCGTGAAAGGGTGGTGGGGACCGATCCTTCGGTGCAGGATAGTACCCGGTAGAGTATGGCTCGCCCCAGGATGGATAATAGGAGCGACGCCATCCCTCAGATCGCTGTTCCCTCGAGCGACTCCTGCAGGCCCTAGGCGGGGATCCGACCACATCCACCTCCATTGTGGCCATGGGCATAGGCGTGGGTGACCTAGCCCTGGGGGGAGAGTCTTGAATTTCCCCATCTGAAGAGTTGGAAGCGGCTTGGTGGGGAGGTCGGCCACACGTCGAGGGGACCCTTAGGGGGTGACCCTCATGGCTGCCTGGAGTACTGGTTCAGGTGGGGTCAGTACGGTAGCTGCCGCCGGTACTGAAGTGGCCATCGAACCCGAGTCGCGGTGTCATTGGCACTCCGGGTCCTTCAACTTCTAAGCCGGTTTAGTAGGCTTCTCCTTCCTGGCCTTCTTTGCTGATTTATTGGTATCAGCATATTTGCGCTTCTCACGTTCCTTCTTAGGAGAAGTGGGTGGGGCCCTCAGGGTAGAAGCACCTTCATCTGAAGGGCGTGAGGGTGGGACCACCGTAGCAGGGCCAGGCTTCGGAGCGACGACGAGTGGGTCAGACTGCATGAGAGCCCGATCCCACAGGAGTCTCTGGAGGCAGTTCTCACGATTCTTTCTGGCCTGCTTAGAGAAGGTCAGGCAGTGAGAGCACTTGTCGGTCCTATGCCCTTTCCCCAAGCAGAGGCGGCATAGGTCGTGCGGGTCAGATGGAGACATTTTCAACCCACATTCCGCGCATTTGCGGAAAGCTGTTCGCTGTGCCATTGCAAGAAAAGGAAAAAAGAAGACAGTGCAGAGGGTAAGAATATATTTTTGGTTTGTTTGTTTGTATTTTTTAATAGAAGATCAGAGAAGGTAGAACGATAGAACTATAGAACAAACAAGAACTAACAAGAACTATAGAGATAACCAGAACTAACAGGGATGTAATAACTGGGAGTTTAATAATGGAGAGGAAGTAGCAGTCAGAGCGATAGTCGAAAGTGGCACGAGGCACAGCAAACGGCGGTCGCAAAGACTGAACAAAATGGCGGACACTCCACTCTTTATAGGCTGTGGGGGAGGGGGAGCGGAGCTTTCCCGCCAAAAAAACCATTAGCTTGTAATCTTCCGGCCAAAGGCGCTGCGCAGGCGCAGCACCCATATGTGTGATGCACAGAGGCCACGACGAAGAATCTCCTTTTTTCAAAGGACAGGGGAGAGGAAGCAGCATTGCATCTGCCAGGCAGAGAAAGCAAGATAGAAAGGATGAGGGAAGAAGCTGGAGTGGAGGAGCCAAAGGAAGCAGGAGAGCAAGAGAAGGTTTTCCTTCTGCTGCTTCCTCTTCCCCACCATCCTACTGAGGCCACTTCCCTTGCCCCACAACAGCACAAGTTTGTTGTTGTTGTTAGTTGCGAAGTCGTGTCCGACCCATCGCGACCTCATGGACAACATTCCTCCAGGCTTTCCTGTCCTCCACCATCCCCCAGAGTCCACTCAAGGTCACACCAACTGCCTCAGTGACTCCATCTAACCACCTCATTCTCTGCTGCCCCCTTCTTCTTTTGCCATCAATTGTTCCCAGCATTAGGCTCTTCTCCAGGGAGTCCTTCCTTCTCATTAGGTGGCCAAAGTATTTGAGTTTTATCTTCACTATCTGGCCTTCTAAAGAGCAGTCAGGGTTGATCTCCTCTAGGACTGACCGGTTTGATCGCCTTGCAGTCCAAGGGACTCACAGGAGTCTCCTCCAGCACCACATTTCAAAGGCCTCAATTCTTCAGTGCTCAGCCTACCTTGTGGTCCAGCTTTCACAGCCATACATTACAACTGGGAAAACCATAGCCTTGGCCATATGAACTTCTGTCAAGTTTTTTTATCAAGCACAAGTTTAGCACACCTTAATAATATATACTGGGAGAAAACATAATAAAAATTTGTTACATAACTGGTCGGAAGAAACCCAGGATATAAGGGCAGAAATCAGGGCGAGTGTCATGACATGCCAGTGAGTCACACCAGTAAAAAAAAAAAAAAAAAAAAAAGCCTCATGTGTGTTGCTCCCAGTTTCCCAGTTCTCCATCCATTAACAGCTCAGGGTGCTTTGAAAGGCTGCCAGACGCAAACACAATTGAAGCAAGCTGTAGCAGCTCCTACAAATCCTACTTGGCAAGGACGTGGCAATGTAAGAGAGGAAGCCAGCATTGTTCAACATCCCTGTTTCACATTCTCACCCCATCTCTAATAATTAACCCAAACCCAGTAAGCCATTTTCATGAACTCCTGTCCAAGTCCTGCTTCTCTATTGCAGGGGACAAGATACTGCTCAGGGGCTTGATAACTCCAGTAGTCACTTGGAAAGGATTAATCACCCCATCTTCCAGTGCTGTTGCTTTTGCAACCAACCTCATAGCCCACCGGCCACTTGATCCTGCAACTTCCCCCAAAAGTAAACAATGGAGACTGTGGGAAGCCTTAAGCCATTACTCTGCCAGATATGGGATAACAGCAGAACACGATTCAGGCATGCCAATAGACACAGGTAGGTAGTTTCTCAACCAAAGCCAGTACCTTCCACCTGCAATATCAAGCACAGGGTTCGTATTTGCACTGGCAGCTATTCTTGTAAAAAAACCAAAGAAAGCATCTTTTCCATACAAAATAAGCCCTGTATTTCAGAGTAACTGTTGCTTCAGTGTTTAATATGGTCCCAATTAACATTGCATGGGGGTGGTTTTCAGTGTTATCATTTTGCATATGCTGTCCAATATAAAAATGCAGAATCTTTGATCTTGTTCTTCCCCCACCCCCATATCATGTCCAAGGATTTGGGTTGTCCAGTGTGTCTTTTGTTGATCTTTAAGTACATAACTGCTAAGAAGGTCAGAAATTCTGTAATACAGTTACCACATGTTCTTTCATTCTTTTCCTTTTAGTTTTCAACAAATTTTTGGATTTAGCCTTGTAAATTCTGTTCTGTGTTATATTTGATGGTTGCCTTTTAATTTTTTACTTCTGTTTCACTGCTATTGTCTTCTGCCCAGTTTGCACATTTAGCTCTTTGAAGAATGGAGGTTTTACTCCAAAATGCATAGAACTACATTAAAGGCTTCCACCAATGGTCAGCATTGGTGTATTCGCCTCCTTTCTAGTCCGCAGTTTGAGGTGCTGTCTTTTCCTTCGCACCCCACACTGAGCAACAAAGGGAGCCAGGCCTTGCAGCCACACGACACTTGCTCTTGCTGCGCTCAGCTCCTGTAAATCCAAGGCTGTGGCTTCTTTTAAGCAGTTGATCCACCTCCTCTTCGGGCTTCCTTTTTGTCTTCTGCCCCCACTTCCACTAGCACAGTTGAGTCTCACTTCAGTGAGTCTTGGCTTCTCACTATGTGCCCAAAGTATGACAGCTTCCGTTCTGGTATTTTTCCTTCTAAGGAAAGCTGGGGCTTGATTTGATCTAGGGCCCACTTGTTTGTCTGTCTGTCAGGCCAGGATATTTACAAAGCTCTCTTCCAGCACCTTGTTCCAAATGCATCCATTCAACTCCTGTCAACCTTCTTCACTATCCACCAGCAAGGCAATCTACACAAATGCCATTTCATACAATGGGCAGGTCCGGGTGACACTTTAAGCCCAGGGCAGAAGAGGGTTTGGAATCCCTCCGGGCGTGAAGTTGCCTGGGAATCCCAGGGTGCCCAATTAACGATCAAGTACAGTGGCGGTCCTAAACCCCTGTTCCCACCAACAGGTTCCCAATGGGTCCCTGTCCCCCTTTGGCTTTGCCTGTCATTTGGACGCCTCCTCTCCCCCAGCCCCCAAAATGCCACTGCAGCAGCCACACTGCAGCTAGCAAAGCAGGTCCCTTTACATGGTCACCACCACTGCACACCTTAGGCCTTACTCCTGGGGAATAATAATATTAGAGCAGGTCCCTTTGCGCTGTTGCTTGCTCCTGAGGTGGTGGCCAGCAGGATCCAGACAGTCGGCCTTGCTTTGTCAAGGGGAAGCGAAGCTGGGCAGTTGGTTCCTGACTCCCACGGCAAGCGAAAGGACCATGGCAAGGGCAGGCGGGATTCAGGCTTCCCGGAGATGCCGTGAGGCAGAGGAGTGGGTCCCTCCATTGCATGCCACCTCCCTAGGCTCTGAGCAGGGGTTGCGTGGGTGGCACATAATGGGCTTTCCACCTTGCTGCAGTCTTGCTGATGCCTGGGGCGTTGTGGCATCACTTGCAAGGAATCCCACTCCCTCTGCATCAGCAGGAGCCCAGTCCATGGCAGAACCAAAGCTGCTTGGGCACTTTGCTGGCTGGCATCAACAAGTGTCCCTTGGCCAGAGTGACAACCATTTTTTGGCCACTCTTGCCAAAGACCTCTCCAGCCTTTCAGATCAGTCATGCCTGAGCATGTCAACTGGATTCAGTGGCTCAGTGTGCCACGTGAATGTAGTCATTATGGGGTGGGTTTTTTAGGGGTTAGGGTATACAAGAATATACAATCAGCATATACATGCAAACGTGGATCATTCAGGTACTCATCGGGGAGTCAAGACTAGCTGCATGTCCACATCAAATGGCAAGAATCTCCCAACAGGTATGAAACAGGTATGAAACTGCCTACATGTGTAAAACAGCCTTTCACAATGAGAATGAGATTTCACCCTTACTGTACTTAGGTGTACATATAATTACCTCATGATCACTCGCCAATCCTTTTATCTGTTAAAGTGGGCTCTTGCCACCATACATGTGCTAGACTTGAAAAAAAAAATTGTTTTGCTTCAGACTAACATTGTTAATCAACTAGAATTTTTTTCCCTGATAAAGTAACTCTTCCATTCTGAAACATTCTGAAGATTCCATTACAACCTTCCCTTTAGAAGGACTTTCAGACAGCTGGGTTTTCTCTTAGTAAACTCTTCAAATGTTAAGATTATTTCCTTTAGTGAAGTTAACCATGTCCTGCTGAGTCAGCACTTCATGAAGAAACTGCACTTTCTGACAGAAAGGAATTGCTGCTCAGGGGAAGACCGAATTAGCTCGGAAGTGTGGCAGCCCACCCTCCTCCCCAGCCGAGTCAATCTCACGAAAGCTGAAAAGCATGCATGCATCTTTGTGAGTAAAAAATCAACATGTGGCTCACTCTGCAACAGAAGATGAAGCTAACAGAAGCCATTCTTGACTCAACAGACCAAAACACACAGCCTCCCACAATTCTGGAGCACTTCTGTGATCAGGTAACCAGGAACTGGAGTTTCAGAGAGCTTATGCTTAAAATAATCAGAAAAACAACAAGAAGAACAGAGCTGATGCAGGCGAGCTCTCTCACCCCTGGGACTGGACTACAGTTGAGCACACACATGAATGTATGTATTCTTTCTTACATGTACACATGTAAAGGCTCATATCTCCCTCATGCACACATCTATGCCCAAGCCTAAATGAAGCTGCTACTTGGAATGGAAAGAGCGAGATTTCTCCTTTTTGTTGCTAACACCAAGAAGCAGATCTGAATTAGGTTTTGTCACTTCCCCTTTGAAACCTGACCACAGATAATATGATTCCCAAGGAAAGTTAAGAATAAAATAAAAAAAATGGTGGCACCAAAATATTGGAAAACAAAATGAGGTTGCAAGAGGATGACACAGAATGAGGTGTAGAGGGAAGATTCAAGACACCACATTATAGTAGCTACATCAGCACTATATAGTAGCTACATTAAACTATGATTAAGTGTCTTTCATGCCACTTTCACCAAACCTTAGAAACATCTGTTCTTCTGGTCACACACACACAAACACACCTCTATTTAAAGCCTATACATACTGCCTTTTCACACTTAGGTACTATAGAGATGGGACATCCATTTATTGAAATATAATATTCCTGGAGGAAGCATAAGCCCTCATTGCAGCTTAGATGGCTGCAATCCCATTTCTTCCCATACCTGGAACTAACCCACTGTTTTTGGAATTGCAGTGCAAGAGGGTAGCAGGGTCACTTAAGTCCTAACTAGAATCAAGCAGAAAGAATTCTGCAATACATCTTCAGATGTGGGAGATATTTCATTCAGATGAATGTTTAATGTTCATATTAATTTCCACTGTCTCCTAGAAGATGTAAACTACCAAGCTGGGAGATTTCATGGCTTCTGGGGTTCTACAGTTTTTATTTTGTAGGGCAAATGTCCTTTATAGAAGGGGACTCAGGGGCTGCTAGTCAAAGTGCTTAACATTGTAATCAGCCCTTACCATCAGCATTTGATTTGCCATGAAACAGGATAGGACCAGTGAAAAATGGTGCATCCCAGAGTAGGAAGACACTGCTCACTAGATCAGATGCAGACCTGGTGGACAACATCCATGCATGGTCATGCCAGAATACTTTTGCTAGCCTTTGAAGTGCCACATGACTCTTTGGTGTTGTTTCCTACAACAGGTTCATGAAGCTACCCCATGGCAATTGAAAATGTATAGCAATCACATGAGACCTATGGCAGGATCACCCACTAAAAAAATCAGCCATTTTATTGGCTCTTTCCAATTTGTTCTTTCACTGCTGAAAACAAGCCACCAGTTCAATTAGAAACATAGAAACAGAGCGAGTCAGAAGGGGTCTCCCAGACCATCTAGTCTGACCCCCGGCTCCAGCTGGCTCCGCTCACGACATGCCCACCATGTTAAGAAAATAACTGAATGATACTTTTATTTTTTGCTTTCCCCTAACCAGAATTCACTCCTCTATATCTTGTATCAGTCTCTAACAGTGTAATGTTTTTCAGTCTGCTAGTTTTCATTTAATAGAAACAATAAGGCACAACAGGAAACATAGAAGCTGTTATCTGCTGTGTGTCTTGAGTCATGAAGTGTCTTTCATGTACTGGAATCCATGCATGATTGGCAATGGAATTAGACAGATAGTTCTGTGGAAGAATTATACTAAAAGAAGATCAACCTAAATGCTTGAAAACTGGACACCTGTGGATAATAAAAGACCATCAGTTGTCACCAAACCTGTAATTCTATCACTTTTTATCCATGTATCAACAATTATCCATTGCCAGAAATAATCATTTTTAGCGTTGAAAAGCAACCAGTACAGCACTCAAACGTAATTGCAACTGACCTTTCCTGAAATAATACAAAGTTTAATTTTTATAACTTCCTATTTAAAATGAGAATGTGCTTATTTCTTATTTATGTCAGAAATCATAGGCTGCTGAGAATAAAGCATTTTTTCTGTCTTATAGGCTGCTGTAGAGTACCTAGTAGAAAACTGCTAAGGAATTCAAAAAGAGATAGAGGACATACTTTAGCTTTCTATGATTTCTGGGCAAGTTATAAGCAATCTACCTGAACAGGATTCTCTACTTCACTGCAGAAGGGTGCGTATGAGATTACACAACTAGTCTGCCTCACTGAGATTACTGTAATGTTAAATTAAACTTGTGGATTTAGATTGTTTTTATTTTCTACTGCTATGCTGTTAAGCTTATGAAGGTAGAGATGACCGTCATAGGAATCTTGAACAGTAGAACAGTGGTACTGTACTATTACTTGATGTTAAGGCAAAATTTTTGTTAGACCGTTATAGCACATGATGCTCGCTCAAGTGTCACATTAGTGTGCAGCCTGGCTTTGCTCATCCTTTGCTTTCCCTGTGAGGATTGGGGCCCTGGACTGAAGGTTGCCCATTAATGCTTTGTAGGATTGTTCTTCTGTGCAGAAACTGCAGAGAGAGAAAAATAAGAGAGTCCAGATACCAAACAATTCAAGTAAATATCCATAGGAAGGGACAGGTAGGACTATCATTAAGTATGCGACAAAGGTGGCTGATCACTATAGGCAGAGACTCTGATTAGATAAGGTGCCAGGGAGGAGGCCAGCCAAACAAATTCACCTGGTGAAAGATGTTTGTTGCAATGCCGCCAAAGGACAAGGGTGAAGGGGATACTGGATAGTTTCGGGATAGGCAAGATGCTGTTCTCAGGCACAAAGCTGTCCCTTGGTGCTCACCAAGTTACTTACCTTTCCCACATTTTTTAAAAAATAGCATGTTTTCTTACTGGAAGCTGAGATTGTTGTGCCATAGGTTTCTGTGAAGACACAGAAAAACTGTGGCAGCCATTTTGTAGCAGTGCACAGAACCATTTCTCAAATTGCTACTGGTGCCCATGACTCCAGGGGTAAATTATGTATAGGCTGTTCATATCAAATCAATGTTCCATACAGCAAGACCGAAGCTAACAGCCAGTAAGAATGCATACTTAATAGGTATACAATGGGGCCCATGGCTACACAAAAGGGAACCTCTTCTCCACTGGCCACTTCCAAAATTTTACTACTTTGCAGTGTTCCCATTTTTCCTGGGTAGTGTGGTAACTGCTGTATGAGTGAAAGGTGCCTCTCAGTTGCAACCTCACATGTCTTGGGTGGTGGTCCAGAATAAGCATTGGCAGCAGCACCTGGCATAAAATACCTTGTCGAGGGACCCTTTCCTGCTCACTGACCTATTCTAAAGAAAATGCCACCAATATGGCACATAGAGGTCTTATTGCTCAAAGGTTAAGGATCTCTTCATAAATTACTTTGTAGCAAAATCTACTGGTCACAAAAACTAATTTATCCATTAGATTTTAAGTTGTATATTTGGGATCCGTTTCATGTACATCCATAATGTGATATGAGCATTTATCATATAGGATGTAGGGACCAACTATGATGGTCTGTTGACTATCGATTTGGCAGCAAATTTGGGTTTTATAATGTAATGCAGCCTCTCCCAACTTGCCACTACCCATATGCACTGAACTACAACTCCCAGAATCCCCCAGGCACCTATGCTAGGTGGTACACCAACATACCTGGATAGTGCCAGGATGGGGAAGGTTGCTGTAATAGATCATTCTTGACTACTGCTTGTAAAGGTGGATGAAGTATACTAGGGGGTGTAAACAGATGCATAAAGCTACAGAGCTGTTCACATTTAAGTTCATTACCTCAGGGAAAAGTAGAAACGATATGGGAGACAATAAGCTACACAATTTTAAAGTTTTAATACCATCTGGGGGAGACTCCAAAGAGGCCAACCCGTGCCCTCCACATGTTCCCAACTGTAATCCTGCTGCCATGGATTTCCTGTATCCTAAATAATTACTCATATCCTAAATTTAAAAGAGAAAATAGCTTGATAAATAGTCTTAATGCATAAGCAGCTACAACAATGACTGTACACACAGAGGATAGCTGCAGTTAATTCTACCTCCTTACTAGGTACACTTATCTTGAATAATATGTTTTGTTTGCAGGAAAAAAGTGTTGCATTACTGTATTTTTATACCACTTATACCAACTATTTTAGAACTAGATCTTAAAATTGTACCATGTGAAACAACCATAATGAAAAAGGAGCTGTGCCCATCATAATGCTAAGTAACTGAAGTATATGCTTTGGAGTATAAGTTGACAAAGCAATTAACAGCAACAGAAGTTCTGGAAGCTTTCCATAAGTGGATTTACAAAAGAAGAGAAACAGTAAAAGGCAAAGGAAAGACAAGCAGCTACTTTGATTTCATCACTGTCGGAAAAAACCTCTCCTCTCCCACAGGTACTCAAAAATTTGGGGCTGGAATCATGAGCTGCAGAGATGAAATAGATAAAAATGCACGGCTTCATTTGCTATCAAAGCTAGGGAAGCCCTGTGGAATTCCAGCTCAAGGTCGGACCATGTGACATACATCAAGCCCCTCCATCGCCAGAGGCCATTTCTCAGCCCAAGGAAAGCACAGAGTGAAGTTGAGTGTGAAAGTGGAAGCTCCCCACACCAAACTCATATCCAGGGGATAGAAAGATCAGGGAAGGTTACAACTCAGTGGAGGCAAATGCTCCAAACACTGCTTGCATCTAACGTGCTGCGTTTGCTTATTCTCAAATGTGCAGAAGTTTCCCTTTTTATACACAGGAAGTTGATACGATCTCTTTTTTGGTTTGATATTCTTGATTTGTGCAAATGAACTTGTTCCTGAATATGTAACTCAAAATATAGCAGTGTTTATTAGGAGACATTCTGAACATGCTACTTCTCACCTGATTGGCACATTATCCTCTCATTCATGGTTTTTTCAGTAGCTGGTTTGTTATTAACTGATTCTTTAAGGCATAATGAATTATGGACCAAAAGGAAGTGGATTTTCCAACCCAAGGTTAGCAGGTCAAAAGCAAGAAGGTAAAAAAATAAAGAAAACTGTACTTCAGTTAACTTCGAACAGAAACTTATGATTCAGGCCAAGTTCTCACTGTGGTGAAAAACCTGATGGATATTTGTGAGTCTAAGAATGCCAGAAAGGATCGTTGCTTAATTCTGTTGCATGAGTATTCTTTCAAAAGTTTTCCCATTGAGAAACATGTTAATAAAAACAGAGTAGTCAGAACATGAATACGAACAGATAGAGATGCTTGCATTTCATGATGGCTGCCATACTGTAGAGAGATGCCTCTCTTTACTAGCTATGTTTACTGTGTATTATTCCTCTTTTTGGTGGCTGTGAAGGGTTTTCTTTCATTGGCAACAATGTTCTGGTCTATTGTGGCATGACTGGTGCCCTATTTTACAGAGAACAGTCCTCTACCTGAAGGTGCCCTCTATTTGAACGGCTGTGCTAGCCAAATCAGATTTGAACTAAATAGTGTCACTAGCAAGCGTGTACTCTTGTGTGCTAGGAATTTCAACCACAGCTCAAGGTCTGATAACATTATGTAAGAACGTGTTACTGTAGATTCCACCTTGCCATTCCTTTTTGGATGTGGTAAAGAGGAAATACGGTTTTCACATTCCCCACATTCTCAGGGCTTTGGAAATATATGGAAGCCCTCAGATGTGAACTGGGACCCATTATCTGGAAATAGCACTCCAGTGATGCTGCATCTCTTAAAAAAAGTTTTTGATTTACTAATGACCACAATGCACCTTGTGTCCAAGACAGACTCCCAAATAATCCTCTGCTGCACAACACTTCTCTTCCCGGAAAATAAACAAGTTAACTCCAATCTTTCGCTGTTGTGATGGGTAATTCCTGGCAAGTGTGGTTGGTAGACTTCTAGGATCTTTCTACTCAACTAGGTCAACATTGTCCCATTCATAACATTTCATCTAAGATTAGTTCCTTATTTTAGGCATTTACCTGTGCATCTTGACTAATCCAGGAGCTTTGGATTTAGTATATAACCTATAACCTCAGGAGGGCCTTTCCCTAATGCAGTCAGGCTGATAAGCTAATCTCAGAAGCACTTTGCAAAAGCTCCACTTCCAAGAACATAACCATCTCATTTTCAGCAAGTTCCTTCGCACGAGTTGCAAGAATATAATTTCGCAAGCTAACTTATAGAATATAAAATTAATTAGCATACATTTACAGGTAGCCCACACAGGTTACACTGAACAATGCTCCTATAAAATACAGTAAAATCGTGTCAACAATGCATCATCATGCTGTAGAAATATTGGTATGCACTGCAACCTCCCTCGAGCACCCAGAACGGGTCATGTTATGATTGTCACAAGAACTCTGACTGAATGGCCAGAGCTGTGTCAATGGGATCACTTCACTCCAAGAACCACAGCAAGGAGATCTTTTCAGGTTTGACTCCACTCAGACTCTGATAAAGCTTTGCTTTGTGTCAGAATCTCAGGATCCAGCCATGTATAGGAATGGGGTTTAACAGCATTTTAATCATCCTCTCTTGTTCCATCTTTTGCCACTTCCAAAGCAGAGCAGGGAAGGTAGCACCTCCTCATCTGCCCCACCACCCAAAGTTGCTGCAAGCACATCAGCCAATGATGAAAGTAACACGTTTTCCCAGCGTTCCCTTATGCAACACTGTCTAGAATCCTGAGAGCCATTAGTTGTCACCACATCACTTTGCCATCCAAACGTCTTGCTCCTTTTCTTACTGAACACCCATTAGACAGCAAATGGACCCTCTTGGCCCATTGCTGAAAGGAATAACAAAGTGTTGCATTGTAAATAAGGCTTGAGGATAATTTACTACTCCTAACTGTGCTAAAAAGGTTTCATGAGACCATGTGATTTGCTTGTGGTTGCATCTCTATTTTCTCATCTGTAACATGATGCTATTAATATTGTCCTCCCTCCAAGGGGTATTGTGAAGTTTAATTCATTAATATTTGTCGAGCACATGAGATTACTGAATGTAGGTTGCTGTATCAGTGATTATTTGGTGATTCATTAAAAGGAGATGAATGACCTCTTAGATGAGCCACTCAGGGCCTGTGTGTTATACCAGCCTGTATTGAAGTATCTTGGCTTGCAAAATTAGTCTTTGGTTCTTGGCCCTATTTCCTTAATAAGGCTTGTGAGAACAAACAAACAAGCAAGTGAACATCAATAATGAAATTAAGGACTGCTTATTTTGACCTCACAAACCAAATCTTGTAGCAAAACAAATTCAGTATTATTACTATGCCTGGCCCATATTTTGGAAGTGTGTGGCTAGGACAAGGTGTAATCAGGTATGATCAAATGTCAAGATGGGTCGAAAAGCAGCCTGGACTGAATCCTGCTCGGCGTCCCTGAGGACAGTGATTAAGATGGAGGCCAAAATACACAAAGCAGAACTTAACTGCTTTAAAGCTAGGTAGAGCTGAAAAGCCAGGCTAAGTCTGCCCAATCCATGGGTTTCATTCTATTTGCCAATCATACAGGTGAAGTTTGTATAGTTCTATTTTCTCCTGTCAGGGCCAGTCCTGGCACATGGCATAGTGAGGTTTGTCTTGCGCAACTGATTTAGTGTCATGAAAAAGTATCAAATAGATTATTATTATTTAATGCATTATTATAGTTCTTCTGTTGCCAGGAATAGGGAGAAGTGCTTCTGAGGTTTGTCAAAATCCAGACCAGGTTTCCTCAAACTTTTTCAACAGGGGGCCAGTTGAAAGGTGGCGGCGGCGGGCGCAGGCTGGTGAGGCAGGGGTGCCTGCGGGTGCAGGGCGGTGAGGCTGCAGTGTGCTCGCTCGGAGATCTCTGAGCAAATCCAAAATGATCTCAGAGCGAGCAAGCTGCCACGGTGAGGCGGCGCTGGTGCCAGCGGGCACACACATGCACAGTGAAGTGGTGGCTTGCTCACTCGGAGGTCGTTTTCTCAGAGCAAGTCCAAAGTGATCTCCGAGAGAGCAACCCGCCACTTCGCCACAGTCCAGAGGTGGTGTTCTGTGGTCTAACAAATCAGAGACTCAAAGTAGTTAAGAAAAAAGGGGGGGGGGGGATGAGAAGGAGATGGGGGGAGAGGGAGGGGGAGAAATGCACCATCTTTCTGATATCCTTCAAAATATTCCACTTTGGGCAACTGCTTGCGAAGTCTGCACAGTTGTGCTAGAGCCCTGATCTTAACTAATGCAACCCTGCTCTTAGTCCAGAAAATATGACAGAAATGCATAGAAACAGGAGTACTGTTAATTACTTAACATAGGAGAGCCTCAGAGGTGTGTCAGGATGCCCTGCCATTAACTGCAGGTTTGCGTGGGGAGGGCCTGCTCAGAGGAGGGTGATGTAAAGGCACTTTTCTCTGAATTTCACACATTCCAGTGCTAGGTCCCAGCTCCAAATATCTATACAAACTGGAACTGAGGCCCACTATAAAGACTCATACAAGGGAAATCAGCATCGCTATACACTTACCAGTGGCGCTACACAGGTGAAGAGGGGAACAAGCATTCTTTCTCTTACCTGTGTTTGACACGATTAGGAAGAAACCACAAAATACCAACTGACTCAGTGGAAAGACTAAAGAAACATGGACAAATGATCTCCTTGCACTGTAAAGTTATAGGCTTCATTTATTTCCTCTCAGGAGTCAGGCAGGGCAGTTAAAAGCCCTGATTTCTCTAGATAATCTCAATCTATCTTGTCTCCTTTTGCTCATCCTCTCTCAATCACCGTCTATCTCCCCCCTTTCACACACACTCGCTCTCTCTAATTCTTTCATTCTCTGGTACCTGAACTTAGTATGACCCTAGCACATTTTTATTCCCCATCTCCCTCCTAGCCCAAAATACAAACATTGTCATCTTTTCACATCCAAAGCTGAAATTTCTAACATAGTAAATATCAATTATCACACCAAACCAGTTGTTCCAGCCTAAAATGTTGACACAGTTCACCTAGCATTCCTCCTGGAAACTTAGCCTTTTAAAATAAAATAGATTGATAGAAGACGTTGATGGATAACGTCTTCATAAACCTTTTCTGCTTCCACACAAAGCAAACAGCAGACAAGAAATCCTCAAACTGGTCATATGTGGTAAGGGGAGGTGTACAAAAGCACACTGCCTCTGATATTGGAAACGGCAAATAGTTATCAGCTGCGGATAGATTTATCCTTCATGGATTTGTCCATACCCTTCTAAAGGCATCCAAATTGGTCACACCCATAGATTTGTAAAAGGGAAGCATGTCATTGGCACTGGGTAAACATTTTTATCAAGCTGCCTACTCAGATTCCAGGAACTCTTGGTCCATCACCTCAGATCTCATCTGATCCTGCTAACACATACATGACGTTAGACTTCTTTGCCCCGACATGCATCACTTTACACTGAACTGCATTTGCTCTTTTGTTGCCTGTTTTCCCAATTTGGTAAAATAATCTTCTAGAACCCCTCACAATTGCATGCATGCATTTATTGATTGATTGATTGATTGCATTTGTATGCTACCCCATAGCCAGAGCCTGTGCAGTTCACAGTGCAATATAAAAAATACAAATAAAAATAAATAACAGTAACAAGCAAGCCATAAAACATAATAGGATTAATCGTATAACTAGAACAGAAGGAAATAAACACAATATAACCAATAAATCAACAAGCAATAAAACAACAAGCCAATAATCCAATCTAAAAATAGACCCTAAATTTAAAAAGTCTTAGCTTGACACCCAAAGCAAGGTACAGTGGGTGCCTGTCGCACCTCCCTTGGAAGGGAATTCCAAAGGTGAGGTGCGACAACAGAAAAGACCCTTTTCCCTTTTAACAATTTAGTTCCTCACTACTCACTCCCAGTTCCAGACCATTTATGAGCAAGTTGAGCAACCCTGGTCCCTAATGCAGATATATGTGGAACCACATTCCCCACATTGAGGGAATTTACCACTTATTCCTACTCTCCGCTTTCTCTTAAATTATTGATTCATAAAAGGGCCTCTCCTCTTATGCCATGATCACTAAAGTTTGTTTAGAAGTCTTTAATGAGAGGCTCTCTCAAATGATTTTTAGAAGTTCACATAAACAATACCTACTGGATTAGCTTTGTCCACATGTACACGGACAACTTTCAAAGAATTCTAAAAGCTTAATGAGACAACAGTGAAGCTAATCAGTGTGTAATATCCCAGATTACATGATGGATCCTTTAAAAAAAATACCCTGGTCATTCTCCAGCCCTCTGATAGACAGCCTGATCTTAGGAACATACATATTTTTGTTAGATCAGCAATTTCACATTTCAATTTTTAATAATTCCAGGATGGATGCCATCTGAACCTTGTGATTTATTAATTTTCAGTGTGTCAATAAGGCAGAGAACTTCATATTTTGTCACCACTATTTGGCTCAGTTCCTCAGACTCCCTTATGAAAAACAGCTACAAAGACAAAACAATCTATGCTGCATCTTCTGTAACGAAGCCAGATGAATTCATACTGCTTCTCCTCAGCCACCCAGTCCCCTTTAGTACCGTAGCAATCAGCTGCCCAGAGTCCCCACCTCCCTGTGGCTCATCAGGTGCAAATTCCAGACCTGCTCTTCCTTGGTCCCCAAGTCTCAGGGGCAGACACTGCATTCAGCACAGGACAACCCGAGTGTTGGGGAGAACTTGTTTATTAAAAGGCAGGATTAACACAATAAGGGTGGAGTGTCTCAACATACAACTGCATATCAAAGAGGGTGTGGAAGGGAAGGAGGAATTGGAGAACAGCACTTTCACTGGGCCACACAGCTTGGCTCCCCCAAGATCCCGAAGGCCACTTGGCCAGCTTGGACCAAAATAAGTAAGCTAGATGTTCCTAACATGGTATCCAATGTAGCCTTCCCCTTTGTAGAATAGCACATTGCTCCCGGGGGCTCTGCTGAAGGACAGTAAGAAGCCTCTCCTGGGAGAGGAACCCCAATCTGCCCCGGCCCCCAGCTTTTAGCCCTGTTAGATCAAACAACTGACTCATGGGGTGACATCTGACATTACCCAGGTGAGAATATTATACCCTTTAGACCGGAAATCTCCGGCCTCGAAGGGGAGTGTGAATTCTCCTGTCCTTGGAAGTAATTTAGAGTATCCCAGGACCTTTTGCATTCCAGGCACTATAAAGGCCTCCCGTGGCCTTGGCACTTTGCTTCCCTGGAATTGCCACCTGCCTGAAACAGCCCAGCCTCTTAACCAAGGCTGGGTTAACCCTTCCCCCCTCAATGAGTCAGCCCACTCCTCAAAACGAGTACCCTTTTAAATCCATTGTCATCCAAGTAATTCTTCACTGCCAGTCGTGATGTTAATAATCTGCTCCTCAGTATGCTTTTCTTTTTTTGCACCTCAGTTGTCTGCCTGCATCTCCTTTGTGCGAGTTTTATGTTCCTTTTCAGTTTTCTTCATTTGTGTGAGACTTTCCTTTTCCAAAGGAAGCTTTCTTTTTCTCTAACTACCTTGACACTCCTTGTCTCAATGCTTACCAGTGTGGTTAACATTTCCTAGTCTGTGATACACATCTAGCTGAGCTTTCATTACTGTGTTTTTGAGCAACCTCCAAGCACAATGGAGCAATTTGGCCCTCTTGATTCTCCCTTTTAACCAACATCCGCATTTTAAACAAGTTTCTTCTTTTGAAGTCAAATGTAATTGTGTTGCATTTCCTTGGCAAGTTCCTACAGATAGCACTGTAGTCCTTGTTCCAAATGGCTGGGTAACACGAACTTCTTCCTTTTGATCTTGCAATCACCCACAGAATTAAATCCAGGGTCACTTCCTCTTTAGTTAGTTTCACAATCAACAGTTCTAGGACACAGACAGCACACTGAAATGTTTAACCTCTTTTCCATAAGTGAAGCATGCAGTTATCCAGCTAATGAAGGGGCAACCTGAAAGCATTTATTATTACAGCACTTCCTTGTCTGAATGATCCTTGACTTAGTTTTTCATCTCAAGATCCTCGAGTGTTCTGGTCTGGGGATGATATCTTCCTAGTACTAAATTATTTCTGGAGACTGATAACATCACCCACGAAGAAGTGAAGTCTTTCAGGTTTTCTAGTCTGCTTGTTCTAGGCCAGATTCACACATCATGACAAGCAATCCTGCGTGGTTTCCACCATGCATGGGTTTTTGCACAGATGTGCCTACAAGACAATCCGACCCAGCCTGGTAACTCTCCTCCCATCTGCCATTTTCTTTCTGCTCAGTCCTCCAGGTGGTATCCCAGACCACAGTCAATCCCTTTGCTTTGACTTGCTGGAGAAGCACTGAAACCCAGTACCCACTTCATGGGACTGGGAATGTCTCTTGGGCAAGCACAACAAGAAAGGGGATCTGTGCCTACCTCCACTCATCAGGGCTGCCCAGCTGCGTGAGTGAGCCAGAACATAGTAATAGAGTCAATCAGAAGGGTCCTCCCAGACCATCTAGTCTGACCCCCAGCTCTAGCTGGCTCTGCTCGTGACATGCCTTCCATGTGCATGACCAGCCTATCCTTGAACACCCTCACCGTTGGGGCTTCAGCCACCTCCCATACAAGCCCATTCCATACGCTGGGGGTCCCAACTGTCAGGAACTACTTCCTGGTTAAAATTGAACCTTGGTAGCACCAGTCTGGTGCGTGCAGCAGGGACACAGAATCAATTGACTGGCGCTGCTCTTTTCTGTACAGGAGCCCAGCAGATTTTTATCCTTGCCACTGCTTTGCTCACATGCATAAGGAGCTTCCATCTGGTGAGAGGGGACACGGGGGAATCCACTACAGCCACATCCCCCAGCCAGAAACCACCACCCAGCTGCTGCTCACGAGAGGGGGAATCTGCCATAGCATGCAGCCTCCATCTGGGCACCACTGCCCTGCTGCTCATATGAGGGGGACAGTACAGGGGAAGCCACTGCAAAGCTCAGCCTCCAGCCGGGCACTGCTGCTCTCACAAGGGGATAACATGAAGGCATCTACTGCAGTGTGTCCACTGCCCAGCTGCATCTCACCGCTGCTTCTGGCTCATTTGTGCATGCTAGGAGTGTGCTGAAGGGGCAGAGGATAAATCAGATGAACCTCGAACTAGTCACCACTGTCCAGAAGATTCTCATTGCTTCCACTCATGTGGTGGGAAAATCAACTGAGCAGCACTTCTCTTCTCCCAGGACCAACCGGCTGATCCTTGCTCCTGTCCAAGTATCTTTAGAGTAGGAGAAACAGGGACACCTATTGACAAGAGTGGCAATAGGCCGCTTTTTCGAAGCAGCCCTATATTTCTGGCCTTGGTACCATGATGAGTTCAGGTTGGGACAACACAGCCAGCAATCACAAGAAACCAAAGAAATATGGTGGCTTCTGTGTGTGGTTTCTCAAAACAAATATACCATGCAGAAATACCTCAGTGGAACTCAGTTGGGACAGCAGATCAACAAAGATTTAAACAAAGATTTTGTCATGTCAAGCCCATCCTCCATATTCTGATGGACAGAGCAACACCTCTTCCAGTATGAGGTTACCAGTCCAGAGATGACCTGCAGGTTTTCTCCATTCCATCGGGTTTCTGTTATGTCCATTATATCTTACTTCTCCTTTAAAACCAGGCGCTCCAACTCTCTCATCTTCGCTCACAGGCTTCTCAAATTAGCATAGAAATAGTGTCCCTCCCCAGATGTTTCTGGCATGTGCATCTTCTGCTAGGGCCTCCAGGCTATCATGTTGCACCCTATCTCCATGGCTTATTTTCCCCCCAGCCCCATTTATGTAATAAGAACATTTTCATCTTCATCCTTTAGGCAGGATTCAGCCCAAACCAGATGCTTCCCAGCTCCTGTTGGCTTCCCCTCAGGTTCGTTTACCTTGAATTCTGCAAGCATAGCTGCTGTTCCTTCCTTGCTACAACGGAAGCACCTGTCCTCACACATATGGACAATAAATTCAAGCCTGAAGAGGCATGCAGCTCCCAAAGCCAGATATTCTGACCTGTGTGCAGTTTGATTTTTTCACTCTTTGATGCTGTTATGAGTAAACATAATCAATATCTTGACAGCTGTATGCATACCCCATTTTTAGTCATGTCTTGTCATCAGGCAGTCATAGACTAGGTATAGATAGTATTTCTAGCTTGTAGGTTGGAAGTACCTTAAGGATTTGTAGGAATACCTCTTGCTGCCCTGTTTCTAAACAGAGGTTTATAAGCTCTCCCCCTCATACACATCTGCCCCTAGTAATCAGGATGTTCTGGGCTGTATGTGAAGCAAAGGTCAGCTTTCCATTTACTGTGTGAACAGCTTGAGAGTTGTATCCCTGATTGTGAAAGTAGTATATAAATTTATTAATTTTTAAGCTCTTATATACCAACCTTCATTAAGTCCCAGGACAGTAATGTAATAAAATAAGAGTACAGCATCAGATGTCAAATTACAGCAAATAAAACCCCATCTTTAAAACAATATTAACATTTAAAATATGGGGAAAATAAAAAGGGTTTGGCCCCATCTGAAGCACTTTGCACTGTACATGAAATACACTATGAATTTCAAAACCATTCCCATGAGCAACCCAGTTAATCCCATGCATCTTGAGTTGTCTATAAATAAATCAATGCCATCAACATGCATGATGCTCTCCAAGATTACATAAATAAGACAGGTTCCTTCCCCAAGGAGTTTGCAATTAAATTTAGATGATAGAAACAAGAAAGGGAGTAAGGTTAGAAAGACACAGGGGCAACAAAAGGGCAAAAATGAACTAAACTACATTTTGAAAGTGAAGTTTTGTTGCAGCTGAAACGGAAGCAGTCAAAGAGTGAGAGGTGATACCATGTGGATGTTCTGATAAGATATGCAAGGTAGAACCATCTGAAAGGGAGACTATATGGCATTTGATTAAGAATACACATTAGCGCATGTGTACTGGGTGGATAAGAAAGCTAGTGGAACTGAAGTAATGGGAACAGGCTTTATGGGAAATAATGGCAGAAAGATATGGAAGAGCCAAGAGCATGAAGGAAAGAAAATTAACACCCTTTCCGGAATCTGCCACTTGAATTGCACTGGTTCACATCACTTTATATTAGTTCAGTTCATCCTGTTGGTACTTCTCTTATCCCCTGAAAACAATGTTATCTGGGGGTCCTGTGATGTTGCAGCATTCAAATATACTCCCAGACTAACACACTCCTGCTGAGATCATCAGTAATGTACAAGTGCGGACATAAACAGCAGGGAAGCATTCCTGATTACAACTCTAGTAGAAATATTGTGACAGTTTGCTGCGGTTCGTGGAGAATATCAGCTCTGCCAGATTTTATCTTGGGAGGGGATACAGAAAGAGAGGAAAAGCAAAGATGCATCTCTGGCTCCAGTATTAAGGCTGAAGAAATAGTGACTAGAATAAACACTTAGGAAACCACAGCACGTAATAGAATAAAAGTGATGGAATAAAGAAAAGTGCCCATTGCTGTTTATTCTTCTCTCCTCAGCTCATCCACCCCAGTCTAAGAGCAATGACTTTCCATACTGAAAGCCCCTTTTAAAACAATTTCCTCTCTACATTACCTGGAAGACTCCTAATTACCTACAATGATCACAGAACCATTCATTTTGCCCTAAAATTAATGTATCACTTTTAGAATGATATCACACTAATTTATCACAAGATTTATGAAACTTGCACTTTTTCTAATGAGTTTTATGCAAATGCTATTCCATCCATTGTTTGTGCCATGAAAAGCTGCTACGTCAAACAATCTTGCTGCCTTTTAAAAGAATGTCTTTCTTTAAACCTTTTGCTCTTCACAAAGACAGCAGGTCAGACTATGTCCTTAACTTGGCCAACTCTAGTTTTTGAGGCAGGACTGATGGGCCATGTAGAATTGCATTTCACTTAACCCTAAAAAGAGATATTGTTTGATGACAATGTAACATCTCATTTAACACAGAAGTCCTTAATGGAAGCTTAAGTAAAAGTAATAGATCAAATATTCGTGTTCAACTTAGAACAGGCAGCCTTCAATGGCTGTTTAGCATTACTTGTCAACTCCGTACTCAAAACTGAGGGATTATTTATTTACATGCTGGACAAATGCTCTCAAAATTTAAATGCAGTTGAAAAACAAACAAACATCAATACATTTGTAATAGGGGCTATTGTAATAGGGACTCATTCTCTGAATGTGGACCCTATGTAGACAAAACAGCATCATTTAGACACAAAAGTGAGGTATCAGCAGGCTATGGGAAGCCCCAAGCTTTGCAATAGTAAAAAAATCTTCAGAAAAGGGATCCAAGAGGAGGATTCAGCATCAAATCCTTGAAATTCTTGGGATTCATCACCTCCCACCCTGCTTCCTTGGTTTACCTTTCACTTAGGACATCCTACTGTCAGCCCCTGCCTCTTACGCACAAAAACCACAGTGAGCCCACGTGGAAGCCCACAGAAGGAGGCAGCATGTCATTTCCCTTCTCACAAGACTATTCCTTGGGAGGAATTACTAAGGATTTTCAGAATTGTGGCCTCATTTGTTCATCCAAAGGGTGGATTCTGCAAGATAAAAGAAAAGTGTCCCTTTGCTACCTGGAACCTAATTATGCAGCATGTTCATAGCTTAGCTCCTTGAACCAGATCTCAACTCTCAGCTGGACGTCTTCCTTGCTGTTCAGCACTCTAGCACTAAGCACCTGCCTTTCTCACCTTGGATTATCTCTGCATTGCTAAACAACCATCTCTCAGAAGCCCATGAACTGAGCTCTGCTGTTCCAGCACTGGCAAGAACCAGAAAGTCTTAAGAGCGTCAATTCCAATATTACGTGGCTACCTATTTTGCTTTATTTTTCTCCCATTCCCCTTTCTGAAAATAGGTATAAAAGTTCAGTGCTTGAACTCCAAGTGGAGAATGTGACAGAGATAGACATCAAGTTTTATTCAGATTTCTCTTAATGATCTAAACAGATTTTGTATCTTGCATCATATGTCATTATGATTTACATTTATTTGGACCTCCCTGAAAACCACTGTGGCAGCTGAGCTTGAAAATCAGAATGATGCCCTAAACATGGACATTAAATTTCATTCTAAAATTTCAATCTTCAAGTTAGCTTTTGTTTTAAAATACCCTTTAAAATTAGTGTAAAGCATAAGCTGACACTCAAACACAAATTTAGGTCATATTTTGTTATTTCAGGATAGGAAAGATTTTGTGAGAGAGAGAGAGAAAGAGAGAAGGAAAATATATAATGGATAAACAGCCTCACTCCACTCAGTTAGAAAATTCACTTCTGAAAAGACCGCCAGGAGGAGGTAGGGAATTATTTCTTAGCCAAATATACCAGTTAAAAAAAATCATTTCTTATTCTAAGGGTCTTAAGCTGAGCCTTATTAATCTGCTTTCTTTAAAACAAACAAAAATGAAGATGCCACTTTTTGACCCTAAAAGTCTCTCCATATTGGATCAGTCAACATTTTCAAAGAATAATAAAACAAAAATTAAATACCCAATCATTAACATCACCATTTTAAAAACACAATACAATACACTTACTAAAAGAGCAAGCAAGAATGCAGGAGGTTACATCTGATTGGTGCTGACTCAGACAAACTCCATTTCCTACAGGTGAACAGGTTTGAGGATAAAGTTCCTGTTAACAACTATTCCAGAAACAAGAAGAGGAAGCACATGTCAATTACATGTTTTTGCTATTTGCTGATGAATAAATTTAACTTCTAACTGGTGCTCCAATTCTTGCAGTATCTAATAGATGGTTCCACATCCAAAGCAACGGACCACTGTTCCAACAAAGCAGTCCTGTAGCTGAAATAACACTGTATTGTCAGACTTCCATTTTTTCCAAATTAATTTCTTAAAAGATGAACTACTGGAAACTGCTAGTTTAAGGAAAACAGAGAAAATATAGCATTTCCCCTTTTCTAGCACTAGAGGATTTTTCACTGAGAAAAGACTAGGGGAGAGGTCCACTTTTAACCATATTCCCTCAGCTTCTATCAGGATAATATTTACAGAAACAAACTACTTAATCAAGTTCTGTTAGGTTTTCCCAACATGTCTACAGATCTTTAGCTGATCCAGAAGCTCCTAATTTGCCTTAAATTTAATTTATTCCACTTTCATTGGTAACTCTAGAGCTGTACATAAAACATGTCTGAAAAAGGCTGCATATATTCATAGGATTTGTCAGGGGGACCTTATACTCCTCTCAACAGTTCTACCCATGTTCCACCCTAAATCTAATTTTAGAAGCAAGAGATTTCATCAACTGCATCCAACTCTTCTCCCCATCTTTACCAGCTGTTAAATCAATATGGTAGATTTGTGTATTTCTCCCCCCCCACAATTTCCCATTTTTCTCAAAAGTATAAAATAGCCAATCCAGAATTTTCTACCAGACACAAAAGTCAAACCAACCAGTGCAATTAAGGAAATGGACTGCTGCATAGTGAGTCAGGTCATGGGTACACCTAGGCCAGTACTGCTGGCACTGACAGGCAGCGGCTCTCCAGAATTTTCCCAGCCCTACCCAGAGATACTGTGAATTGATCCTGGGAACAGGCAGATGAATGCAAAGCAGTGCTCTTCCACTAAGCTACAGCTTGGACTAATTAAATCTGAAAAACCAGCAAGGCTTATTCTGGATCAATCAAATATACTTGGTTTGCATCTACATGTAGCACTCACAGGGAAAAGGAGTCAGTTAGCTACACATCAGTTCAAGTTCCAGCCTTCAAAGACAGCAAAATGAGTAAGAGAAAAATACAGATAAATCTTAATACATGGCAGTATCAAGTACCATTTCCCTTTTTCTGTTCCTTAAGATACGTGCTCTGAATTGTTGTAAATTACTTCAGCTGCTTTCAAACATTTCAGGGGCTGGAGCACCTGAGCCAGAGCTTATGTTGTTCTGATATTATCCAAGACTCCCAGGGTTTTGCTAGCCTAGGTACAGCTGCTACAGTGATTTTGTCCACTCTAATAAGAAAATTTGGCTGCTCTTATATTGTACTTAGAAGCCACATAGGTGATGCTTGGCCCTTTGGTACTTCCTGTATGTGTCATTACTAACATGAGAGCAACTGCAGGAGCAGAAGCAGAGTGTCAGCATCCAGGGCAGGGGTGGCTGGGAATCAGGTCGGGGTACCAGGACCCAGACAGCCAGTACAATATACAGGCTGATTCCAAATCATAGTCAGGCAGTCCAGAGATCAAGGTGGGTAACAGAAGTGCAAGGCAGGCCAATCCAAATAGAGCAGAGCAGTCAATGCCAGTCAGGAGTAAAAAGCCAGAGAGACAAGCTGAGGAGAAGCAGATACCTGGGAATGGAGTGGAAGCTGGAGCAGGTGAACCCAGGCATGGTCCAGGAACAGAGGCAGGAGCAAGGCAATGGGCAGAGTCTCCAGGCTGTACCAAAGACCTTTCTTACTGAGACCACAGCTGAAGGGAAGAGCCTGTTCTTATATAGCTCTTCCCTCAGGGCTTCCAGGTGGTGCTCATAACATCCCAGGTGGCTGTGATTGACTGTGAACTAGGTCCTGCAACCACCAGGGCTGCTATTCTCATCTCTGGTCAGAAGAGGGAGCCCTGGTACTGCCCCAGAACCTCACACAGAGAGCATGCATATCTAAAGAAGGCAAGCAGAGTACTCTTATGGCCATCAACAGCAAGGGGTGCAATAAATTCTTTAGATCTTCTATCACATGTCCACAGACCTTCTGCTGGAAAGAGGGTTGCCCCGCCCCATCTACTTTGGAAAGGTTCGTGGTAGAGCTCCTCTCGGAGGTAGCAGGATAAAAAATGGATGTACTGATGTATGGAGGAAGGATGAAGGAGGAAAGGCCACGAACCCAGCATTCTGAATTTCCTCCATCCCCCCAAGAAGGTGACAAAGCTAAAATACTTTCAAAGGGAACTAGCAAAGCTGTAAATGCCTCTGCTATTTCTGCCACTCTGCACAAACCCATCTAAACAATAGTCCTTTAGGATTGCCCTCTATCAATCCTTCGTTTGCACTGGCCTTGTACAGAAGAGAAGGACTTCTGGAAGCTGCCAAGAGGCTTAAGTGTTCAGCATGGAAGTCACGTTTCAGCCTCAGGTTCCTCCCCCGCCCTTCAGCTTCTCTCAATCTCTCAACTTCTCCTGCCCTGTAGAGGAGGTGGTGAAGGGAACTTGGCAGGTGGCATGCAGGTACCTCATCCACAACTGCTTATCTGCGTCCATGCCACCACTCCATGGTAAATTGCTTGTTGATAAATGAGGCTATTTAGGAGCGAGTGATGCCAGCATTACAGTTATTAATGACACCAACGTGTGGAGACATTTAAGAGCGGCCTGGTGTTCTATTGTTGTCTCACATGTGAGTAATGGGGCACTTCAGTTACAGGAGTTAAAACTAGCTCAGGTTGTTTAACAACAGACAGAAAAAATAAAATTGGGGAAAAGGATGGATTGTGCCGGACCAGTGTCTCACAAGTTCATTGATAAAGCCTTCTGTTAGAGGGCTGGGTCACAGCTCCAAGTCTCTGTCTGAACTGAATCCTAAGCGTTGCATCTTCTAACAACTTCATATCTAAACTCTTGGCTCATAATGTTGCATACCCATTGCCTTGGGATACAAACACTGACCAGAACTGGATGAAAACACAAGTCTTTGAATGGACAAAAAGAATAGCTTCTGCTTTTCCTAATTCTTGGACTACCAGGAACAAGAAGACCTTAGCAGAACAGTCTGCAGGGTGGTTGGGTTGGCGTGAAGGACTTTGATGCACACTAAAGTATTATGGGAATTGTTACATCCCAAGAGAAGGAGGGTGGCACATGTTCGCCAGAGCTTTTGCAACTTCATGGTCTTTTCCAGATGATTAGGCCTTTATACAATAAATGCACTTTTCTCATGGATATTTCAGTTTCTTATAGTTCATCCGGTAGTTCATTTCCTCATGTCCGCAGAGATACCACTTTTTTCCAGTAAGCAAGTATATTTTGCTGAAGGGAAACTGAGATTTTTCTCCTGGACTTTACTCAAAGTATTGTTTAGAATATGACCAAAACTATCTCACTAAAATTGACCAATTATTAGTCAATTTTACCGTGGCTCACCTGAGCACCACAAATTTGCCAATGGTTAATACTCAGTAATCTTCCAATTTATTTCCTTTATTCTTCTCTCCTTCCCATCCCAATACACACTTGACACACACAGTTAACATATTTTGCTTATTCTCTTTGGGAGCTGCAAACCTCCTTCCTGTCACCCTGCTTTCCAGCTCTGGAACATGCAGCTCACAAGTTAAAAAGTCAGTCACTAGCATGGACCAGACACTTTCCTGGCCCATGAACAGGTCATGGGCAGCCCCACCTGGAACCCTAACACAGGTGTACAGCCCATGGGCTCTTGGTTGCCAGTTCTGCAGCTCCGACACACTTGAACAGCCCAGCTGATAAGGAGGGCTGTTCAAAATGGCATCAGAATGGAAGCTTTCTTTGGCAGGAAGGGAAGCCCTATTCTTAGTTTTGATCAGTGGGTATTTAAAATTTAAATACCTTAGAATTTTAGAACTGAGCTGTTCTTTACATGTGTGACAGCTATTTCACTAATGCTTACTTCAGAGTAAACATGCACAGAACTGAGCTATACTTGTTGAGAAAATGCCCACACCAATAAGAATTGTGTGTGCAAAATCTTTCTCTCCATCACACTCCTGGTCTCCTGAACAGAAACTAAAATTACTGATCTCTGTGGCAGGGTCTGAAAGTACAAGTACGAGGAATTGTTCAGGTGACCAGGGCAAATATTTCAACTGGCCTGGCCAATCCAGAAGCCGCATAGTTCTCATCAATCAAGGAGGGTGGAATTCCACATTCCTATTCCATTCTGCATAGGAGGGTTCAGGGTCCTGGACACACACAGTCCCAGGCTCAACTGATCAGGTTTCCAGCTATAGCCCAGGGCTCTCGCAGCATCATTGCCATCCAGCATAGCACAAAGATGTGGTACAGCATGAGTGATGTGAGCGCACCGTGAAAGACAGCACCACACTTGACAGCATGCTCCGCTTTGTGCTCTGGAGTGAACAACGCAGCCAAGAGAACACCAAAAAGATATGGGGAGGAAGCTAAATGAAGCAAGCTGTGCTTAGGCCTTCCAACCCTTAAATACTAACCAAGTGATTGTGGCACAGGGCTCTCATTGGCTAGAGCTCACACATGGGATGCTTACGTATATATACTAGAACTACAGGAAAAAGACGAAAAGCGGGTGGAGCTTAACACACAATACCTTTTGTTAACAACTCGTACAAAATAGTCCCCTGCCCCAATTCAAGAGTTTGCCTGCTAGCTCGCTGCTTTTTGCCGTACCAGTAAGCTGCTGCTTCAGAGACATTTTTAAAGCATCCAATACACCTCATTCTGTGTAGGAAAAATTCCGTCACACTTTCAGATTAAGCTATGTGAAGAAGTTACTGAATGCAAATTAAGGCAATTGAGGACCAGGACATGTTTCCACACTAATTTAGGGTGGGAATTGTTTTGGCCACTAGTAATGTTACCAGGTGAACATGGCATCACAGGACATATATATCAATAAAAATAACCGTCAGCCAAGAGTCTCCCTGAAGTACTTCACTTGGACAGGGGAAAGTGAGAGAACCACTGCATGGGCACTTTTGCTCAGAAGGTTGCTAGGAAGGAAATATTTGTGGAAATCACCCTCCCCGCCTCCCCATTTCAGCTCAGCTTTAGCCCAAATGGTTTCAAACCCTTGCTTATTAAATTAACTATAAAATAATTTTTGTTATAAATAGGCATAAATTGGAAGGAACCTGAAATTAAACCAAGTGAAAAAAATTATAAACATATTGCATTCTATGAAGTTAGTTGCTTAAAAGTACACTTTAGAAAGGAAGGAACTCACAATGAAAATGGGTTTCTTGGACCAGTAGTACGCAGGTGATTGTACCCACTAAATTTTATTTAAAATGCCCTGGAGAAAAAATGCCACAGAAATCTGACATTGTAGGTTGTATCAGGGAAAGAACCCACATGTTCCTAGCTGAAGAATTCCATTCAACTCAAATTCCTTGATGGAATTCAGGCTGAAATATTTTAACAAGAAGATCAACCAACTTGTCTTTGTTCTGATTTCATCATGTGTCCCTTTGACATGCTTTCATCCAATATTCACAGCATAAGGAGTGACTCAAAAGATACGTTGTTGTTTTTTTAAGATCAAGAAAAACTTGTCTGCTTGCTATTTTCAGTGTTTTAATGTGAATAAACCTGCATTATCTGGACAGAATCATACAGCCAGGTACACAGCGCCTAATTACAGGAAGATTCTTTTCCTACTTATTAGCACTGCTGGATCCATCATAAGATCAGGAGGTCTCCTAGTATTTCCTCTAACAACTAAAAACATATCTATTATCCCAGTTAGCTGGTTGGGTGCTCGCCTGCATGTTCTCCTGACCATTAGCACTGTTACTTTTTTAAATATTTTTCTTTTAAAAGTGTTATATAAATTTTGAGGGAGAGCGAGAGGGAGAGAGAAGGAATCCTGTGTTCCCCTCTTTAGCTGCTAGTCAGTTACCACCTTCCTGCAAAGCTGTATCTGGGACAAACATTCAAGCCAATGGTATCACCTTGTCAGAGTTATTACATGATAGAAACTTTCATGTCATGAGATTTAGTACCACATGAGGCCAAACGCAGGGCTGAGCAAAGTAAACCTGCAGCGGATGCTTGGCAAAATGTCAGTATACGCCAGTAAGGGCTAAGTGTGCAGGGAATTGGAAGTAATTGAAACTGAAGTAAAAACTGAACTGATAATTTTGCATGCATAGTAAAGATAAGCTTCTTTCCCAATCCCATTTGCCAGTAAACCCCTTTCTGACACTGTGGTGTATAACCTTAGCAAGCCCAGAAATGTACCATTCAACAAGACCTATGTCATTACAGAAACTGGACCTCAAGGTGTACAAATTATTTTTTCCCTCTCCAAATCTGTCTACAAGGCAAAGTTACATGGCATTTGTTCCTGCAGCCATGCAGAGACAAAACTGGCTTCTCTTCCCTCACGCCTCCAGCTGCTTAGCAAACTATTCACAATGCACTGGGCGCATCCTTCAGTATTGTCTGTTTAAGTTGTCAAGCAAGGTATGTAAGGCTAGATGATAAATGAGAATAAGGGCCCTTACATGAAAGCTTATAGGATTAAAATTATTGCCTAGATCTCTGTGAATAAAAGGAACGGTGAATGTCCAGTGAAGGTGGTGCACTATTCTCTGAATTACTCTGACAGTATCATAGCATCGCCACACCTCACAAGCAATTTCCATAAAACCAAGCGCCTGAGACCGTAGCACAAACAGAAGTTACATACTAAGAAACCTGTTGAATACAAATGATACCATGATTAATATCACAGATTACATTTTTCATATAACTTTTATCATGGACAATTAACTCAGGAATAAAGACTTATTAAAGGAAGGCATCTGTGTGCCCATTCTTTGGAAGGGATCTATTGAACCCACCCTCTTCCATAGCCTCCATATTCACGATATCTCAAAGTGAGTGTGGACACTATTTTTAAGTGTTTGCTACTATTATAACACTAAGACCCACCTAGCTTGACGTATGCCTTCTTTTCCCTATCCCAGCCTTTAAATCACAGAAATGTCCGCCTGTTTGTTTGAAGTATCTGCCCTTCTGGTGGTACTCCTTCCCTGATTCCCTGTAGCAAGTACGGTCCATTCCGATGGAAGTGCCTTCCCTGGCCAAGCTGCCTCTGAGGCTTAGGCACTGCTTCCCTGGAAAATTTTAAGCCCAGTCCTGCTACCTTTCTGCTGGTAAGTTCTAGGTTCCCTACACAAGGAAACCAGAGTGGGTGGTCACAAGTATGATACTCTTCCCCATTCTGTCTTGTACTTGAGCTCCTTCCTGTCTTCCTCCTAAACCTTCTTAGCCTTGTCTTGACGAGGCCCAGCTGTTGCTGAGGTTTTACTCCCCACCAGCTGTGCTGGACTACCATTGGTGGCCTTCTAGGCAGGCCTCCGTTCCACCTCTATTCTCAAGTCCTAGTGGCTTGGATGTTATCAGAGCATTGGTGAGTCCCAGCAACCTAGTACTGTATCATAAAAGGAATATTTCAACTTCTTTTTGTTCAACAGTTGTATCTGTTCTCCATTCAGTACCTTAGTGTCTGCATTCCATTCACTAAAGCAGTATCTCCTGGTGGCAAAAAGTCAAAACTCAGTGCCTATGTCTATATAACCATTCATTATCCAAGAAGTTGAGGGCAGCATAGTCAGCTTGGTTCCATGCACACCCATCAATTTTATCATCACAACCATCCTAGAAAAGTAGTTAAAGCAGATAAAAACTGATCCAAGCTGAACTGGTGAGTTTCATGGCTGAACCTAGCCCTCCCTAGCCAAATTATAAACTGCACTAATTCCTCATGACATTATCAAGTGACGTTAACAATGTTCTCTTAAAATATTGTAATCCTTTAAATCTATCAGTATCAACATCCTTTGGCCCCAGATTTATTTGCAACCAAGTTATCATCTTAAAAATTCATAAATACATTTAGAGGAATGAAAGGGCCTTTAAAAACAAGTAAGTTAAAATTGTAGTATTCTAAAGAGAAGAACAGAGAATCACACTTGCATTTTCCCTACCAAAAACAGATGAACACTGCGACCAAGTAACCTCCTGAGCTCTCTCAATTTCAGCACAGATTATCAGTATCATTATTAAAAAGTTATAATAAACCCCATCAGCCAGCAGTGAATGAAAATGGAATAAAGAAAGGATTTCCTTTGCAGCAAAAACTGCAATACATTTGTAACTCCATTTAATGCCTATACAAATAAAAGAGCCTGCTCTGCTGAGCCTGTTTTGCAATCATCCTTCTCCTTTTCATCCTCAATAGAAAATGCCTTCCTATTCATTTCCCCCTTTTTAGACAAATTGTTCAAGGTACAGCTCTAACAATATATCTTTTCTAGTTAAAATAAAAAATTCCATCAGTACACAAGCCTGAGAAGCTAGCCCTGCCATTGACTGCCACAAAGTGTAACACTGGAGCGACAGTGGACCTCACAAGAAAAAGCCGTTTAGCATCTTACTGGAATAAAAAAATCACAAGGGAAGAATAGGCTAAGTAGTTCAACAAGGTTTATGCACATGTGCAAAATGTCTGTATCCCAGGGCAGGAGATTTGCAGATGGTGCAACGTGGAGAAGAAAAGAAAGGATTCAAAAAGCAATGTGCCTGCACGGAATGGCTCCATGTTGAGCACAGCTATGCAGATGCATCTGCCCAACCCAGAACCTCAACAGCACAGAGTTCCAGCTCACAGAGAAGCATTTATTTGCATCGTTGTCTCTGTGAATAAGCCTCACATATATTCGCATTATATCAAATGAATAGGGCTCCTGAGTGTAACCCTGAAAGCAGTAGATGGAGAAGGAAGAGGCTCAGTTCCTGTCTGTCCTTCAGGCCAACATGAGCAGAAATCCCTCCATGCCCTGCTGCGAAGCAAGCAAGCAGCAATGGTAGGAAATGAGGAACATGCAAGGTAAATGAATAGTCTTTAAAATACCCATTCGTAACAATCCACATTTTCTTTGTGGATGTCCCACATATGTATCTTAACAAATGCCTAGTTCAGGATGTGGGGAAGCTGAAGCTCTCTGGGTAGATAACAGAAGACTCTTAGTTCAAAATGCCAGCAGCTACCAGCTCATTATTATGAAAATATTATTTATTTTTTTGAAGCATTTTTATCCAGTCCTTTACAAAAGTCTCAGGATAAAATGGAACCCTATGGAACTCCATGACATACCTGCCATGGCACAGAGCCATAATCCCCCAGCACCACCTTCTGGAATTGGCCAGCCAAGTAAGAAAGAACCACTGCAAAGTATTGACTTCAATCCCCAACTCAGCCAGTCTATCCAGAAGGATACCATGGTTGATGGTACTGAAAGCCTCTGAGAGGTCCAGGAGAACCAACAGGAACACACTCCCCCATCCCTCTCCCGGCACAGGTCATCATTCAGGGCAACTAAGGCAATTTCAGTCCCAAAACCAGGCCTGAAACTGGACTGGAATGGAATGGGTCCAAATGGTCAAGTTTCCTCCAAGAGAGTTTGGAGTTGTCCAGTCACCACCCACTCAAGCACCTTGCCCAAGAAGCAGATATTAGCCACCAGTCTATAATTGGTGGCAATCTCTGAATTCAGGTTCACCTTTTTCAGGATGGGTCTGAGCACCAGCTCTGTCAAAGAAACTGTAACCCAATCCTCCCTCAGAGAAGTGTTGATAACTTCCTGGACACAGGCACACATCCTATCCTTGGCTTTAATGAGCAACCATGAAGGGCAAGGGTCAAGTAAACAGGTGGTGGGATGGATTTGTCCAAACGCACCGCCCATATCCTCAGACCGCAATAATTGAAACCTTTCCAACAAAGATGGAGCCAGAGGGCTCTCTGGACACCTCCTGTTCAAGGACCATATCAACTGTGGAGTCTAATGGCGAATCTGAGTGACTTTGTCCCTGATGCGCTGGGCAAAGTCATCACAGCAGGCTGTCAATGGTGCAAAAAATCTAACTTAGGCCCAGAATGTAACAGGCCCTGCACCACCTGGAAAAGTTCCACTGGACGACACCCTGAGGATGCAGTGGAAGTGGAGAAGCATTCATTCTTCACTGCCCTCATTGCCACAGCATTGGCTCAATAATGAGCTCTAAGTATTCAGTCAGATTCAGCATGAGTTTTTCTGCACCCGTGCTCGAGTTGTTGCCCAGCCAGCTTCATCGCCCACAGTTCAGCACCACGGGGCTCTGCTTGGCGGGAGAGGACATTTAGGAGCATTGTATCTACTGCCCAGGTCATTTCTGCATTCCACAGATGGATCATGGCGTCAACAGGAGCCCTGTCATATCAACTGGAAATAGTTTCTTAACAGACTTCCTCAGTAAACATTTGCTCTAACACCAGCGGACAGATATATTTATTGGCTCTTGCTAGGAGATTCTGGGGGCCACAATCTGGATTCTTTCAATATATGTCCCAGTGTTGGCCATGAGCTCCTCAGAGCTGCAGACGGACGAGTTCCTCCCAGGCTCCCCAGGAGTATAATAACTATCAGGTCACCTTGGTATTGTCAAAGTGGGAATTCTGCAGGCACTTATTCCCCTGCGACTTGGATTCCCCTTGTCTCAGGATTTTGAATTTTCTTCTCTGTAGGCTTTCTAGTGATATTTTACCCTGAAAAAGTAAGAAATAACATTCCATTGCTAGTAAAGCAGCTGCTTCCAGTCTATTCTTCATAATGTTCTTATGGATGTTACAGAAGTGAGAAAGCAAACAAAAGAAGTATCAACTTTTCTCTGTGTCAGAGCAGTCATTCCTTCTCCGTACTGCTACCTGCTTATTTTTCTGCCTCCCACACTGGCCCTGACAGGAGCGGCTGTGAGGAGGACAGGGGCCGATCTGCTCACTGGAAGTCTTTCTGGCCAGCAGGCGAGTGGCAACAATTGAGAGAGAGGATGAGGATAAAGAGTACCAGCAGAAGCAACTGGTAACAATAGAAGGTAAATTCTTTCAGGGAGGTGACCCATGCCTTAGCCAAGGCCCTGAAAAAGCTGAAGCCAGCACTACGCCTGTGTTTTGCCCCACAGTGGCTCAAACAGAAAAAAAAAAGTGCAGGCAGAAGGATTAAAATCTCTCTCATAGCTAGGGATGTGCGAGGAATTTGTCTGGGGGTAGAATCCAATGGAAGCCCATTGGATTCCCTGGGCTCCGCAGACTCCGGCCCACTTTTCAGCATCCCAGAGTCCAAGTTCCTAGTTGTTGAAAGTGAGAAGGATGCCGGGTTTGGACATCTGTTTTTACGGACTGCTGGCTGCACCACAGAGGATACTTCTGAATCAAAGTGAATTAGATTATGGTGGAACTGGGGAGGATGGATTAGGTCATGGCTCTGAGATGGAGGAGGTTATCTCAAGGCCATATGCTTTGCTGGGCCGGAAAGTCCCTGAGGACATTCACAATAAACAGCCAGTAGGAGGGTCTGCTGAGGAATTCTGGGAATTCCTTTGCTGTCAGTCCCAGGACAAGGCATCACCCAGGAGGCCCAATAGCAGAAACAGTGTGTGGAGGGGAGGTGTGCTCGCCTTCAGAAAGCCCCTCCCAAAGGATTGGGATCCAGGCATGTTCTTAAGGAGAGTTCCTGAACGTAAGCATGAGATTGGGTTCAACAAACTCTTCTGCGCATGCTCAGAGATCCATTCTGGGTGATTTGTACTGGAAGCAATAAGGAATATTCGCAAGGAAAACAGTCGTGGCTGGTGATTGTTCGAAGGAGGAACCTCAGTCCCACACACTAGTGAGCGTGCCCAGTGGTCATGAAGCGCTCACCCCACCTCGAGCCCCACCTTTCTGCTGTGCTACCACCACCAACAGTGATTGGTCACCAGGAACAGCTGCTGGTGAGCCTGCTCAGAGTGCACGCCGCCACCACTGCCATTGCCGGCAACAGCAGGCAGGAAAGATGGTTGATAACCACAGAGGGCGCCTGCTTACGGAGCCTCTCTTCCACATGCTGCAGCAGTTTCGGATATGAAAGGCTGCCGGTTGTGCAAATGGGGGCTGTGAACATTTGCAGAGTTCCTCCGGGCTTGGCTTGCTTTGCAGGACATGCAAAGACATGCACATGGCGAGCATGTTGTGAGTGGAGCCGGCTGGAGCTGGGGGTCAGACTAGATGGCCCAGGAGACCCTTTCTGACTCGCTCTGTTTCTATGTCTCTATAAGAGGATGTCTGTGGACACTAGAGGGATGGATTCCAAAAGGGTTCATCCCAGCCCTACTCAGAGCCCTCCCACCCCCTTTGAGGATTTTTAGTTAGGTAAAAAGTAGTAGACCCTCTTTACAAATCTGGCCCATTCACTTGCACAAACCTGTTCGAATGCTAATATGTGAGTGCACGGGCCTGCAGCAACACACCTGCACTCAAGTGCATCCTTCAGTCTTTCTCCAATTGCCTAGTAACAAAACCAGGATCGGATGTGTTTCAGAAATGACAGATGACTTAGTACGTTGTTTTCAAGCAACTCGTGTGCTGAAGCGGCATGCAGGATGACAGACCTTGGGAACCTGAGCATTAATACTGGAGATTTATAGTCAAATCTGTCACGGATGGGAGAACTTTTCCCAAGAATGACTATGCTCGAAGGTCGCTTTTCCTAGGTGATAAGTACAGAGAAACTTTCTCACCCACTCTTCCCCTCAAAACAAAGGGCATGTGTGCATTTGAAAAGAGGGAGGTGTATGCTGTCATCCAGTACGCGTTCCGTTTGCATGATTTCTCTCGTTTCTTCCTCTGGATAGATGTTTTTAGACCTAAAGCAAATGTTTATCTAACATTATGCCCCCGCCAGTTCCAAAGACAGATGCTATACTGAATGTGGCTTTAGCATTATATGCTATTATGCAAAAATGAAATAAAAAGCAGAAAGGCACTTTCATTCATAAGGTGGCAGCATCAGGAAGACTTTGGGAATATATAGTCCATAGGGAGATAGCAACTACCTGTGCCTATAGTAGCATCCTGTCCAAGGTAAGAGGCAATACTGTACTGCACTGCCTCTCCATTATAGTCCCATTTGCTTCATAAAGGTTACTAGGTTAGGGTTAGCTAGAATAATTCCAATACCAGCCTTCCCCAACATGGTACCCTCTAAAGGTTTGGACTGGAATGGCATCAGCCCTAACTAACATGGCCAGTGATTTGGGTTATAGAAAATATGCTCCAAAGCATCTGGAGGGCACCAGACTGGAGAGGCTACTGGCTGTTTTGGCTGCTCTCGGGTAGCCAGAGAACAATCTACCCCCAGGCCTGTTCTCATTTAGTTGCTGTTAGTCACGAAGTCGAGTCCGACCCATCGCAACCCCATGGACAACATTCCTTCAGGTCTTCCTGTCTTCCACTATCCCCCGGAGTCCACTCAAGCTCACACCAACTGCTTCAGTGACTCCATCCAGCCACCTCATCCTCTGCCGTCCCCTTCTTCTTTTGCCATCTATTGTTCCCAGCATTAGGTTCTTCTCCAGCGAGTCCTTCCTTCTCATTAGGTAGCCAAAGTATTTGAGCTTCATCTTCACTATCTGGCCTTCTAAAGAGCAGTACGGGTTGATCTCCTCTAGGAGTGACCAGTTTGATCACCCTGCAGTCCAGGGAACTCGCAGGAGTCTCCTCCAGCACCACAATTCAAAGGCCTCAATCTTTCAGCGCTCAGCCTTCCTTACAGTCCAGCTTTCACAGCCATACATTGCAACTGGGAAAACCATAGCCTTGACTATACGCGCTTTTGTTGGCAGGGTGATGTCTCTACTTTTCAGTATGCTGTCTTGATTTGCCATAACTTTCCTCCCCAGGAGCAAGCGTCTTTAATTTCTTGGCTGCAGTCCCTGTCTGCGGTGATCTTGGAGCCCAGGAAAATAAAATCTGTCCCTACCTCCATTTCTTCCCCATCTATTTGCCAGGAAGTGAGAGGACTGGATGCCATGATCTTAGGTTTCTTAATGTTGAGTTTCAAGCCAACTTTTGCACTCTCCTCCTTCACCTGCATCAAGAGGCTCTTTAGTTCCTCTTCACTTTCTGCCATGAGAGTGGTATCATCTGCATATCTGAGGTTGTTGATATTTCTCCCAGCAATCTTAATTCCAACTGGTGATTCATCTAGCTCCGCCTTTCTCACGATGTGCTCTGCATATAAGTTAAATAGGCAGGGTGACAGTATACAGCCTTGCCAAACTCCTTTCTCAATTTTGAACCAATCAGTGGTTCCGTGCCCAGTTCTCACTGTTGCTTCTTGACCCACATATAGGTTTCTCAAGAGAGAAATAAGATGGTCTGGTACTCCCATCTCTTTAAGAACTTGCCACAATTGATTGTGTGGATCACAACCAATTGTGGCAAGTT
>NW_025335317.1:17981109-17988774 GCF_004798865.1 Varanus komodoensis
ACTGTTGCTTCTTGACCCACATATAGGTTTCTCAAGAGAGAAATAAGATGGTCTGGTACTCCCATCTCTTTAAGAACTTGCCACAATTGGTTGTGATCCACACAATCAAAGGCTTTAGCACAGTCAATGAAGCAGAAGTAGATGTTTTTCTGGAACTCCCTAGCTTTTTCCATGATCCAGCGTATGTTGGCAATTTGATCTCTAATTCCTCTCCCTCTTCGAAATCCTGCCTGTACTTCTGGTAGTTCTTGGTCCACATACTGCTGGAGCCTAGCTTGTAGGATTTTGAGCATAACTTTGCTAGCATGTGAAACGGGTGCAATGGTGCGGTAGTTTGAACATTCTTTGGCATTGCCCTTCTTTGGGATCGGAATTTAAACTGACCTTTTCTAATCCTGTGGCCACTGATGAGTTTTCCAAATTTGCTGGCATATTGAGAGTAGCACTTTTACTGCATCGTCTTTTAAGATTTTGAATAGCTCAGCTGGAATACTGTCACCTCCACTAGCTCTGTTGTTGCTCAGACTTCCTAAGGCCCATTTTACTTCACATTCCAGGATGTCTGGCTCCAGGTCAGTGACCACCCCATCGTAGTTATCAGGGACGTTAAGCTCTTTCTTGTATAGTTCTTCTGTGTAATCTTGCCACCTCTTCTTAATCTCTTCTGTCTCTGTTAGGTCCCTGCCATTTTGGTCCCTTCCATTTTGGTCCTTTATCATGCCCATCTTTGCATGAAACATTCCCTTCATATCTCCAATTTTCTTGAAGAGATCTCTGGTCCTCCCTATTCTATTGTTTTCTTCTGTTTCTTTGCAGTGTTCATTTAAGAAGACATTCTGATCTCTTCTAGCTATTCTCTGGAATTCTGCATTCAATTGGGTGTATTTTTCCCTTGCCTTTCGCTTTCCTTCTTTCCTCAGCTATTTGTAAAGCTTCCTCAGACAGCCATTTTGCTTTCTTGCATTTCTTTTTCTTTGGGATGGTTTTAGTTGCTACCTCTTGTACAATGTTAAGAACCTTCGTCCATAGTTCTTCATGCACTCTGTCTATCAGATCTAATTCCTTACATCTATTTGCAACCTCTACAGTATATTCATCAGGGATATGATTTAGGCCAACCTGAGTGGCCTAGTGCTTTTCCCTACGTTCTTCAATTTAAGCCAAATTTTGCAACCAGAAGCTCATGATCTGAGCCACATTCAGCTCCTGGTCTTGTTTTTACTGACTGTATAGAGCTTCTCCATCTTTGGCTGCAGAGCACATAGTCAATCTGATTTCTGTGTCTCATTTAGTATTGGACTCCATATCTAACAAGAATGGCTGTTATCAGATTAGAAACAATGGCTGTGTTTACACAAAATGGCAGCCAATGCTGTGTGGCTACCAAGTTCACAATTTTTCACCGTGATCTACCTAACAATCAAGCGGTTTCTACTTTATCATGGTTTCCATCCCCCCTACTGTTGGCATGTATCCAACCACGGTGCCTGATATTCAATCAATTCAGTTCAAGGTGCAATCACTCGCTGCCTATGTTTGTGGAAAAACATCCCATATGCAAATAGTCCTTCACATAAAGAATCCACTGGAGAACTTGGCAAGAAGAGGCAATGCTATTGCTCCCTCCCTCAATCTTATACCCATAAATTTATTCCAAGAACTATTGGCTGAATGGAAGCAACCCGAACACCCTTATACTAGAATCCCAGCCCTATTCTGTCAAGGTGCTACTCAACATGTAAACAACCCACATGTTCACAAGCAATAAAACTAAAGTCCTTTATTGCTACTTGACTACGAGATTTACAACTCTATAGATAAGCCCTTTTGCTGAGGTCTTTGGAATGCAGATGTTAATCCTCTAGTGGTGTCTCTCCCTGAGCCCAAGTAGGACTAGCTCTCTTGGTCATGCCTTTCTTCCCTCTGATGTAACAAGCTCTGCCTTTGCTCGTATCTTCTTAGAATTCTGCGACTGGTTGCTAGAGAAAAGTCTATAACGCCCCCTGCGTCTCCTGTGTCATGTTCAGGAAGTTCAGCGACAGTGGGAGGAGGGACAGCCTGTTCTGACTCCTTTTGAGTAGAACTCGTGGTGTCTTTTCCCTCGGGGCTCTCCTGCTTTGATGTGGGCTCGGGTGTTTGCTCAATGGGCAGGGAGTCAGGGGGAGGTGCAGCTATCTGCTCAGCCACCCCTAAGTTAGGTTGCGGGGTTGGCTTTTGGATACAGGGTCCCAAGCACAAGGCCTCCTCGTGAGGTGCTGTCTCTGTCGGGGCTTCCGGCACGACACATTCACAGGGCCACTGGGTCAGTTTCTTTCCACTGCTTGCATGTAAGGAGGTGGAAATGAGTTGGCTGGAGGGAACACAAGCAACGCTGTTGGCAAGGATAGGTATAGTTGTATACCTGCCAAGGGTGCGCACCCCTTCAAAGGCCACCAAGAGGTCCTAGGAATTGTCCATTCTCTTCACCACTGCAGCCTATTTTTTCACCTGTTTCTTGCTCTGGCCCGGACAAAGGTGGAGGTGAGAAGTAAGGGCAGCAGATGCCACTACCTGTTCATTCACTGTTTACCTGTCAAGCAATAATTGGTAGCAATTATGAGAAAGAGGATGAGAAACAATAGCAGCTGGTGATCATGGTGGGAAGAAGGTGGACTCATGGGAGGAGGAGGAGCTGCTGTGAAGGTCCTCCAAAACCTAGGGAGGGCACTGGACAAGAACTTGTAATGGACAAGAGTGACACAAGAAACCACCGTTTTAAGCTTATCTGCCCACAGAAGTTATATATAATCATTCTGACAATATGGTACTTGCTCCATTTTATATGCATTATAAATGTGTAAGTAGATAAAGAAATGACTTCATTTTAAAATATCTGATTTAAGCCACAAGAGAACATTCTGTACCTCTTATTATTTGCCCTTTACTTCTTTCTTGTGCCTGTCTCCTTATATCGTGCACTGAACCCCATCCCTCTCTACATTCCACCTAGCCAGATCCTTTCACTTATCTCAGCCTGATGTTATGCTTGGTCATCATTCCACTCAAGCCTGCCAGTTTGGCTCCCCTGCTTTGGAACCTGCTAGTTCTCAGGCAGGATATTCAGTGATACTATTGAGTCCTAACATGTACTCATTGTTTGCTTTCCTTCTAGAATGATTTTAATGACTTGAATGTAAGTGACAGGTGAAGAGTGGTTGTTCTGTATCAACACTACAAAAAATTATACTGTTTCTTCAAATAAACTTCAGTTGCTGGATGAGAGCTTAGTGGGGTGCTGCTTATATCAAGACACGGTTTCCTAGCTAACTTTGGCGTTTTGTTTCAGTCTCTGCTTTGTTTTCTTTCTTGTCTTATAATATATATTTCAATAACCATTGCCTTTTCTTTTTATTTGCGTCATTTTTTGTCCTTTTCCTCCTAGATTACCTGGGGCAGGGATGATTACCATACATGCCCGAACATTTTCTCTCAGGGCCTTAATAAGCTCCAAAATTATCACAGGGTTGTGTGTGTGCGCGCACGTGCATGAGTGTGTGAGAAAGTCCCTTACCTTGCATTCGCTTCTAGTTGACTAAACTCTTGTCCTAACTGCAGATATCTTTGCCTTCATTCTTAATCTACTGATTACCATACATGCCCTAACTTTTTCCTGCCCCTTTCCTCAGAAATACAAACTAGGTTGGGTAGTGTTCTTTTATGGGGCTTGTATCTGAGTATTATTATTACTGGTAGTATTACATTGCATTCATTGTTCACCTTTTTCCTCTTGATAGGAGCCCAAAGCAGCTTAGATAGCTCCTTTTTGTCCTCCCAATAACAACAGCCCTTTGAGGTATGTCGCCTGAGAGTACTTGACTGGCCCAGGGGCCAGTAAGGCCCAGTAAGCTTCATGGCCAAGCGGGGACTAGAATCTGAATCCCAGTCCCCAGCCCAACACTCTACCCACCACGCCAAGTAGTGCTGCAGGGTGCCATCCTTTGAGATATACAGAATTCTTCCTAGACACTTTTTCTACTTCTAATAGAAGCAAATGGGGAAAACATTTGTCACTAGAGAGTTTATGAAAACACTGTGCGCTATGCACATTAATAACAATAAAGATGTCAAGCTGTCAGATAAGAAGCTAATTTCATTCCAAGCACAATTAAAGATGCTATTACCCTGCCACCTGGGGCCACTTCTGCTTTTACAGTCCAGCAGGTTCCAGGAGACAAAAGGAGACCAGAATAGGGAAATGGACTGTCCTGCCAATCCTCATGTAACCATCACTGCTCTCCAGCCAATTCAGCAAATATTTATTTTTGTTATTATCCCTCAAAACAGACTCTCATGCAGAATCACATTGCACAGCTGGGATGAGTATTCAATCATGTAATCAAATAGCCTAGAAGATGTTCAGGGAAGGATGGGGGGGGGGTCCAAACAATGAAAAGAAGAGCTCTGAGCAAACAAGATCCTTGCCTATCTGCACTGCATATCAGCAAAAGGTGTTGTTTCATTTAGCACTTGTACAATGCCCACTACCATGACCAACAGGAAGAGATGATATAGAACGGCCCCACAGATCACAAGAAATAGACAGAAACCAGACTGTATAGCTCTACCTCTTCATTTAGCTCTTGGAGAGTGTCCCCAAGAGCTAAATGATATTATATTTAGCTATATGATATCGTATATAATTATTAATCAGGGACTCTCAGACAGGGTCATCATGAGCTTCCAGAAGAATCTCATGAAATGACAGCCAGTTTCGTGCTGTATTGTGGCATTCATCATTTCTAGTCCCAGGACTCACTTTGAAACCCAACTTTCAAGAATGAGCTTTTTATCTTTTGCCTTCTGACTCGGCTCACTGATTTTCTGCTGCTTCCATCTGTATGCAACTTTTAGTGATCTACTGCCACCCCGTCCCAAAAAAAAGTTGAAAGGGAAAAAGCAATCTTCACTCAGCCCAAAAGAGTTTGCAGCAGCAGCAGCAGAGAAAGGAGAAGCCAGAGCTTGCCAGCACGAAGTGTCACTCGGGGACTTTGGGGGCAGCTGGAGGTGGCATTCAGCTGGTAACCCTGAAGGGTTTTTTGCCACTCTTGCTATGAGCTCACTAGCTGACTCCCCATACCAACAATGAGGTTGGCCATCTGGGTTTGGACGACATGACAACCTACGGTGGATTCAGCAATCCATACAGCAACCCATGGGTCACTGGGGTGGCCTTTGCCCACATGCAAGCCACCCTAGAGTAATCAGACTGAGTTCGCACAACATGACAGTTCATCATGGGCAACAACCTATTATAGCCAGTTGTATTATGTGGCCTTCAGGGCCAAAGGGGTGTAGAGACCTGCTTTTCTTTACCTTTTGTATTTTTATTTTTTTGAGTGAGCTTTTTATGAGCCTCTGAGGTTATTTTCTGAGAATGGCTCACCAGAACTTAGCCAATGTCTCAACTGCCTCTTTACCAGCTGTGAGACAAGCAATATGTGAACTGTTATGCAGGAGAATTGTCTGTTTATGCAAACTCGGAAATTTCAAAAGGTGAAGCAACAACTCTTGTAGTATCAAGAAGGGAGGGCTGCAAAAAAGTGAACCTCATGAAGCCACTGTCTTTTTGAATTCTGCTACAAAGTCTAGTATTCAGGGTTTCTCTTAACTGGATTTTGATTAATTTGGGGGAGAGTATCAGTGCTCATTTTTACTTTTAAAGCTTTATTGTTTGGTTTCTTTGTGTCTCTTCTAAGAAACAAGTACGACCAGACACATTTTGGAATACTGGTATGGAATTTTCTTTTAAGTCAGCACAGAACATTAATTTATGACTATTTTTCAAACTCCACTGAAGTAAGAGGGTAATAGCTTTCGGTTGATTTGCTTTCTATAACCTGTCACTCATTCCTGTGTACCTGACAAGACTGCAGACAATATTCCAATCACAAGGCCAATTTCTTCAAGACAGTGAAGAATACCAGCCACAGAGAAGAATATTTTTCCCTCTCTTATGCTGACAGAAAAACAAGAAAACTTTTTAAAATACCTGTGTAACTGGATGTTCTTTCCCCCTTCACTATTTCAGTGGAATAAAATGTTATGAAAATCAACACCTGCATATCCAAAGGTCTCGATTTCATCTTCAATTTAAAATCCCAAGAGACGTACATATGGGATCAGAGGTCTTTTTACTGTGCTTTGATTCTCCGTGCATTCTTGATGACTGTACCCCCAACCTATTACATAAGTATAACAGCAACAAATTAAGTGCCAATGGTCACAATAGGGGGAGCAGATGACAGGTGGAGCTGAGGGTCACAACAGGTAGAGTCAGATCAAGATCTGCGTGCAAAGCAGAGGTTGGAAAGCTGGTTCCCATATGTAACAGCACAAATGGACAGCTTTGCACCCTCATTTGTCTGTTTCAGCAGTGATCCAGTGCACTAAAAAAAAGAAAAGAAATTGAGGCTCGTTTAACCTGAAAACACCTTTTAAGAGAGTTTTGAAAATCCAAATAAATATGGAAGAGCTATGGGGCTCCCAGACGCCCTAGAGACACTGTAATCCCTGGACAGGAAGGTAAAAATGGAAAAGCAACCCACTTAGAAGGTTGATTGTGGGAGGATGGAAAAGAGTCAGGGGATCTTGCTCACACCCCTTTATCCCAAGCCAACAACGGAACACTTTACAAAAACAGAGGGACAGAAAAGAATAGAATAGTTCATCAAGCCAAGTCAGAAAATGATCCCTCCCCACTCCTCTCACACATACACACATGCACACACAGACACGAAAGCAGCAATCCTGTACACACAACTGAATTCCATAGGGCCTACGTCTGAGTAGATATACAGATGATTACATTATAAACGGGATTGCACAGCACAGATCCACAAAGCTAGGATCTGGATATCCTGATCAGGATTGCACAGGATGAAATGCAATGAGCAAATATGCCCTGGATTGCACTGTAAGGCCCCCTCCCTCTGCTGCTGCTGTTTCACTGCATTCTCCACTCTACCTGGGTATGGTGTTGCCTGGCAAAACGCACAAATACTGGGATACTTTGCTTTCGTTTTTTAAGTAAGTCAGCAGAACATTGGACAGGGCAACCCACAGAGAGGCTCCACTTGATGAGCAACATTAAGTTTCCTACTCAGTCAGTTACAGTGAGACAACCTGCCTGAATGCCAAAAATAGGGTTTGTTTGGTTTTCTTAAAATATCTCCCTTGGACAGCTATATATGCATGCAGGGGTGGAGAGGGGGAGGACAATGCATGCACAGCCAAAGCAGAGAGGACAAGAGCTGAAGCTGGCTGCAGACATGCAAGGGATAGGCTGAGACAGTGAGAACTGGGCACGGAACCACTGATTGGTTCAAAATTGAGAAAGGAGTTCAGCAAGGCTGTATACTGTTGCCCTGCCTATTTAACTTATATGCAGAGCACATCATGAGAAAGGTGGGGCTGGATGAATCACCAGCTGGAATTAAGATTGCTGGGAGAAATATCAACAACCTCAGATATACAGATGATACCACTCTAATGACAGAAAGTGAAGAGGAACTAAAGAGCCTCTTCATGCGGGTGAAGGAGGAGAGCGCAAAAGCTGGCTTGAAACTCAACATTAAGAAAACTAAGATCATGGCATCCGGTCCTCTCACTTCCTGGCAAATAGATGGT
>NW_025335317.1:17988874-18132055 GCF_004798865.1 Varanus komodoensis
TGCAGAGCACATCATGAGAAAGGTGGGGCTGGATGAATCACCAGCTGGAATTAAGATTGCTGGGAGAAATATCAACAACCTCAGATATACAGATGATACCACTCTAATGACAGAAAGTGAAGAGGAACTAAAGAGCCTCTTCATGCGGGTGAAGGAGGAGAGCGCAAAAGCTGGCTTGAAACTCAACATTAAGAAAACTAAGATCATGGCATCCGGTCCTCTCACTTCCTGGCAAATAGATGGGGAAGAAATGGAAGTAGGGACAGATTTTATTTTCCTGGGCTCCAAGATCAACGCAGATGGGGACTGCAGCCAAGAAATTAAAAGACGCTTGCTCCTGGGGAGGAAAGTTATGGCAAATCTAGACAGCATGCTAAAAAGCAGAGACATCACCCTGCCAATGAAAGTGCATATAGTCAAGGCTATGGTTTTCCCACTTGCAAAGTTGGGCCATAAGGAAGGCTGAGCACCAAAGGATTGAGGCCTTTGAATTGCGGTGCTGGAGGAGACTCCTGCAAGTCTCTTGGACTGCAAGGCGATCAAACCGGTCAGTCCTAGAGAAGATCAACCCTTACTGCTCTTTAGAAGGCCAGATGCTGAAGATGAAACTCAAATACTTTGGCCACCTAATGAGAAGGAAGGACTCCCTGGAGAAGAGCCTAATGCTGGGAACAATAGATGGCAAAAGAAGGAGGGGACGGCAGAGAATGAGGTGGATCTGAGAGAGCTTGAGTGGACTCCGGGGGACGGTGGAGGACAGGAAGGCCTGGAGGAATGTTGTCCATGGGGTCGTGATGGGTCGGACACAACTTCGCGACTAACAACAACAACAAAGGACAAAGGGACAAAGGCAGAGAGTTTGAGGGGTTCTGGGTGTGGAGGTGGGGCAGGAAGTTTCTGTCTTGCCCACCCTGTGCCATTCTTTGAATTCCCCAAATCTGTGGAAAACAAACTTCTCTCTAGCAAAGCCTGGTGCACAGGAGTTGAAGTCCAGCAGATTGGAGAAGACTAGTGTAGCATATGTTAAGGCTGACTTTTTCAAGCCATTTCAGTATATTTTAGTCACTTTTCTGCAAACCATGACGGTTGTGGGGTTGTGGGATATTCATTCACTATAGACTTGTTTATGACAGTGGAGCAGGAAATTATGTAGCACTTAATTTTTTAGCAAAAAATCATTGTGTAAGTTCATTATGAACAACAAATGAATGCCAATTGCAAATACAACTTTAGGCAACACTGGCAGGTTTAAAAGTGTAATTGTTTTTCAGGTGATCATCCCTAGCCAGTATGTCAGAGAATACATCCCCCCATCATCCCCTTCCACTTTGGAAGTCCGTGTGTCTTCTATTTCATATTTCCGCATTTAAAATTTTCCAGAAATTCCATATCATTAGTTAGTAACAAACTGATTCCCTTGTATATTTCAGTGATCATTTTGCAAGGGACTTGAGCATTTGTACATTTAATTTATATTCTGCCCTACTAAAAATACTGTGTTCTTAAAGTCTTCACAAACTTCACTGAATGTGCAACCATACACTTCTTGAATGCTCAGTTATTTGAACAATTTGCTTTTATATTTTGCTACACTGAATCTCATGCCACCATTATGTTTATACAGACACTTCTCAGTCTGCTCTGAGTTGTAGAAAATAAAGTAAATTATGAAAACCAGCTTGCATTTCCGTGAGTGTCAGCAGTGGTTTGTAATTCTTCTGCCATTTCCTCACCTGATGTATCTTTTTAAAAAATGAATTGAGCATCAATTCATCCATACCTGTGCACACAAGTGATTACCTTGTGATACTGGAAGTCATATATTATTTTTCTACTGGCTTTTCACATACCCCCTCCCCATTTTAAAAAAAACAGCTCAACAGAACAGAAAACAAAAGAAAGCTCCCACCATGATCTGCACTGGGATATTTTGTATATACTTAGTGGTGTTCTTGGTACTGCCCAGTAGTCTTAACTAATGTTAATTTTATTTTGTACTTAACAGAAGTAGGTTCCAGGAGCATCTTTATTATTCTGGTGTAATTTTTCCATACTATTTGTTTTAAAAGAACCTATTTGTTGGTTCTAAAGCCAAGGTCAAACTGGTGTTTGAATCGCATTTTGCTTTCTCCACACATTCAACATCTGGAAAACAATAATGCAGTGTACCCATTTTTTACTAAATCTGTCAGGTAAATCTCACTTAGCTGGTGAATGGGGCAATGGCCTCACCTATTATATTGAAGTTAGCAGCACTCCTTCTTTTGTGCCCAATGAAAAATAAATTAAAATAAAGGAAGATGAAAAAATACATACTGACTTGTCCTTGAAGAGAAGCATATGCCTCAATTCCAAAGGATTTATACCTATTCATTCTTATTCATTTACAAGAGTTCTCAGTCCATTCACTATTAAGATGACAATTAATTCTGTTAGAAATACTCTCTACTGGAAGTTTTCTGTACATGGATACTGAGCCCTTGGCAAAGAATTATGAGAAAAATACAGAGCAAAGCAACTGGGGTGGGGGGGGGGGCGGAGATAATTAAAATGGCTTCACTAAACTTACAGAAGTTGTGGGACTGGAAATTTTACTCCAGCACATAAAATATTTGAAACAGAATAAACTACTTTTAAAAGTAGTCAGAGTTACAGTGGTACCTCAGCTCACGAATGCCTCAGTTCATGACTAAATCGGGTCAAGAACAAACATTTCATAAAAATTTTGACTCAGGGAAGACAGGCACAACTGCAGCTGTGCTGGGGGGGGGGGGGAATGGCCGAGATCGCACCCGTCTTTCCTGCATGAGCACAACCACGATCTCAGACATCTCCCCCCACCAGCACGATCGCACCCGTCTCCCTCCAAGCATGCCAGGATGATGGGCGCAATCGTGGTCATGCTGGGGGGGGGGGTGGCCGCAATCTTTATTATTCTTTGTTACTTTGCTTTAAATTTTTCTGATTAAAAAAAAAAAACATAGTTACAGAACGGATTAACCTTATTTACATTGAACCTTATGGGGAAATTTGATTTGGCTCATGACCAATTTGGTCACGACCAGAGTCCTGGAACAGATTAAGTTCATGAGCCAAGGTACCACTGTGCTTTGTCAATGTAAACAGCACTTTTGTTTCATCAAGCATTTGGGTTATCCAAATGTCTAAAACAGAGACATTCCCGATGTTTCTGTACTGATAATATTTTAACATAACAGTTAAAAGTACAAAAGAAATAAAAATATGAAAGAGAAAACATGCATGCAGAACAGACAATAACAGGCTCAAGTTATAGGAAGCCAGGTGCTAGCTGAACTCTAGGAGGAACCTGGCAACTGTTAGAGCAATAAGAGAACGGCACCCATGACCTGCAGAGGCTGTGGGCTCTCCCATACAAGAGGCATTCAAGACACAACTGGACAGCCACCCGAGAGAGATAGTTTAACTTAGAGTCCTGCACTGTCTCAATAGCCCTCTGGCTTCTTTCCACTCTGATTCTATGATCTCACTTAATTACTGTAAGGCAGTTAAAAGTGCTGTCTGCATTTTTCTTCTCATTACATATTCCAGGACTGTCTGCCAGACTTCCCACACTTCTTGATCTGAATAAGTCCTATGGGAGGAATTATGTCACGATGCCTTCCCCTGGGTGGAAAGCGTGGGAAGACAATGGAGCTACAGGCAGTCAGAGAAACGATCACACAGTGGGGGACAGGATGCTCACACCACCCCTCAGCCACCTCATGAGGAAGGCAAGCACAAGACTCCTGAACCAAACCCATGACAATGTCTACACGATTTCTTCCCCTTCAATTTTTTCCCTTAGAAAAAAAATCTGTTAAATGAGAATGGTTAAAAATTTGTGGAAGATTTTCTTTGGCACACTGCTAATTTAACAGCTTGCAAATGCACTTCCTTCTTTCCTCTTTCTCTCACACACAAACCAACCCTTTAACATTAAAATGAAAATAGAAATCTGTTCTTTCCATTGGAATCAGTGGGTACTATCCCAAGTCCTGAATACACAGGGGCTTCCATTGTCTTCCAAGAAAGAAAATTGTGACTTCTTGCTGTGCGCATCTGGCAATTTTGCTTTGTGCAAGTCAGGAATTCTCCTACCCGTAGAGGAAAATAAAGATGGGTCAACCATTAAGAGCACCAAGTTCTATACCCATGCATACAGTAACAGCCAATGGGTGCTATCAACCCAGTTCCATTACAAGGGCCAAAGTGCTGCTTCACACAGCCCAACCACTGCAACAGCCAGCAGGAAACGCCAAGCAACCCTCCATCCCTGGATTGCTTATTATGACAACTGAACCCTTGGCTTGCCTCTCCCCTGGTGCTTGCTCATTCATAATAAACCAGGTGGCTGTGATATGCAAACCAGGCCAAGCAGTAACATTGCGCCTAAACTTAAACTGGATATAAGTCACACCTGTATTTTCACTGCTCCTCTCATTTTAAAATAGCACTTGTGGATGGATGCGGGAGTTTTAATGACTGTCTCGTGCCATACCTATGCTATATGTCTTATGGCAAATTGCTCCCTATGGAGGCCTGGTTGTGCCAGATACTATTCTCTCTTAGATGGCAGGGGGAAAATGCTCCTAATCAGAATAGCCTTTTAATCACTTCTGCATGCTAGAACGTTTCACCCCAAGTTTATTTTAGGAATGCTTTCTCAATATGTGCTCAGTACTCATGATTTCCTTTGCTATATTCCCCATACCCCAACACTTGTGCTTTATTCGTTTTAAGAATTTTAGCCAACAAAATATTAGCATAATTGGCAACATACAGAAAATGCCCTTTGGTTGTTTTAAACTACCTTGTGTTAGGCATTTCCCAAAGGCAGCATATAAATGGTGCAATAAATAAATAAACAAATACTCTAAGAGCCTCGGTCCAACTATAGTCACATTAAAATGTTCACAACCTCAGCAAGTTTGCAATCTTGAGTCCTCATGTAATAAAGAGAAAAGGAATCTCCCTACTCTTAGCTATAAATATTCCAAAGCTATAAATGGAAGGCATACAATATATTGAACGCAACACGAAACAGCATAGAATGAGCTAGTTAAAAAACCAACCCAAACATATGTTTATCTGTAAGCACATTTTCAAGTCACAAAATGAAGTTATTAAAACATATGCTTAAGCACACTGCCAAAATAGAGCCCTAAAATAGCATAATTGCAGACAGTAATTTAATTCTTCAAACTCTTGACCTCATTCTACAGAATTATAAACAAACTGCACAGGTGCTTAATGTAACAGTTCAAGCAGTGAACATTAGTATTCGTCATAGTTTATATTCAGGACTGGTAATCTGAACAAAAGTTTCGGCCAATTATCTCTCACCCAGCAGAAAGGAGGGCAAGAAGGATTGTCTCGTGCACAGCAGCCATGATCTCTACGCATTAACACTATGATAATTATTATTGCTACTATTACACTGCATTTATAGCCGGCCTTGTTTCCTCTCATGAGGAACCCAAGGTGTCTTACATAGCTCACCCTCACAACAACCCTGTGAGGTAGGTTAGGCTGAGAGTCTGTGACTGGCCCCAAATCACCCAGGGAAATTCATGGCCCAGTGCGGAGCAGCACCTGCATCTTCCAGGTCCACAGCCCAGCTCGCTAAGCACCGCACCGTGCTGGCTACCCATGACACGGTCACTCCAACACACGAGACCCTATTTGCCAAGATGCTTCCGACTAGGCATAATATAAAGACACCACACAGCAGTGCTGCTAGCAGAGATTTCGGAGTGAGATTTCTGCTGTCACTGCGTCATCCCAGACTGCCTCTGCTGCGAATGAGTTCCAGCGACTCAGCCCCACAGCACTGCCTCGGGGGACCCCGCTGGAACCTCTTGCCTAGTGGGCAGCAGCCAAAAGGGCAGCACAAGGGAGCATCAGAAACTGCTGCTCCAGTCAATCCACAAAAGTACTTTTTAGCTAGGAGGAGGAAGTAGACTGCCAGACAGAGTGATCCGTGCACTAACAGTCGTGAAGCTATTTCATCTCTTCTTAGTAAATTGATTTTCCTTCGAAGAAGGAAGCTGGAAGAAATGTGTGTGTGTGGGGGGGGGGGTTGTTACAAGTGGAAAACAATTATATCTGCCCCCACTTAATATTCTGTAAATAGTGGCAGGATACAAGTCTTTTCTGGAAGCACCAAAGGTAAGACGAGGGTGAGGCAACTTCTTTTGTCTTTAGCCAAGGTTGGTATTTGCTCCAGCTGGTGGTAGCAGTTGGGACCTCATCCTGAAATGAATGGGTCCTTTTTTCTCTTCTTCCTTGCTTCCTACCTTCCTGTGGGCTGCTGGGGAGGGGACAGATGCTCTTGCCACAGGTCTGAACTGATTGCATGCACAGCACATTTGACAGCAGACAAAAATCAACAGGGGGCTGCAGCTTGCACACCCAATATTGATTTGACTCCTCAGGGACAACACAGCCTTGCAAACGTGTTGGCTACAAGAATTCCCAGCCTCTGGGTCTTTACTTCTCTACTTCTCTATTACCACATCATGGGCATGTACAAGGCAATCTTGTGGGCAGACGTCAGAAAAGGTGCTGAGAATCAGGCTGCTCATATACTGGACATTAAGTTTTGACTTTCTGACATAGTTTATTCAGATGTTTACCATTCATTACTTTCAACCAGTTAACTTGAATCCTGGGGAAATGAGGGACAGAGTGGCAGGACAATTACACCTGAGAAAAATGTAAACGGATTTGGATTCTTTAGCCTAAGGCAAATTTATATTGTCATTCATTACAGACAAGAAGGAAAAAAGATACCAGTGATTTTTCTTGACATGAAACTTCCTTATAAATAGGATCCCATGGAAACAATTGTATATTTCACTTCAGTCTAAAAATATTCTTCAGGCTTGTGCTTTGACTCACACTGAATGGCTGGGTCTCACAGCAATTGTAACTGCCCATAATGCTGTGGAGCAATACTACTTTGGGGGCACTGCTGAAAATAAAAATGGCGTTTGAACCCTTCTACCTGGTGCTGTTCAAGTGCAGGCTCAGGTGGATCCTGATTCAGGCAGCCTACCAAGTCCTGCTAATGAAGAAGGCCCACCAGCTTGTCCAAAGCCTCCTAAGAGCTGTTCCTCATGATGACCCAGAGAAACAGAAATCTAGTTGCATAGTGAGGCTGATTCAGAGCACAAGTGGGGAACCAGTAGTTTTCCACATGGCATTAGACTCCAGTTCCCATCGGCACTTCCCATCCCACTTGCAAGGGATGACTGAAGCTGGAATTCAGCAGCATTTGGAAAACCACAGGTTCCCCATGTCCACAAAAACCTTTTTTCATACGCCTATAGAAGATAAAATCAGAGTATGCACTCTGCATGTACCAATCCTGCAAGGCAGATTGACTGCCATACAATCTTCTTGCTTTTATTCTCTCACAAGCACTCTATTCTCCCTGGCTTGTAGGCTGACCAGTGTGAGATAAGGACTGAAATCCAGATGCTACTGAGAGAGCTTCAACCCATTTCCCCCTTCCATCCGTCCATCCGTCCGTCATTCCTTCCTTCCAACTCAAAGCCAGCAATGTAAAACCAAGCAACTAGGCAGGGCAGGGGGGTGGATTATATACTCTTTGGTGCATAAAACAAACAGCTGATTTCAGAGTCTGCATTAAGAAAAAAATATTCATATGGGAAGAAAGATATCAAAAAGAATGTAAGCAAGGTACAAAATGAAAGCAGGTTATACAGAGCATATTCCAAGTATCTAAATAGCCAAGTTCCATTTATGTTTCCTCAGGAGACAAGTTGAAGCCAAAGCATAATATATTTCTGTATAGTTAGCAGGTTCTTAATTAAGAGGCAAAGGGAATTCCACCATTCATGAGCTGTCAAGGGGTGTGGTGCAATGCTCAGATAGGTAGACAATGGCTGGTTCACACCTGTCAGAAAGGAAACTGAAAAAGATATGCTAACCAAAGGGATTTCTTCCCTTCGCACTAGATAGATTTATCAAGAGAAAGGCTCATCCTGTGATTTGGAGAAAATGCAAGAAGGACTGAGAGAGGACAGTCAATGATATTGACAAAAAGAAGTGCTAAAATGATTCTGTGTCCCCCCGCTCCCAATCCCCGGAAATTTGTTGCATGAAAGGTCCTGTCGATGGATGCAGCAATGATTCATAAGATACCTGGATTTTTCAAAGGCAATGGAGAAAACTGTGGGAGGCAGAAATAGAAAAACACTAAGCTTTTCTCAGAAATAAATTTCTTCTCACCTTCTTTTAAGCACTCTTATTGAGATGACTTCATTCATACATGACCTAGCACTTAAACAGTCTTCAAGAATTATAAAATAGATCCAAAAATGACAAACCTGGAGAGATCTGACATACAGACATACACAATACTAAATAGATTTTCTGCACCATAGCAGAACTTGTGAACTTCCATTGCTTTCCCTGTTAATGAAGAGGCAAACTTCCGCTTCTATCATTACAGCCTTCTTACTGCAGCTACTTTAGGTAAATTTTCACAGTGTTCTACCCCTTGTAGTAAGGTTGCACTGAGGTTGCTTGTCTACAATGTGAGTTCAAAGTATGCTCCCGATGGATAGTATTTTTTCATCAATGAGGAAAAGGCAACATGGAAGCAAAAGGTTTTCAGCTGAAAAATGGCATATGGAAGAATTTAAAGAAACTGCTTGTCCTAACACACACTGATCTCCAAGACTCATCGATAGGCGTGCCGAATACAAAACAAAAATACCTCATAAATAACAGCGAGAGCATGCACAGCCCTGCACAGTTGAGCATTCTTTGTTTGATGTATTGAAATTGGTGTTATTTAAGGGCATTTAACTTTGCATTAAAGAGTGTTCAAGGTAAACATATACACTTTAACAGGTGGCTCACTACTGACTCTTCTAAAGCTTTCCAGCAATCCGCGGGGCTTTATTTAATTTGCACATGGTTGATGCCCAATTAGTATCTCATCAAGTCGCCTGCAGTATTTTCTTTGGTCCTGCACATTTCCTCTAGCTTTAAATTTCCTTGTGTGCATGCATACATGCACTGGCCTCATTCAAATGTAACAAAAAATTATTCCTCGCCTTGACAGGATCAAACCTAGCCTCCATGCCAGTCTCCTGTGCTCCCTCCCCTCTGCTTCTCTGCTGCAGTGAGATAGATCAGAAGCATGCACTCCCAATTTCAATTAATCACAGGTTAGCAACATATTTGAACCCTAAACTGTAGTTCATCTTAACTATGTTACGTGGAAACAAACCAGCTTCACAAATCATTTGATGTTGTCTGGATTCAAAGGAACCATAGTTAAGTTGAACTGCAATTTGCGATGTTCAGACATCAAACGAGCTGCCATTAATCAACCAAGGAAATGAGAGCTTCTGAACTCCTCCTAGGGGCCATGCTAGATTAGAACGGGAAGTGAGCAGGCGGATCACAATAAAGCATGATATAGTTCAGTGTTTGCATGCAAACATCAGGTTTCATTGGTCCTAGCAAGGAAAGATGTATCGGAATTTGCAATCTCCAGGAGATCTTCTACATAGAAATCTTCTACATCTGTCTTCTACACAGAAATTGTTTATTTATACACTCCAGCAATATGCATGATGCTTTACAGGCAGCTCAAGTCTAAAAGGAAGCACCCATGATGGAAGAGACAGAAGACAAAAAGATGTAGGCCCAAAGGCAGAAGTCTGCATATTTCAGCTTAAAGCTTTTACAGCCAGTAACCAAGTTTCAGGAGGCATTTCAAATTTTGTCAGTGGGGAAAAGCTGCATTAAAAACTGGGGCACACCAAATGAAGAAGGGAAGAGGAATGTGGCCATGGAGGGTGTGGTACAAAGCATACCAGGTGTGTGGGAAGACATGCACATCTGTTCTTCTCCACATAATAGGGAAAACTGGGGAAGTTATTTAATCTCATCCGGACCCTATGACTTTGCCAATAACCAACTGTATCAACCTAGGTTTTGTGAAACTAGTAAACCCCATCCAGTAAGATACACTGAATAGGCACCCTAAAATCACAGTTCTGGAACTCCTATAATTTGAATGACCCCAGTTAGAACAATTTAATATCAAGCAAAAAATGATCAACACAAGCAAGGTTTTCACTTGCATTAATTAGGTGAAACAGTTTAAACCCAATCATATCTTTCTATTTCAATAACATTCTTACACACAAACCTTATGCATGCACACGTAACAGTGTATCTACCCTTATGTCATCCAAAAATAAACTGAAAACAACTATCTCTGAAATCTCTAGATCTCAAAGCAGGAACTTCATACAGACACTACAATCCAGACTAGCGAGGTCTCCAGGGCTTGCCATCAGGTCTTAGGGTCGTCTTCTATCCTAGAAGGAAATAGGGCTGAGAAACATCTGCCCACTGGCAAGCAACTGCATCTTCTTGTATTGTCCAGATCTGGTACAATCAGCAAGTCCCTGGTCTTTATCTGATCAACAGAACATTATAGACCTTCCCATTTACATTTCAGTATTATATAAAACCTGCCTACTGCACCAGCCTGGCTTTGATATCTTAAAGCAGGCTTCCTCAGTCTTGTCTCATTCCCAACCACAACACTTAGCCAGACAATAACCCAGATGAGAAAAGGGAAATCTTGTTGTACAAAGCTTTAAGAGAAACTGGAAGTAGTTGTTTCTCTGTCTTAAAAACCTCAATGGGCTCCTCCTTTTGAACTCCCAGGGTCACTCATGCCACTCCTCAGAAGATGGTGTTTTCTTATGAATGGTAGTAATAGGGAACCGTGTTGTGAAGACACGCACATATTTTGTGCATTGCCTTGGAGAGCAGAACCGAGGAATGGACCACAAGGTTACCAGCTAAGCTTACTCAAAGATTTGCCATGCCAATCCCATTAGAGAGAGGAGACTGGAATACAGCTGTAGGAGCCTGGAAAACTGGCAGAAAATGGCAAGATCTTCATAGAGACATAAACTTTAGAGGAGAAAACAGCACTAGAACTTCCTCTGATCAGTTTCAAAACCCCAGCCGAATTTCAGCTACAGGCCTTGAGAGGAAGTGTATATGAATATTTTACTTTTATATACACAGTTTACTCTTCACACTGCAGTAGGTTGTGTATGTCAGTCATTACTTCTGGGTGAAATAACTGACGAGGGGGTCAGTCCACCTGAAAATTGCTCTCCAAAGATCTAAATGAAACAGATGGGCATTGATGGTGTTTTCAAGGAAATTAATCAGCCTGGACTAGCAGCAATGCCAAAAGCTCCATAGGCCCAATCTAGCCTAATGAATTCTAAGCTCTCTGTCTTAATAGCTCCTGACAAGACTAATTTACTCATGTAAGTGATTAGAGAGGGAATTATCTCTTTAATTGTTGCTTAACACTCCTTTAGGTATCACATGAAGGAAGAAGGAGGCAGTAAAATCCAAGCCAGGTAGAAACTGCAGGGGGGAATTCGTTGGAGGGAGGGTGGGAAGAAAGAAAATTGTTTTATTAATATAAATGAGTCACAGAAGATGGGAGCAAGCTAAGGGTGACCAAGTGACACCAGCAGGGCTTGATATCCAGCACACATGCATAAAAGCAGAACTGTCCAAGGGCAACAAGATGTTTCCCCAAGGGTTAGTTTCCTTTCCTAAACTGGGATAATGCACTTTGCATTTCCCCTGATGAGTTTTTGTTTGAGAAATAACCCTATTCCCCAATAGCATGACATCATCATACAGCCATCCAGAGTTTACTAAATATGGATATAGTTGTGCACCAAGAAGGCAAATTCGGAGTGAGGGTAGTAGTGTCTAAATTTTTCCCTCAGTACCAGAGGTGACTTGCTGTGCATAATGTCATCACACTACAAAGAAGGTCTATTCAAAAGCATGGTGACCAATTTGCCCTTGATTGAGGCTGTGAAAAGGACTCATTCTGCTACCCTCTGAATACCAGTTAGCGGATCGTGTGCTGGAATGGCAGAGCTTCTCCCCTGTGCCCAGTGGGGGGGAAATGGCAAAAAGCTTCCTGAAAAATCACCAAAGAAGGGAATGCACAGTTTGCAAGAGAGGAAAATATTGCAAAGCATTCCATCTCATTCCATTGCTGCCACCGCCTGATACTTTTCTTAGTGCTCATTAGCCAGCTGAGGACACAACAGAAATCATGAGTCAGAGGGAAAAAAAATTTGAAAGGATTGATGCTGCTGTCTTATTAGCTCACAGAACTAATTTACGGTACTTAGGAGATATCAGCCCTGTTCAAAATCAGAATCCTTAACCACATCAAAGGACTTTAGGGCAGTCTTCCCAACCTGGTGCCTTCCAAAAGTTTTGGAGTTCAACTTCCACCAGCCACAGCCAGCATGGCCAATATCTAGGAATGCCAGGAGTTGCAGTCCAGAATATCTGGAAGGCACCAGCTTCATTAAAGCTGTGTTAGCCCATTTAAAGGATGGGTGTAAAATACTGTGTTGTTTGTTTCATTAACTTTCGGGTGCCTGCATGGTTCTTACTGTGACCTGGTTCACCTTCATCACCTATGTATGTACCTGACTCCTCTGTAAAGGAGACAAAGTGAGTTAAATTAAAATAGCATCTGTGATAACTCACCCACACATGTAACTTACCTGTAATAAAAGAGGATGGAAATCTGCCCATCCAACTTTCCCTGTCACAATGCCATGAAACCTGGACACATGTATGAGAAGGGTACTCTAAGAACTTGTACTTTGGGGTCATTTTCATTTTTAAAAGGCGCTAATTAGTTTTAAGGTGTCCACGTGTTTAAAGTTTGCAGCCACTAGAGGGAGACTTTTCTAACCAGCACAAATTCTTGTAGTCTACACAGTTTGAAGGCCGGGCACAATTATATACCTGCTGGACAACCCTTTCCATTAAGCAGGTACCAGGGTACTCCTGGCAGAGGCAGTACCGAGGGATGTGAGCCAGTGGCTTCACTCAGGCAGTGTGGGCAAAAGGTGCCCGAACTCTGACCACTGTGGAAGTTTGGCTGGAACCTTCATTAGATCAACACAAACAGTATCCCACTTGAACGAAGCTCAGTCCATTTGTCAATGACTTCATACTGTATCCACCAACTGACACCATACAGCTCCGCATGTGAAGAGGTAAAAAGGAGGCCTGCTTCCGGGGTGGGAGAATTAAGAGTCCAAGGATGCATTCCTAGCATGATGTTTGCAAGCCCTTAAACTCAGAAGCTTTCACTTATCCTGTACAGAACCGAAAGAACTATGGAGGCATTTCCTTGTCTTCCCGCCTTGCATTTTTGCCAAAGGGGGTTTCTTGCTTCTCTTGCAACAGGATTTCCAATGAAGAAAGAAGACTGGAAAGCCTTCAGTATAGCTTATATCCTGGCCAAGCCTGCCTACTCTCATTTTGTTCCTGGATATGTGGGCTTTTTTGAAAAAGCAATACCTTTGAGAATGTGCAGAACACTTTTAAGGGAAGGAGCCAGCCATAGAACATCTGTGATTGAAGAAACAGGCCTCCAGGGCAAAGGCTGTTACTTCACTTCTCTCACTCCATATATTTATGAAATCTGCGCCTGCACATTGCACCAAAGATTTCTGCTGCTTATGTAGAAGGAAAATCTAATAAACTAAAAAAAAATAAATCAGCCATAGCCCACTGTGTGAACTAGCAGCGAACACGCCAGTGGGGACTGATGGCAGGCTGACTCAACAGGACTTTAGTTGTGCAAATGCCCAGTGCTGACCAGAGTCCTACCTGTCAAATACCTCTTCCTTATGTGTTGATAGTCCTGGTTAGCATATCAGGAGAGTGGGGAAGACAAATCGGACGACTGAAGGGAAAGGTCGGAAATGCCGTGCTTGCTTCATTTCCTCTAGAACAGGAAATGCAATGACTCTATGCCTGAGATGAAAGGTGGCCAGTATATACACCTGGAATTTGAAGAGAGGACTCCCACATGGATTTGTTATGTTAGAAAGTCAAGCCAATGCAAAATATTTATAATCCTAATAATGTGCCAGGCCTGTTTCGAGGGATCTAAGAATTACTGGAATTACACAAATCTATTCCTGCTAACCAGATCAAGTTCAGTCTCCTTGTTAAAGGATCTCTTAATTATCCTATATATTTTTGAAAATCTTCATCTGACCTCCTTTCCCTAGAGATGCATGAACATAGGGGTGCCCCAAGTATGAATTCATGGGAGGAAACACATGCACGAAAATAGAGGGTTCTGCTGTTGGGACCCTGGTAAAATCAGAACTATTAGCTTGGGCACAGAAAGCTTAAGACTCTGTGTTTGTGCACACACAGGGCCTACAAGCAATTCGAGCAATATTACAAGCCACTCCCAGGCTCCGACTGAAGGACATTAATGGACTGTGAGTCTGGAAAGAAGCCAAGAAAGACCCAAATGATTTCTACATTTACTAAAACTGATCACTGCCAAAATAAATATATAAAAGCAGCACTGGTTGATCAAACCCTGAAACCTTTTGCCAACTAGTAAAACTACATACAGATCCCCTAACACGTTGTGGCACTCCCCACCATCTATCATGAGACATAAAAACTTTCCAAAATACGAAAGCCTAAATTACAATGGAACGGGGTAAGTGAATACATCCTAGCATTCAGGTTTTAGCATCCCGGGCTTTCCTTTTTTTTAACATGGGCTATCACAACCACCTTCATACTGCACCTCATCTCATTTTCTGTCGATCAGAACTTAGACATTCTATTTATGAGGCAGTATCAGCACTCAGAAAGCAACAAAAGTGATATTTTAAAAGCTCTAGGAGGAGACCTGCTTTCCTTTTATAGGCAGTTCCTTTAAATCAACATGCTGAATTGCCATTCTGACTTTCTCCCCACCGCCCCAAGACAGTTGGATGCAAAATGCCATTTTACTCATTAAAAACAAACCTTAATGCACTCACCCACTGGAGTGTCTTCGTTGATCAACAGATACGTGTCAAAGAAATAATTTATGAAGTACGGCAATCGATTGCTCAGACCTGAAGAAGTTGGGAAAGATAAAATTTTTATTTATATTTGTGAAGTCTTGTATAGATTGAGCAAATAAACATTTTGTTAGAACACAGCTCTGAGCAAAATACTTTGGATTACAGTGGGCAAAAAGGGAGATCTTTGCATGACCAAAGCAATATCTGGGCCCAGCTGAGCTACTGAAAAGCACTTATCCCTCATTTTATTCAGGCACAGCAAATTGGTCCAGTGCTAAAGTGGAAGGGGAGAGAAAAACCTGGATTTCAGTGGGTGTATGCCAGAAGAAAAATGATGAGGTGATAAAAGAAATGAGATGGTACACTGGGTGTCATTCCTATCCAGGATGCATAAATATTAAGAGACTTTCCAATGGTGGGGTTTTTTTAATTAACACATTTCCACATTTTTATTAATTGCATACATGATCCATACATCTCTCAAAGGGATGTTCCTTTTGCAGGCATAGTGCATCTTCTACGCACTCAGAGTAAATGTTGGAAGCTAGATTTCCCTATTTGTACATTCAGAGTTATAGACAGTTCTGTGACAAAAGTTCTATATTCTCTAAAGTGCATGCAGTTAGCACAATCACCACATAATGACTCTCTTAGCATGCACAGAGCAATTCATTCAACCCAACCTAGCAACTACTTCTGAGAATCCTCGTTTTGAATAATGCTGGCCCCCCTTCCCCTGCGAGGCCCTTTTAGAGGCAGGCAATCCTCTTATCTGTACGCCAGCCCTGTAGTTGGTGTACTTTCTCTCCCAGTGTCATGTCATGGGGATAAGAGTCACATCAGACTTGTCTGACTCCTGGAGCTCCTGTCCCATGCCCCCTCCCGGCAGTTGTAGATCCTGTTGCTTCTCAGAGTCTGCCTGAACACCTGGAGGGGGCAGCCTTCAGATAAGCCCCTCCGCTTCTCCCATCTCAATTTCTGGAGTTCCAGTTTCCCAGGTCCCATCCTCTCCATCTAAAGAGTCTAAGTCTTCAGGACCTTGAAACTCACACCAAGCACAACTACCTCTTTCATTCCCAAAATTTAAGTATCAGGAACTTATCTTGGTTGTTTCTCCAAGATGGTGCCCATCACTATTGTGATTTTGGCATGGAATACAGTTGTGAGAATGTCACAAGCACCAACTGCAAGCAGCATATGGCTTTTGACTGGTAGTTCAGAAGTTCATAATTGCCAGGCCAGGGATGCAAATCTCTGTGGCTCATCATGCTCAGATGTATTCCAGAGCAAGTGCCTTTTCCATGTGAAGTTCTTCCCCAGCTCAGAGCACAGAATGAAGTTCCAAGCATGCACGGTCAACACTGGGTACACCGGCTACCCAACCTCACCTTCTTGCAGGCACATGCACAAAATGCTTTAAGTTCTTCATCTTCCTCTCTCTGAAACTCTTGTTGATGGCCGAGAGCTACATGAGCAGGCCAACCAACCTAGGATCCCTGTATTTAGTGAAGATCTCCTCTCTATCCTTGGATCAGATCTTACCAAAAGAAAGTATGTGGTTGCTGTGTTTCATACATATACAGAGCCCTTCCTAAAACTATTTGGTTTTGCATTGGAACTGGAATTGGGTATAAAATTACCAAGTAGCCATCTGCCAGAATTAGTACTAGAACCCCATTTCCCAGGTGCGAATGTGTTGGAATGCATGTCCATGATACCATTAGCATGCCTGTAATAACATCTCAGACAGGAAATAACTTTGTGAACAAGAAAGGTTGTTTTCCAAACTCACCAGATAAGCTCAGTAATTACTAAGCTAATTCCAAACCAAGTTGGACGGGACTCCACCCATCACTATTTAGCAGTAACATCGCATGCATGAACACAAAAACTCTATGCCTTGCTTGTGCTTCTGATGGAGTTTCAAACATTCAGAAGTTACGCACCTCCTGCTATTCAACTCCTCCACAATACGAAATATTGAATTAAAAATGTTAAAGGGAGCAATGGCTAGCCTTGTAACAAGGCCATCATCAACACACCCTTTCAGGCCCACTTTCAGAAAGGCCTTTAGAACCATCTTCGGCACCAGCCATGATCCCAAAGTCACTGAGCCTTTAGGGCTGCAGATACTGTACACATCTTGCCAAAGACAAATGGCTGTTCCTTTGAAGTTACTATTTCTCTTTGTTGCATGGGGTTGGCCGCCTGTGCAGGGGAATAGGAGATGGCAATTATTGTTTTAGTGCATGATTAATACCTCAGGTTGCTCCCACGGCTCTGAGCCTTTTGCCTCGTCAGCCTTAATTCCACCAAAGCATGCCTTCCTTTCGGCTTTAATAATGAGGTTCACTTATTTCAGTAACCTGTTTATTTAGCTCAAGTGAGTAAAATAAAGCACACATGCCTGCCTCAACAGCAGCAGCCGGCCCTTTCACTAGGGGCCATTTATTCAGAGTAAGTTTAAGTAAACAGTTTTGGGAACTATGATGAACTACACCCTGGATCCTGTAGAAGGTTATATAATGGAAGTCAGACATGATTAGAGCAACAGACAGCAAATCAGACATGAGGCAAGCAAAGCACTACTACTAATAAATATAAATTATAAATTATTTTAATGTTATTTATTATTTATTTATAATTTTACTAACCTGTTACAAGTAATTTATAAATAATAGTTATGCATTATTTACAAACAATTGTTTTATAACTATGAGTATATTTAGCTATTTATACTACATATTATCATTGGATTTATGCTGGCAATAATCTTATGAGGCAAGTCTTACTATTGTATCAGAAGGAACCAAGACTCTGAAATTCAAAACATCAGCTGATCTATCCAGTGGGTCCTCATTGGCTGGGAAGCAGACTGAAAAACAGAGCTATTGTGGGAGCAGGAAAACCAGGAAATTTCTTAAAAGCAGAGTCTAACACATGTGACAGATGGGTTTACTTTGGTATACAGCCAGTGTTACCATAGCCAATGCTGTCTCTTATTAAGAGATCCACTTTGGCTGCCAGACATGACTGAACAACAGAAATAGGGCTTTTAATTGACCTGTCAGAAATATTTTGCGTCTTGTTTCTGCAAGATCTGGTTTCTGGCTCACCTATACAGCAGGTGCCCAGTTCTGATCACAAAGCACCAGCAGCACACCTGAAAAAGCAGTTTGACAGTACAGTGGGAAATATACTCCCCAGCATGCAGAATAAGTTAAAAGCTCTTCCCAATTAATGGTAGCCTAGACTTTGTGGAAAATCTGCTGCTGTCATCCCAAGGGGCAGAAGATGTTCTAGCAAAACAGAAGCCAAGACCTGAGGCACTGCGAATTTACATTTCCCTTTTCTACTGAAGATACCTGTTGGCCCTCAATCTTTTAATAGGGAATTCTGGTGCATGAAAAGCAGCCCTTCACACAAGGACCTAGTGCATTCCCAGCTCCACAATATACTGCAATACATAAAATCGGAACAAATGGCCTTAAAAGGATGAACTTAAGAGGCCTGGGTAATATGGCCCGGGCAATCTAGTTAGTTTTTCCGGATCTCTTGTGAAGTGGTATGCAAACATTTTATAATTTTCAAAAAAATATTTTGGCTTGTGCTTTTTAGAGATGGGTTCTTGGAAGATGCACCCAACAGATATTAAGTTACTGGCCTTAGCAGACCCAAACATGCGTCATAGAGAAAAAAAGAAGCATTTACTAGCATCAAATTGGAATTCATGTTGGATTTTTTAAAATGTAATTTTATTAATTATATGTTAAACCTATGACAGTAATATAGTTAAATGTCTACATGTATTACAATTTCCTCCTGAAGCTATTCTTGATCAGAAGTTGTCATGACTTATGTATACAAAGATTTCTAGTACATTTTTATTATTTTATTGTTATATGTATACACTGCCAGTAGTCCGAGGGACTCTCTAGGCATCAGTTGACAGGTCAAAATACAGAAATTTAAAAATTAAAGAATACTTAAAAACAGCAAAATCACTAAAAATCCACCAACTAAAAATAACAGTAATAATAATTTAACAGGTGAGAAGGAATGTCCAGGTGAGATGACAACTGTTAATAATCTATTAAACCCCTGAGAATTGATAATATAATCTTAAAATTAATGGTTATCAGCATGTCTGGTGGACCTGAGATGACTCCTTGCAAAATTTGTGACTCGTTTGACATCTCCCTTCTTTTTGTCATACCAATCCTACCTTTTACTCCAACAATCCCCCTTTCCACCATGGAAAACCAAGAAAATCTACAAATTCCTGTAGAAACCATACCTTACTATCATTATACTTCATTCAAGTCAAACTGGCATTGAACAGCAAGAGGATATAGATATTACTATGTAGCTATGTTTACAAAACATATTCAGTGGACATATGCATATCCCATGCACATGATTTTCAGGGATGCTACCTTCAGTCACAATTAAGCAGCAATTATCCCTAATGAAATTTGCCTGTTGCATTTTTTTGTATTTAAATTGATAACATAACCTTGCAACTTTATAGGCGTCTTTGTCTGCTGAGTCTCAAAGCATTTACTTCCTGAAGGGATGGTAGAAGACTAGAAAGAATAATAGCTCAGGGAGGGTACTTGTGTTGGTCACTCCATCTGCTAATCTTATTCCGACACAACATCTACCCAACAAACTATTAGCTCTGAAGTGCTTTCTGTCAATGGCATTCTAAAGTGCAAAGCAGCAATCAAAAGGTAGAGAGGCAGCTAACTGCAGAGCATGTCAATAAACAAAGCCAATTGAAGCCCATCGGAAACAGATAACCTGGAACATGTGCAAATCCTATAAAAAGAGATGCTCATGTACAATGGAGCAAGCAGACAGATGGAAGTACCTCTCAGGGGCAGTACCGAATCAGCAGCATTGTGTTCTTTTCAGTAAGAATTGCTTGTTTGTTCTTCCTTACAACCCAAATATTCATTTCAACATTTTGAATTCCTGGTTATTGTCTTTCAAACACAGGATAAATGCATTTTCAAAAACTGATGTATTTCAGAGGTGATAGTAAGTCAAGAGGGGGAGAGTGCATCCTCTCAGCTTAATAGCTAATAACTCTAATTCAGAGAGGGTACTCCATATCATCTTCTCAGCAGCTATTCCAAAACCTGACTGGTTGCCTTTGCAACCATTTTCTGCTCCTTCATTTATTATCTTGTACACACACTTTTTTTTAAAGTTGTGCACAACTACCTTAATAGCTTCTGATGGCATATTGGGAGGAGGTTTCCTAACCCAGAACTGTTTCTCTAGTTTTTACACTCAGACTGCCTAAAACATATCCTGCTAAGGATATCTAACTTACCTAAAGTCACAGAAATCAGTGGGAAATAGCAATCTCAAACGTTATCAAGGGATTCAGCACCATTTGAAGTGAACAGAAGTGGAATGAAAACAGAACATGCACTGCCTTGGGAACAAAAGGGTCCAGTGGGAGCGGTGATAGAACTTCTCCATAAAAGCTTGTACCTTCCTGACAACCACCCTAAGATTCATATATGAAACTTTGCTAAGTGTCTGAATTACAAGGCGCTCTCTCTCTCTCTCCCTCTCTCAGTTCCCCCATGCACTTCAAAAATGTTCAGATACACAGGATTATCAGCTATGGTTCATCCCATTCAAGTTTTATTTTTAATGACCCTGTTGGTTTTGTTGTAATGGACCAACACAGTCAATGGATCTTGTAAATGGAAGGGTAGTTTTCTACTGCTATCAGATGGAAATGCTCTATAGGATTCCTACATCTTTTCTGCCACAAGGCTTTTGATGCAGAAGAACTTTTCCGCTTCTTAAATTGCAGCATTCTGTAGATGCAGATTGTTCACTAGATTTCTGAACACCAAGATGACTCTGCTCGTTTCTGAATAAATCCACAGTGCTTTACTTCACTCACCCTTTATTCTCAGGTTTCTATGGTGGCTCTCTTTCCTAGAGAGCATTAACAGCTGATAACAAAATGGTCTATTCTAGCCACAGTCTGCAGCTGGGATATCAATTATTGATGTTCTTGTAAGATTAGGAGAGATGTTGCCACATACAAAGGATCATTATGTGTTTATTGTGGTGTGATACTGAACCAAGTAATACCATGAACTCTTCCAGCCTCTAAGGCTGCCATCCTAAACGTGCCAACCTGTGAATAAGGCTCACCAAATACAGTGGGACTTAACTCAAACAGAACATACAGGGTTGGGCTCACAATTCATTTGAGTGTGACCAAAGACAAACAGAAATGCAGTGCAAACTCTGTTGTGCAAACAGATGCCGTGGCTACAACTAACTGTAGGAATGCTGATGTCTATCTTGGATGAATTGTACCACTAAAGTGAGGGGTGCTGTTTTTGGTTTAATTTAGCAACTTTTCTTTTGGTTATTGGGCAGTATAAAAATGAAATGGATGGATGGACGGATAGATAGATAGATAGGTAACTTTCCAGCTTCTTTGCAGACCTATAGGTAAATTATGCAGTTGCTTGAAGGAAATAAACTAGAGGGAAATAATACAATATATTGAATAGATCCTCAAAACTATAGGACATCTTGACATATATAGCTGATCTTTACTGCCTCTTTGTTTCCTTTGTTTAATCCCCACAACCACCCAGCACTCTGCAGAACAGCCATCCCTCAGCTAGAGTTCCAAAGCAACTAGTGAAAACTGTTGGGAAGGCACTTAAAAAAAGAACTGTGTTGTGCCACCAGTGACAGTGGTCTAATTGTTGTCTTGAGTCACTCCTTGACTGACATGACAAGCAATACCATAACCAAGACTCTGAGTGTAGTAACAGCTGGAAATCAGACAGATGTGCTATTCTATCACATCTGTAAAGTATTAGTTATAACTTTTGCCAGCAAAAATAAAACAACACAGTCACATTAGAGGAAGAAAATGGTTATTTCAGCATGAGAGAAAAGCAACAATTTCCTAGCTAGAAATAGATGAAAAGCAAACTAGTCCCAATCAAATATCTCTCCATCACTATCTCATATACACACTTTCTCTGTATCTCTTATCATCTGTTCTTTGTATCTCTCTCTGTTTGAGTGTACAGAGTATTCTATTCATTCTTTCCTACAACCATCCTATGAGAAGGAAGATTAACTTTTTCATTTTATAGATACGGACACAAGCAGATAGCTTATGCAGAGCAGGAACTGCTCCATTACTGGATCTTGAAGTGCTCGCCAGTTTGCCCTACCGTGGCATAAATTGTAGCGGCACTGTCAGGATGAGATGCACAAGTGTTTTAACTTGCAAGTTTTTCCAGTAATCATGATGTCTGTCTTTGAATATACCACATTTTAGTTCACTCAATAAACACTGTGGCTTTCTGAAAGAATGCCCAGTTTCCACTGAACATGCCATTTCCAGATTTATGTTTTACCTAAGCAATCAAAGGATATAGTTTTGTGCCTTTTACTCTTGGCTGGGTCTTTTAAATTGTTTTAATGTTTTATGCTATTTTAAATTATTTTTTAAATTCTTGCTAATTGTTTTTATCTATTGTATTTTATTCACACCTTATTGTAAATTGCCCAGAGTGCTTTGGCTAAGGACAGTCTAGCAATATCATCATCATCATCATCATCATCATCATCATCATCATCTTCTTACAGTTCCCGTCATGCAAGGACTTCTCACGCAACCAAGAATGCACCCTCCAGATATAGGTGTGCTTCACTGCAGCTTCTTGATCTATGTTACCAAGTCCTTCAGCATATACATAAACAGCATATACCCCACCTTGACTTGCCTATGCTCTGGGCCAGTACTCCACATGAAGATCAGGCAGGGCATATGCTGAAGCCATTACCCTAAAGCATGGGATCAAGGCGTGCTGCCCAGCAAGTGCTGAACCCTCAGACTGGACTTCATGGACAGTGCCTCCCCTGCCCCCAGCACAGAGAGTGAATCGCAGACGATTCCAAGACTGCAGTCACTATGTACTCTTGCAATGATTCATTTTCTTTCCTTCAAAGCTGGCCATAATGCTTATCGCCATAAATTTGTCTCCACTCAAATATTTACTTATACTGCATTGAAATCTAAGCACCTTAATATTCAGGAACTGGAAGAACTGTAACAATAACTCAAAGCATAACCTCATGGTATTTTCAATAATGCCAGTCCATTTCTCTGAGGGTCAGATCATCACACAAACTGCTTGCGCACTCTCTCTCTCTCTCTCTCTGTCGCGCGCGCACACACACACACACACACACACACTTTTGCAAACAAATAATGCTGAAATGCTGATTGGAGATTTGTGAAGGCATAAGACCATGGGAAAATATTTATAAGATCAAATAAGAACACATTTCTGTGCCATGTTTCTGTGCTAAAATCTTAGCTTGGAGCACCTGCCGATTATGATTACTGGCTGCCCAAGCTGCTATGTAACCTGCTGGGCAGCAGCTTTCTGAATTCGCCAGTCACATGCAGAGCAGAATTTTGAACAACAAGGATTTCATTGCAATCCTTGGTATGCAGCCAGTTTTCTATGGGCCAAATGACCATCAAGCTGTAGGAGCAAATGTTCATGATTAGCATAAAACTTGCATTAAAATAATATCCAGTTTCTCTTAAAAATCCATATTACAACATCTAATGCAACCCAACTGCCAGCCTACCAGAAGCACACATGCTCTGGTGGAATGGATTGTATTCCATTGATATCTAGATCCCTTAATAAGAAAAGACTGAAGGAGAGAAAAGCAAATGTGTTGGGTTGAAACCCTGCGTTTCCATGTAGGGCAAAGAAAAACTCCTGTTCGGTCTGAAATCCCAGAGTGTGGTTGGTAGCCATTGTAGACCAGCCTTTCCCAACTCAGTGCCCACCAGAAGCTTTGATTACAGCTCCCATCACCTCCAGCAATGATGGGGTTAGAGTTAATACCATTTGGAGCGCACCAATTTGGGGAAGGCTGGTGCAGACAGTACTCATGAGACAGAGCGGTGGACGGACCCGGTAGAAGGGAGGTGGCTCCAATTCCAGTGGATCAATGTATCTGCTCTAGGCTAAAGTCTGAACTTCTAAGGAGCTATCCATAGTGCTGAAGCGACTTAGCCATAGAGCTCAGCAGCACAGGCAGTTCCCTTAAAGTTCAGACTGAAGCCCAGAATAGATACATGGGCCGTTGGACACCAGAGCCACCAGCCCCCATTAGCTGTCTTGTTATGCTGCATGTCCATTCAACAGCAGTCCAGGAACTCCTTGAGACCTAGTCTGGAGAGCAGGATAGCTGGGCAGGTGGGTCCTCAGGTTCTCCTGGGAAATTACTTGAACTAGACTGTTAATGCCACCACATGAAAAGTCTTGCCAGGTGGTTTTTAGGCAGCTGCTGCTGATCTTTTCAACACACTGCTGCTAACTTTAATGACGTGTTTTCTCTCCTTGCTCAGCAAATAAGAGGGATCAACAGCAGAGCACTAGGGAAAAAAAGTCTCCTTTATCTGGCTGCCAGAATGCCATGAATTTTTAAGCATCCTGGTTGAAGAAAGACATTTTATAGCTGAGACAGGAGTGTTATATATTACAGGACATATATTAAAACTATTGAGCTTGTAACATGAAGCTTGTTTAAAGCACATGAGAAAGGGCCGCTGCTCTTCACTACCAATTCTCTCCTCTCGGACAAGGTACAAAGAAGAAAACTTTGACTGGCATACATGGCATGAATCAGCTCCTGCTGCAGCAAAGACAGCCACGCTCTTCAGTTCATTGCTTTCCCCAACCACTAAAACAAGCATGTAATAGAAGTTGAACTTTAACTTCTTCCAAATGCAAGCATTAAAATGTGAAATACCATAAATGCATGTCCTCTTCTGTTCCCACCCCCACCCCCATATATTCAAAGGCACATGCCAAAATATGGCTAGCCTACTCCTGTGGAAAAGCAATCTGACTTTGACACTTCACTGGAGAAGGATGAAGTCTCAGCTTTTGGGGAAGACCAAAGTGCATGGATGTGTTAGAAGAAAATATCTGTTTTGCTGGAGTTTATAATGAAGTGTGTGCATGCATATGTGTGTGTAAAATAGGAAGTTGCTTAACCAAAAACAGCATCTCTCTCTCTCTCTCTCTCTCTCTCTCTCTCTCTCTCTCTCTCTCTCTCTCACACACACACACACACACACACACACACACGCGCGCGCGCGCCAGTTCTACTAACTGGCAATAGAGCTAATTTGAGGGAAAGAATCTGTTCCATTCAGCACTGTAAGAATATAAGACAAGTTCTGCTGAATCAGAACAAAGCTCCAGCCGATCTAACAGGGCTGGTCCAAGGCTGCAAAGGACAATATGGTGCCTCCTCTCATTTCTTGTACGGACGGGCAACTAAATCTTGCTTCAACAGTGCAGCTTCTCCTACATCCGAAGGCTACAGGATAGTTTTGAGGATACAAAGCAAGCCATATGGCATATACAGGTGGTTCTTCCAACATCTCACAGTACGCTTTACCCCATGTGGCAGGCCCTGGAGAGCAATCTAATGTTAGGGCCACCCTGTAGTTCAGCATGTCATTTTCCACAGTGGGCAATCAGATGTGCCCAGGAAGCCAATAGCCCTGTACTGCTATTGCTCACCAGAAACCTGTATTCAGCAGTGTCTTGCCTCTGAACCTGGTAATTCCATACATCAAAGGTAATAGTTGCTGACAGACCATGCATTTGTTGAATCTTCTCTTACCGCCACCTAAGCTAGTGTCTCTCATGCCATCTCACAGCAGTGGGTTCCATACGTTACATGGTATATACATAGTTTTTGTTTGTCTGTTTTGAAGCAACTATCAACCAATTTCATGGGATGATCCCAGAATACTACTATGACAAAAGGAAGATTAGAATCTCACTCTCTTCAGCATTACCGTGCCATGATATATCTTTAATCATGCCCTCCTCTGGTAGAGAAGATGCTTCAGTCTTCATCCCTAGTCATCTTAGTGGCCGTTGTCTGCACTTTCTTGCCTGTTTAGACACTGACCTTCAGTGCAAGACTTCTGGGGGAGCACAGTTTGAAAACAACAGATACAGCACGGAAAATGAAAACACAAGAGCCACAAAAATCCATACCATCTAGCAGAGCTGAAGAGGGCACTTTTAACACTACATGCCGCAATGCCTGGGAAAGTACATTGTTCTTGGTGCTGAAATGAGACCGATTTTGAGGCTGGGAAAGCTTCCCCAAGAGTGTACTCCAAATGGGAGATAGCATGTCCCCTCCCCACTCACCACCTACCTAACCTCAGGGGACAGGCAGACCTCAGTGAGGGCCTTATGGTGGCGAAGAAGGTAGGTCTGGGCAGCTTCATATGGGGGTCTTTCCACTCCGAAAATATTCTTTATGAGATGGCCTGACCAAAAATGTAGACCCCAGATGTGGCTGCATTGTAGATTTGCATAAAGTCATTAGAATACTGTCGGTTTTATTTCCAGGCCTTTCCCTAACCACGCCTGGCATGGAACTGGCCTTTTTCGCAGCTGCCACACACTGGCTTTACATTTTCATTGGACTCGCCACCATATCCCCAAGATCTCATTCCTTGTTAGTTACTGCCAGTTCAGCCCCCACTGTGGCTTCATCTCACACAGCAAAAGAGACCACCACTGATTCATACTGATCATTTTTCATTTTTAAAGTGGATAAGCTGCCATAAGACTTCTCTCCTACTTTCCTCCTTCCAAAAGGATGTTCCCAAAGGGCCGGCCAGCATAATACATTTTACTGTGTGGTGGAAAATGCACATTCTACAGGATGTAGTTAAATATTAATCTTGCCACATGTGGGTGATTTCATGAGAGCCTTTCAGCATGCTGATGGTACATATACAAACTCTCTCCAACAGTGCTCATGTGAACTAACCCTTTCTTCAGTGTTAATAACTGCTAAGTGATACTATTATTATTATTATTGTTATTATTATTATTTGAACATTTCTATGCCGCCCCTTGCCAAAGCCTCAGGGCGGCTTACAACACAATAAAATACAATATAAAAATAACAATATAAAATTAAAATAAATAATATAAAATAAATAAAAAATATAAACCATATAAAGAAGTTATAAAAGAAAAGTTATGAAAGAAAAGAAAAGAAGTCGCCCTGGCCAGCTAAATAAGTAAATATTGTTATCAATTAAAATGACGTTTAAATAAAAAGGTCTTCACCTGGCGCCGAAAAACAAATAACGACGGCGCCAGGGGGACCTCTCTGGGGAGCGCATTCCATAGATTGGGCGCCACCGCAGAGAAAGCCCTCCTCCGAGTACATACCCTCCTAATTTCTTCCACGGAGGGTTCCCGGAGAAGGGCCTCTCCCGCAGATCTCAAGGGGCAGTCGGGCATATATGGATGTAAGCGCTCCTTCAGGTAACCAGGTCCCAAGCCGTTTAGGGCTTTACTGTGAATGGAAGTTATCCCTAATTTACTTTGCTCCAAACTGGACCAGAAAAATCCTAACACGTCCAAAACTAGGAACAAGATTCTTCCAACTCCTTCAAGCTTTTTCTTCATAAGAACAACAGCCCTACTTGGCTATGAATTCATGCTCCCATTTCTGTTCTTAATAAGGGCATGAACTCCAGTCTACAGTCTTGTGATCATTACTGCATTCAACAGCTTCTGACCATTAGCCATGACTATATTCAGGTCTCAGACACAACAGGGATGCAAATATCAGCCAAACCTCTTCTTGACAATAAAATATTGCACTTTTCCCCTTAGGACAAAATTTGCCTTTAATGTACAATCCTTAAAAATGGATGAAAAAGGACAACAAACTGAAGGACCCCTTATGACATTAACTCTTGCTTTTCTAGTAAGAGGCTGCATTTTAAAAAATGACATTCGGTAGCTAACAACTCTTGTCCCTTCCCAGTAAGGCATTTCCTGGTCCTTTCTGAACAAATACTGGAAAAGAATTATTTCCTGAGTCAATGGGCAGAATTGAGGGAATGTGTTGGCACAGACAATGAGAAAGTAGGGCATATGAATGCTGCCTTCTTTTTCCTTTCCTGCAAACAATATGTATTTCTAACAGTAGCAAACTTGGCATTTCCCCCATTTTTAATGAAGATAAGATTCTGGAATGGTTCTACTGCTCTGATTATGTTCTATGTCACTGGTATCATTACTCTGATTCCAGGTTAGGAAACAGACATTCAGTACATCCCTTTCTAGTTTGGTTCTAATACTAATCAGCATAGTTTACAATATTTGTAAAAGAAAGCAGAGAAGGGTAATCAGAATGTTTGCTTTTGAAGGAATGGCCTATCTTAGAATAGGCTCTCAAAAATTTTATCACTGGATATTAGTTATGTTGCAAGCCAGGTTTCCTCCCTGCCCCCTTCACACTTCCAAAACACAACCATTCCTTGGCAACAGCTCTTTATTCTCCAATGCATTTCCAGTACGCACAGCCAAGAGAAATTGAGTCTCTGACCATGCACAGGGCCTTTTGTTGAACCCAATCTAGCAATTACTTCCTAACATTCTCCTTTTGAGTAGCCCTGGGCCCCTCCCTTCTAGGATGTGTTCCTTGGAGGTGGGCAAGCCTCTTCTTTATCTGTTGCCCCTCTGGTTCGTCAGCCCATCTCTTCCAATGCCACATCTCAGGGTCAAGAGTTGTGCCAGGCTTGGCTGGCTGCAGGGGTTCTTCTGTCATGTCCCTTCCCTACAGCCATAAATCCTGGCTATTCTTAACATCATCATCCCCTTGAAATGAGCCCCTCTGCTCCTTCCATTTCAATATCTGAGAATTCTGGTTCCCAGGATCCCTCATCACTTGAGAAGTCTGTATCAGCCTAACCTTTGACTGCATGCCAGAAATAGCTGTACCTTTCATTCCCAGCTAGTTACAACAAACATTTTCAGCATTCCCAGCTAGTTACGACAAACATGCTGCACCCCAACATTTCTGACACTGCTTCGAAGGCTACCTGATCCCAACTTCAACAACTTATCTCCAACAACTTCTCTTCATGCTACTTGAGGTAGCAGCTACAATGGCCGCTTGACAGACATCCTGTGCTCAGTAAATATTAACCAGAAATTTATGCATGGAAGTGGTAGTCCAGATCCCAACAAGGTTCCCTACAAAGTTTGTGATAGATACAATTGAACCAATATCCTACCACGCACACACATATCTGTGTTTAATTCACAAATACCAATAGCTCCACCCCTCTATTAAGGATAACTTCATTACAGTGTTTACCCCTGTACACATTAACAGTAATAATCTCACTCAGATGTCTATCTGGAGCAAATTACTTCCTTGATCAGCAGCGTCATCGTATCACATTTTCTACTGCTTAAGCCAGCTTTCCCTAGCCTGGTGCTTCCAAGCATGTTGAACAACAACACTCAAACACACCTGGAGGGCACCAAATGGGGAATGGGCAGCTTAAACGATGTGTATTCACCTAGTAAGGAAAATAGAGGGATGCAGAAGGGAAGCCAGGAAGACAGGTAAGTTTCTCTATTTAACCCATTAGCATCCCCAGGTTTTCCACTGTCATAAACAGAAGAGAGTCCTCACATTTGGACAAGATGTGCAATTAGCCAGGGAGCTCTTCTTGAGGGTTCAACCCCCACTGTGGTAAGCAAATGAGAAGATGGGGTATAATAGTTTAGCAATGAATCCAGAGAAATTTGTACTTACCAAAACAGACTGACTCCAAAAACAATAGAACAAGAAAAAGGTTCCTGGAGTTCAATTGATACTTCATGATTCCTGAAAGAAAACAAACATATCTATCACTTAAGTGCTGTAGAAAATTTTTGCCATCTGGAGACATGTTCATGTTATCAGGTGAAACCTGGGGTCACACTCCAGAATTGTTAAAGTGGGGGGGGGGATCAGACTTTAAATGCAAGCACAAAAATAAAATTTATTGATGAAGTGGAGAAGAGCAAAGACTGTGAAGTGGAACCAATGGTTCCCAATGTTTAAGTATAGTTACAGTAGATTGTTACTTTAGTGCAAAGCTAGAGACTGAATTTTACCCTCCCCCACCCCCAATCTGAATAGTCACACAGGATGCAACTCTGCAACACAGAATACTGTTCTGGTCTGATGCAATCCTGTTTGTTTATCTGCCTCTTGTTGTTTTATGGGAGAAATTGCATCCATTACACATGGGGGTCGGGGAAGAGAGAGAAGGGTGGCTGCAGAGCCAATATGCACTACTGAAAAGGAGAGAGAAAAGAAGAGAACTGAACCTCACTTGCCAAGTGAATTTAGATTTGGTGGACCTGTAAGATTAAGAAATCTGTCTATAAACTGGCAAGAGTGTATGGGGTACTTGTCAAGGATCTATTAGAACAGAAAGTAAAATCAGTTGCTTGTTGACCAACAGAGGAGTTTCATAGGCCATGAGAATGGGAAAATGTGCAAGGCATTGAGTGGGCTGCTTTGGTAGCAAATATTTAGAAGTCTGAACTGATGCAGCTGTGAATAATGAATACCATAATTAAAATTACATTTGCAGAATGGTACAGCTCGCCTGGCTTTCAGCCTAGACACAGCACTGAAATGATGCTTTTGAGCGGTGTCGGTGATCTCCACCTAGAGATTGATAGGCGCAATCGCATCTCATTTGTCCTGTACATGTTCTGAGGCCTTGCATATACTTATTAAAAAGCGTTGGGGATGCAATTATGCAACCTTGCAGAACTACTCGAGTGGTTCTGGTTTTTTTGTTTTCTTGATAGGGTGTCACTCAGAATATGGATACGGAATTTGCTTTTGTCTTCCAGAGACCTTCCTTGTTCTATTTACCCATCCTGTTCAAAGTGCAAGGTATATTCTAGGCACAATTCAATGTGCTGATTATGAAAAATATATAAAAGCTTAACTGCTGAGAGCTAATGCACCTCTAAGTCTGCCTCTGCCTCCTCCATCATAAATTTGTCCAGTCAACCAAGGATGCTGTCTTAACACCATCACCTGTGCAATGAGCATTGGGAGCAAAGGCCACAATGAGTAATTCTTTTTCTTCACACTCACTGAAGTTCAAGCTTGAGAACCTTTCGGTCCATCACAAGCACCCTTCCTTTCAGGATGACTTTCAGGTCTTCAAGTCAGCAAATTTTTCTCAGTATAAAAGAGATTTGATTTAATTCTGCTTTAAGTTAATTTAAATTTTCTTTTATACTAGTAGCCACCTGAGTGTTGGGAATGACTGAGTTATGGGTTATTGACTAAAAAAAAAAAAAACACACCACCAAAGGACAGCAAGACTGTCAAAACCAAGGTTTTAACATGAACGTTTAACTACAAAATATAAAGATGGGGCAAACGCTATTAATGTGAATCAAATATGCATAAAGAAAAGCACCTTTTCATTTCTACTTGGTGTGTGCAAATGAAATACTATTGGATTGTACCCAGTAGAGGGCACATAATTCTATCTATAACCTGAGCACGGCTGTGATGTGCAGGGAAGAACATTAACATGCAAACCAGTACTATGCCTCCAGGAAAATTGTAGGCATGGATTATCTGAGCATACATTTTCTTACACCAGGGGGAGGGGGAACAGAATGAAATATGGCAGCAGAGTGTTTAGAAGTGCTAACTTGCCTTGGGTCTATGTTGTTTCCCTACAATAAAATCAATCAAAAGCATCACACTCCTAATAAAGAAAAGGCAACTGTCAAATCACAAGTAATTACCATAGAATTCAAAAGAGGACTAGAATTACTATATAGGAATCATTTCATAAAGACTGTGCCTATTATATATGCATAAATACAATGGGGGCAGGTACTGTAAAAAAGTAAATGGAGATAGGTCTTGATGGAGGTAGGTTTTTCTTCTTCATTATCTTTGTATAAAAAAGAACAAGATCAAACTAGGATGGGGAAACTGAGGGGATAACTCCAAAGAGGAGGAGGAAGACTTTGGGGAAAGGAGTGCCACTGATGTTGTGGCAGTGTCTTTGTTCTTCATTCTTCTTTTCATTGTCTAATTAGTGGGAAGGCAAAAGAAAAGTATTGTTTGTAGTACCACCACAAACAGAACACATATCTTACCACTACCCATTTTCATTCTTCTATGTTCTCCCTCTTCCCAGTTTTCTATTTCCAGTGATTAAACTACAACCATCCAAAAGCATAATCAACAAGTGTGGCCTTCTTTTAGGTCATGACTTAGATGGTAAAACAATGTTTTATTAACATTCACTGAAAACTTAAGATCATAGTGTGGCATAGTTGCTGCCTTTGGTTTTTATTTAAGCCAAAACAGAGAAAAACAAAGAAAGAAACGAGTCAGGTAAATTGGGATAAACATGGGGTTCTAAAGTGTAATGTGTTTCTATAAAATTTCCATTTTTTGATAGTTTGGTATTATATATTAGATTCACCACTTTTAGAAGTCAGCTTGTTTGTCTTATGGGGAACTCCATTTTTGATTAAACAAAAATCAATCTAAATCAGTTGAAAGATTTTGCAAGAGGTTTGTACTTTACTTTTCAAATAATGAAAACAGTTCATACAGAAACATGTACTACAACAATCTGGTGCAAAGTAATGTGTACTCTTGAGAAGAATATGTTGTATTTGATGTGGTTTTATTAATTATAATCTGTGTGTACTTACTGTTAATGATGAATGATATATATGCTATAAACTAGTTTGAAGTACAAACTTGCATTCTTAGAGCTGAAGTGAGAAAGCCTGCCAGAACTGGGTTAATTAGTTCTTGGGAGTAAAAAGTTTATTAACCCATAAGGGGTTGGACTTTCATAAGCTTGAGTTAGGGAAAGGCCCTCCTTAAGTCATGGGTAGGAGCTGTGACTAAGTCAAAGCTCCTGGTTTCAGTTAATCCACCTATATGCACATCTAAAATAAAGAACTAGAAAGATTGTGAGATATGAGATTCTGACATGTTTAAGCAGAGACATCCTGGGAGAAGAAGTTTACCAACCATGATTACCTTAGACCAGGGGTCTCAAACTCACGGCCTGCAGGCCAATTGCCGGGACAGGCGGGGCACCAGGAAGGGGCCCTGCGGCCTTCACAGCGCCGGCGGCGCCTGGGCCAGCCTCCGGGAGCCACGCAGGATGAGCGGCCCACCACCACCGCGGGGGTGGAACACTTGATGCGGCCCAGCCTCACCTAGACCCTACTTCCAGTGGCCCCCAGGTAAGTTGAGTTTGAGACCCCTGACCTAAGTGCTGCCAACTACACTCACCATACAGGTAACTAGAAGAACTCCACAATGACAGCTCCACTGATTAAGAGAAATACATCTCTGATTTTATTAAGAAAATGCTGCCTGCTATTTCTATTATAGTTCTAATCAGCCTGATGATCTGTCTTGCTTGTTTCGTAAGTACAAAGTTGTTATTCTGCAAGACCATTTGAACAAATAAATATATATATTCTTATTTATTTTATAACAAATATATATTCTGTTATCTGGCTCGACCGGTGCTGTAGGAACCACATCCCACGAATTAATTCTTGAACACTCAGCTGGAATTAATGAGTCAGTTGCTGAGTGAAGTCTCTTCATTTAGCCATTGCATTCTCTTTTGGCCAGATGAGTCATTGACACACCTGTGCAGGTAAAGGAAATAAGCTGCTCAGGCAGCATAGGAGTGTTTTATTCATCTCACCAAGAGGAAACCTCTTACTTGCCAAGCTGCTAGATTCCACTTGAATTTAAATTCCATGGCAATGCTGGAAGTCTAATCCACATTTACAGCTTTCTAGATGTGGAAAGGAAGGAAATGCTTTAAAAATGAACATAAAATGGGAAAGAAATTTACATTATTTACAAGAGCACAGCCAATAACATCCCTTTAGTTCTGTGTTGTCTATTTTAAGGAAGTTATCCATATTAAGCAAGCAATTCCCTAGACTTGCTTATGATTTTTATCCACATCAATCAGGTAAACTTCCAATCCAGAGGGATGGGATGGCTTCAGGAATTGAATTGCTTCATGACACTTGTTATTACTGTGATTTCCTTAAAGTATAGCAAGAATCCATGGAAAGTTGACATAAGTCCTGCGATGCCTTGATAGCTTTAGGCTCATTCTTCTCAAGCAGCCTAGCCAACACAACTACCACATGCTGAATGGAGAGGAATGTCAAAAACAGTTTATGATGTAGCATGCAGAACAGGGTGGTTGTTGTTGCTTGCTTCTGCTGTTGAAGCAAGCAAGCAAGCAAGCAAGCAAGCAAGCAAGCAAGCAAGCAAGCAAGCAGAAATAGACATTCAACCACAATCCTGCAAGCACTTGGCCAGAACTCATGTGTTTTCTTTGAATCCCACTTTAGAAGTGGTAACTTCAGTCTAATATATTTAATAGATACTAGAACAGAATGTTACCCTAAGAGAATTCCAAGTCTATGCCCACTCTCGGGCATACAGCCTTATTACCACCAGTTCACACCTTCTTATTCACTACTTTTTAATTATGCTTTTTTCCATACAGATGGCATACTGCTCAAGTTGCTGAAACATCCTATCAGGCAAATCGAGTTACTAATTCAAAGACCCATTTGCCACCATGCAGTATTAATTCAGGCTCCTTTATCATTTTTTTGGTGCCAAAGGAAAACAATCTGTTCACAGAGCAGTTGCTGTTTTCAATACCGAGCATAGTAGATTTGTTTGTTTTGTCTCTACATTTTATTCTAATGAGTTATGTACACAGCCCTCTGATTTGATAATAAAAGGCTGTATAAATATTTTAAACTAACAAAATATATTAGTATTATAATATACTATGAAAACTCTGAAAATGGTACAAGTAATACTACGGGATGATCCATGGGAACTTGAATTTAAACTCCTGGATTTGTGGATGTATCTCCCATCAGCCTCTGCAGATGCTCTGATCACAGAAGTTTAAAAGGCAGGTGGTCCTCAAGTTGTCTGTCTTGATGCTTTCATAATGCTGAACTATTATTTTTTGCAAACTGGTGCAACTCTCAACTCATTCTAGATAGTTTTGACAAACTAATTGCACCTATTATTACTACAAACAGTCCCCAAGTTACGAGCGTCCAAGTTACAAACAACCCATACTTATGAGCAAACTGCCATAAAGCCTGTTCATTAAAAATTACTGCAGAAAATTAAATTTCACCATAGAAAGAGGGGAAGTGAAACGGGAAAGAGGGAGGCCTACCAAGCATGCCTTCCTGCCCCACCCATCCAGAGAGGGAAATCCCTCCAGCATTTCCTTCCCTTCCTGCAAAGAGGAGGCCCTGGCAAGTTTGGGTGGTGGCAGAGAGCTACAGATATTTGTGCCTTTTCTACTTCCATGGAGGTCTTGAACCCCTAATCCCCATGAATTTGGAGGGCCAACTACACGCGATCAGACTTGGATACAAATTCGACTTAAAGATCAATTTCTGTTTTCTCATTCATAAGCCACAGACTGCCTGGACGCAAAACTGCCAGATATGAGTATAGAACTTAATTTTCAACAACTGGAATTAACAAGTTGAATTACTAAACTGAACTGGTTAGGATTAAATCTTTTTCTAGATGGTGAGAATTAAAGCATTCAATACAAGTTTTGTATGTTGCAGGGAATAATGATTTCTTGTCATATTGGGTTTTCTATTGTAAAGTAAATGTGTGTGCTCACAGATGTATCACTATTCTGATATAAATTTGCTTAGCTTCCTGTGAATTCTTTACTGATACAATGCCTGAGCGAGACCTTCAAAATTTGCTTTGCATTTAACTTTCGGATGAATTTCATAGCAATACTAGCATGCCCCTTTATAGATTACTAAAAAAGGCAGGTGGTTTATGCAAAATAGCAATCACCAAATATACAGGACAGTTGCTGACTTTCATCTGCTACAAGCTTCCTGACATAATGATTATGATACAGACCATCTTTTCCACCAACTTTGTGACTCTGTTTAACAGTCCACTTTTCCCCCTTGTTTGCCCTGTTGATCTTATTGAGATAGGAATCCTGCCAGAGAGCATAACTAGACTCTGAGCAGTTTCTTGCCCATTGGATAAATGAGAATTCCTAGTAAGGCAAGCAGAATTCATCATTTACAGTGTTAAACATTTTTCATGCAGTCACATCAGCTTAGAAGTAAGCAAAGGCATATGCCAAATTTTCTTTCTTATCAAAATAATCAAACTGAAATTGGTATTAGTTTGTTTAGAGGTCGGCTGTGTTTCTGCTTAGAAAATAGTTTTCACCATTCATTCAGGACTGCATTTGGCACAGAAGCCAGTGAAGAAGGGTTACATCTTCATTTTTACTGGACTGTATACTAAAAGAGTTTGGTTACTTTAAATCCACAGTAGGATTGAGGAAAGCTACCATGCCACGCAAAACCCACCTGGCTCTTTCTGTGAGAAACTATTTCACAATTGCTTTCCTTTTGACATCCCTGCAGAAACATCATGGCCTGCTTAAAAATAGTAACTGCCAAACCCATAATCCTGTCCTCTACTTTCTCCACTTGGTCTTTACCATCCACAACTCCATAGCAATATTTCTCCCTCATCATTTACAATGCCAGTCTTTTCTCGGTTTGCAAGGTGCTGTTCCAAGAACAGAAATACAAGCAAAGGCAGGTGGAACACAGACTGCAAAGCAGCTTCTCTCAAATGGCTATATGCAAAAAGGGCAACTCACCATATACAGAGAGAGAAGTACTTGTTTCCCCTTTGATAAAAAGAATATTGTAGACATACAACAAACAATATCATAGCTCTAATCTGTTTTCTGTTTCTTTTCCCTCCCATAGCTAAAATATGACAGCTGCGACATGACTGTCCTCTTAATTGCTGCCAGGACATGACAGCTGTCCTACCTGCTTGCTTTCTGAAACAGCAAAAAGTCAGCCCACAAATGATGGGCATGTGGCATTTATCCACTTGTCTGAGAAGGCGTCTTCTGTATTGTTCAGCCAAGCACCAGTGCAGCACATGCAAACTTTTCTTCATTCTACCCCAGTGTTTATGCAACTGTGTTTTTGAAAGGCAAAATAAATCCTAAAAGCGTGGCCTGTTTCTCTGCCCTAATGTGCAGGTTTTCCATGTGTTGCAAAGGATTTAGGAAAACATTCAGATGTGTTCTCACCAGCAGTCCAGTGCTGAGCAAGGGCTGAGCCTTAGGGTTCTGCTAATGGTCTGGCTCGGTTCTTTGTTACAACTGGGAATGCTCAGCTGATTGGCGCCCAGGCAGATAAATTTGCTTGCATTCAAGATAATGAACCTCTTGTGGAGGACTCCAGAAACAACTGTAGTTTTCCTCCATACTCCTTGTGAAGACAAGAGTACTTTCATTCAACATAGCAGGGCCTTCTTAAACTTATAGAATGTTTAGGTGGCTCGAATAATCCACCTTTTCTAAAGAGGAAACTTAATGCTTTTATGGGAAAAGCATGGAAACACAAGTCCAATCTAATGAGTGTCCCACCAACAGGGGCTGATATGGTATTACTGATCATGCAGCTCTAGTCTGAAACTGTGGCTACTAATTTCAAGAAAGCACTCTGTAGATTGTTTTACTTCTCAGTTGAATAGTGTAATGAGCACAGGATCAGGTATCAGTGTAACAAAGTTTCTTTTATAGAGATCTGTGTCTAATTACGTGTCCAATTACTTGAGTCCTAAATTTCTAGTCTCTTCTTTCTACCTTCAGTTTTCTGCTACCAGATGTCAAGCTTACCCTCTCTCAGGAAGAGTCTGTCTCTTAAAGTAATAGATATATCATCAAACAGACCACTCCTGCTCTTTAATGCATTGTTGTGTATTTGGAGTGGTGATAAATTTAGGTTTGCTGATATTGTTGAATTATTTGGAAGAGAAATTATCTATCAAGGTGTGAGTATATTATTTGTCTTAAAATCTTTTATTAGCAGTTAAGACTGTAATAATCATGAACTAGAAATCTTCAATAATTTCAGCAACCAAAAAGTAGCTTATTAAATTTCTACAATACTTTGTATTTTAACATTTTAGTTGATCCTAATCAAGTCATTACTCTGTTTTTATTTGAACTGTAACAGAGTGGCAATTTATGATGCAATCTTGTGCATGTCTATTCAGAAGTAAGTCTTCTGAATTTAATGGCACTTAGTCCCAGATAAATGCATTTAGGATAGCGGCCTTTACATATTGGGGACTGCTGAGAGGGATATACTGTATTACCCAATCAGGAAATGTGGAGATGAGTAGGACACTTTTAGGGAGTTTCGTAATAGGAAACAGAATATGCAAAGAAGCCATTGTTGTGAGCTGGGTTTGTCCTCACTTTGGACATTCAAGGCAACAGGCCATTGCTTTGCAAAAAGCTCTTTATTTACCCCAGTATGTCCAATAATCTCAATCGCCATGGAATGTCTGTCTGAGCATGCACAGAGCAGTTCAATGAACCCAGTCTAAACAGCCACTGAGACAAAATGTCCTTTTGAGTATGCCTGGGTTCAGTTTGGAAGCGAGCACACCTTTTCCCTGTACGCCAGCTTCTAGTTGGCCTGCTGTCCTCTCCCAACATTCCACCGTGGGGGCAAGAGTCATGCCAACCTCGTCTGTCTTTCAGATCTCCTCTCCCATCTGACAGTGGTATCTCTTGCCTATTATCAGTATCTGCCAGAACATTTGGGAAGAATGGCTTTGAGATAAGCACCTCTGCTTTTCTCATCTCAAAATCTGGAGGAACACTTTCCCACACCCCCTCTGCCTCCTTCCCTTTATTCTCAGGCTCAAAGTCATGATGGAAGTGACCCAGGAACGCGTGCCAAGAACTGCCCCTCTTTTTTCCTACACTTGCCTTGCCATTTATGGAAAGTTCTTTCTTGTGTGCATGCAGCTCTCATATTTGTTGTTTTGTCTGCAAGTCTGGAATACCTTTTTGCTTATGTATTCTGAACTGATATTTAGGCTACAATCCTATGGATATTTGCATCGAAGGAATGAACTCCACTGAACTAACTGGGATTTACTTCATGGGATTCATGGGATTGGGAATGTCAGTAATTATGGATAAAGACATGAATGCAATGTATTTTAACAGTTTTGAAGAGGAGGTGACTGACAAAGGTTCCCTAGCTGAACTGAGAAAAAAATGAACTCCATTTTATATTGGAAAGGTTTTGTGATTCGATAGAAACAAATTGGATCCAGATTTAAGCAAATGAAATGGAAATGACAGGGGTAGACCTCCCTGACCCTCATCTCATGGAAGCTGCTTCTGAGCAATTTTTGGGATTCCCTCTTTCCCTCTCCAAACCCTGCACCACAACATATCCCACTCAGCAGGATCTCCTGACCAACTATGTAACATCTTTAGTAGGCTGCCAACTCTATTGCACACTCCTAAATCTGGACTCAAACTAAAATCATTGCTATTATTATTATATTTTAATAAGAGGTTTTAAACAAGAACAGTATACAGAGTTGTAGAGAGAAACATGGAGATCAAGGAATAAATGACTGAAAAATGCAATACCATATCAGCAGCTGAATATATTTGGCTTGATCTCTTGGGAACTGATGCACTATAAGGGTGTAAAGTAGTCTCTGTTATTAAGACAGTGTTTAGTATAGATGTTTACTCATGTGTGAAGGTTTCACACTTGTTACTGGGCTGTACGTGTGCAAGTGTTAAATGATGAAATGTGCTAATCTCCGATTTTAGTGGTTGTCTACAAAAGGAGCTATCCCCTTTGGTAGTGCTGAATTCTTTGAGTTCATTATTGCAATCCATACATTTACCCTAAGACAGAAGAGGGGTTTTAATGTGTTTCTACATGCCTGTATGGGCTGTTTTTGGCATAAAGTTATGATTTGCCTTTCAGAGGTGGTAATTACTGAGTATTAATCGATTAATCAGAAATGAACAAGATGAATAACTGACTGAGAAGAGTGCAGTTATGTGAAGGGTTGCACAATCTGGACATCAAGGAGAGATAATCAAAAGCTGTTACATCATCTGGCATAAGTTGGGCTATAAAAAACTTGAAATGTGTTGTTTTTGATATAATTATGCAAAATCAAAAGTATATATTTGGGGTTGTATTAAGTTATGTTATGTCTTTGAATACATTGCCCAGTCATCCACAGTTATCCACTCCTGCTTTGAAACTAAGTAAATTTCAAAAGAAATTGAAACTAAGATTTAGGAAAGACATTTTCATTTAGGTTTGAATGATACCTAACTCATAATTCTTAAAAATAACAAATTGCCATGCAGGGTAATCAGAAACAAAATTGATATTGATAAATAAGCTATCCTTCCTCGCAGTAGGTGGTTTATTTTAATCTAATGAGTTTTGTATTTTCTGAGCTTTCAGATTCCATGATGAAGAGCTGCCTGCACTGGAATTATGAAGTGCCTTGAAATATTGTAATTTTATGGCTCATTTTGTAGGGACTCTTGAAAATGAGATTTGTTCCCAGTGAAGAATCTCACCTCCTACCCCCACCACCCAGAGTGATTAAAAATGGTCCCTTAATAAATATAGTTCATTGGCACTTCATAAGGAGGATAAATATGATATTACAGAATATAACTACTATTCTACGGTCACAATGCCAAAAGCTATTACAGTCTCAGAATAGTTATTCAAAAATCTTTAAAGGTGTTGTCTGTATGACCCACATACATGGGACGGAGCCATTGCTCAGCCTTAGGGGTATATGCGTTGCATACAGATGTCCCCTGGCATCTCCACTGTAGGACATCAGAGCTGAGAGAGATCTTCATGGTGTGTTGCTACTTGACATAGTCCATAGTACTGAGCCAGATGAAACAATGGGCCACATGGACTGTTTTCAGCAACTTCATTTGTTCAGTGCAATGCTCCTGCAATCCCATGCATACTACTGGGTACAGAGCATGAAAAACCCACATTGTAGATGCATCTGGTACAGATACAGTGACCTGCCAGTCTCATTCGTTTGAGCAGCCATCCATTTGTCCAGGCACTAAGTCAGCTCTCTGATGCAACAATTAGTTGTGTATGGCAACATCTCCCCTTCCTTAAGGAGCAGGAGGAGGTGATGGAAGGCTCATGTGAAAACCATTTATAAGCAAGAGCTTAAATAAAATACTGTAAGCAAGACTGCAACGACAGAACAGTGCCCATGCTATGCTACAAGTGGAACCACATGTTCTGAATTGTTCTCTTAGTTACCTGTTCATGAAAACTCTTATTGCTTTGGAATCAACGATAAGGCTTCTACTGAGTTCAAAGGAGTAAGTTTTCCCTGCCACAAAGATTTGAGAGACTTCTAGTCATGACTTCCCATAAGTCTGTATGGGCTTTCAGGCCCTGCAAGAAGCTTCACCAGCTTTTGTGCTGAGCTTATGAAAACAAGCATTTTAAAGCCTCAATGGGAACCTAGCTTTCAAGAACAAGAACTTGGCTTTTTGGAGGGAGATCATATTTAGCTTTGAAATCATATATAATACCTCTGAAATTCCCACAAGGCAACAGAAACATGAGGCCTTTGGAACATACACAGCCCCAGTTTAATGTGGTAAACAGAGAAGAAACTGAAAGAGTATGGTTATTGAAGATGTAGTTAGTGGAATATTAAAGTTGCCACCCTCATTGTCATAATCACTTTCCTTTCTCCTCGTTTTCACATTAAAAGAGGCCACTGTGGGTGAATGACCCTGAGGGGATTCTTGTTGTGAGTACAGCAGCCATTTTGAATGGCCATGCCACAGCAAGGGCACCCTAGAGCTTGCTGTTATATGGAAACCCAGCAAGAATGGGGTGGTTGGCAAGTCACCAGCAACCTTAAAAAAGCTCATGGGTTCACAAGTAATTTCACTCATAGTACCTTTTCATTACTTCCTAGGTTCACATGTAAATTTACCCATGGGTATGTCTAACTACAAGCAAGCCAGATTAAAGCTTCTGTAATGTTTCTTTAGGCCTGCAGTCAGCACCAACACCAGGCAGCTGCTATTGCTGCCTCATCTTCTTTCTCATCCGTGTTGCAAATTTAAAAATATTCTTAACTGACTTAAAATATCTATTATTTTGATCTTGCTTTGATCTTGTTGTGTTGTGTTCTAATGTAAATCAGTGGTTTTCAACCACCAGCCTGCAGGAGATTTCCTGCCAGTCCATGGGGGGGCCCGCATCCCGCTCACCATGGACCTGCGCAGATGCTCCACCACCTCTTCCTCAGTTGGCATCATGTTCACGGGAGGAGCACTGGTGCCAATGGGGGGGAGGGCAGGAAGGGGAGTGGCGGCTTGGTGGGAGCTGGCAGGGAGCCACACTATGCCAATTTCAGTATTTTGTTCTTTTGCTGGCGATTTTTGTTGCTCGGTTTCTGGTAGGTTTGGAGAATGTTTATTTTTTTGGTATTGTGTTTGGAAATCAATACACAGAATACTATATTATGTGTATGGTGCTTTTTGTTTCTGCCTCAGTGATCCCCAAGGTGGTTTTCCACTTTTCACCAGTCCCCAGCTGTGGAAAGGTTGAAAACCACCGATGTAAACCACTTTAAAGAAAAGCATTTGAATTTGATTTCAGGGATGCAGTATATATCATGGTCACCTTGTGGCTCTCCAGATGTTTTATCCTAGAACTCCCATCATCCTTTACCACAGGCTACGCTGGCTAGAACTGATGGGAGTTGTCAGCCAAAACAGCTGGAGGCTGGACAAACAAGCTGCCCAATTAAAGAAACACCAACTTTTAACTGTTATACAAGTAAGACCAAATTCATTTTAGTGAGTGTCCAAGCACTTCTGAATTGTGTTGATAGCTATTTGGAAAGGAGGTGACAACTATTTTTGTAGCAGCCTAAGCATTAGATAGAAGGAAAAAAACACATCTTGGCTTTTTAGAAAAGGAGAGGGCGTGTGAAACAGCTTACATCTGGATAGCCTGAGCTACAAAAAGCGTGCCATAAAATTTCATCCAAATCAAGTGAGTCTTTGCTGCTTTTGCACAAAACTCCCTTAGTGGGAGACTTTTCAAGGCTAATCAAGGTGATGGTGTACCTTATACAACAATACCCCGGGTATGCCACAGCTAATCAACACACAGTCAAATGTAATTGGGGGTTATAAAAAGGCACAAACGAAAGGCCACCAGACCTCAAAGTACCATGGTCAGAATGGCAAAAATAACAAGACTCTGCAACTGCAATCAGACAAGCTTACATAGAATGTTGGCATTTGGATGGAGTTATTTGAATTTGGAAATGTGAACTCCTTGTTCCCTTGAAAAGAGGAGGGTTGGATCATAATGAATATTCTGAGGACAAAGCTTTTGATAATTGAGGCTGGTAGAAGCAGAGGAAGGATCTAGGAGTAGTATAGCATACAGATATAGCCAACAAGCACATGTTGGAGACCCCGGAAGCATACAATGTGCCAAAAGGCCGCTTTATGTAAAAAGACTAACAACCTAGCAGAAAAGCCTAATTGAATGGTGGCCTTCCAAAATAAATAGTGCACAAAGGAAAAATGAGATGCTACTCTATATTCCACTTCACTGACCATTTTTTAAAGCAATGTGTCTGTTTGAAGATGAGAGAAATAAGTGGGGGGGGGGGGGACATGCTCCGGGGAAAAATAAAGATTGGAAGAGAAAAATCACAAAACATACCCTGGACTAAATAAAGGAACAGGGAAAACCACCAAAGTAGGAAAAGTTGGAAAGCATGAGAACATACACAGAGACAGGAAAGAGGTATATAACTATATTTTAAGACTCAAAGGGAAATAATTGGTCTACTTTTTATACAGCATAATTAAATATATAAAATTCAACACATTTCAAGTTTTTCGTAGCCCAACTTATGCCAGATGATGTAACAGCTTTTGATTATCTCTCCTTGATGTCCAGATTGTGCAACCCTTCACATAACTGCACTCTTCTCAGTCAGTTATCCATCTTGTTCATTCCATATTAATCAATTAATACTCAGTAATTACCACCTCTGAAAGGCAAATCATAACTTTATGCCAAAAACAGCCCGTACAGGCATGTAGAAACACATTAAAACCCCTCTTCTGTCTTAGGGTAAATGTATGGATTGCAATAATGAACTCAAAGAATTCAGCACTACCAAAGGGGATAGCTCCTTTTGTAGACAACCAGTAAAATCAGAGATTAGCACATTTCATCATTTAACACTTGCACACTTACAGCCCAGTAACAAGTGTGAAACCTTCACACATGAGTAAACATCTATACTAAACACTGTCTTAATAACAGAGACTACTTTACACCCTTATAGTGCATCAGTTCCCAAGAGATCAAGCCAAATATATTCAGCTGCTGATATGGTATTGCATTTTTCAGTCATTTATTCCTTGAACTCCATGTTTCTCTCTACAACTCTGTATTTTCTCTCCAGCCGCCTCTTCTGCCCACAATTCTTTCATGAAATCATTCAACTTTGATCAACCTTTATGGAAATGCAATCTTTATAGAAATGGTCCATAGTCACTTTCAAAAAACAGAACTTTAATACCAAAGCCTGGATAAACGCAAATATATTGCTGAAGCTTCTCTGCAACATTTAGTCATATTTAATTTAAATATTTTTATACTGCCTTTCCATGCAACTCTTCAAGGCACTTTATAAGGCTACATTTAAAACAATGAAATATGAAATGCAATCAGCTGAAACAGCAGCATAAAACATTTAAAATAACAGCAACAGTCCATTCTATAAAATAAAGATGGGAACTAATTCATTTAAAAGCAGACTGGAACATCCAAATATTTAATGCCCTTTTAAAAGCAGTTTGAAAACAAAGGACTTGAGCTCTGAAAAGGTACCTCCCTAAGGGTGTAATCTTCTGCTGATTTCAACAGGAAAGGGGTCCTACAAATCCCAGCATTCTCCAGTCAGTCATACTAGCTGGGCAATGCTGGGAATTGTAGGACTTCTTCCTGTCTAAACACACACATTATTGTACCTTTGATCTTTTTTAACTCATTTGATCTTGAGTTTCTGCTACCATTTAGTCCATAAATATAATCTCTAGAGACTCAAGTCCCAGAGGAGAAAATTATGAACCCTTTTTCCAAGAAATTAACTCCTTTGATAGCTAGTGCTAACCAGATCAGCTTCTGTTGCTATACTTGAAACACCTGTTCATCCAATCCCCTGCTCTAGAGAATTTAAGTACTATGAGTAAGAGAAGTAGAAATGAGGATCATAATTAGAAAAGGAAACTGCTAATATCAAATTACCAATAGACAGAGCAATGGTGTAACCATGCTTGGAATACTGTGTACAGTTCTAGTCGTTCTGCATCAGAACGTAGAGTTGGAAACTGCAGGAAAGAGTTGCATAAAGGGGCAACAAAATGATCAAGGTGCTGGAGCAACTCCCATAGGAGGAAAAGGAGAGTAAGAGAAGACATAATGGAGGTGAACTAAATTATGAATGACTTGGAGAAAGAGGACAAGCACAGATTTTTCTCCTTCTCTCATATTAAAATCTGGCAGTCACTGCATGAAGCTGAGTGCTGGAAGATTCAGAAAGAGACCAAAGAGACTTCGCATAGTTGAAGATGCAGTGATGGCCACCACCTTGACAAAGGCGTTAGACAAATTCATGGAACATAAGCCTATCAATGGCCAATAGTTACGATGGCTATAAGTTCAAAGGTTGGGAACACATATGGAAAGACGCTGTTTTGTTCAGATCCTGCTTGTGGGTTTCCCACGGACATCTTGTTTGCCACTGTGTGAAAAGAATGACAACCTAGATTGGGCTTCGGTCTTATCCCATATGTGCCTTATGTTTTTAAAGCCACATTATGCAGACTGCTAGACTGTGAATGGAGGCACCTACATTCAAATCCTTGTTCAGCTCTATTCAGTTCACTTTATGAACATTTCTCAAACTGAGCCAAATAAGGTTGCTGTCAACCTGAAGCAGGACAACTCCATGCATGCAACCTTAAATTTCTTGCAAAGAGGGCAACATATAAACTCAACTGGAAAGATTTAACTCTTCACAGAAGGGAAAGAGAAGAAAGGAACAAGCAGTAGAACAATTTTTCCTCTTTTTATGTTTCTGTCCTTGGGTATATCACATTTTTCTTAGCTTTTCTTTTGTAATCCATATGACTTGCAAATTGCTCATAAAGCATTAAAACAGGAATAATACTTCAGAATCACTGTAATAATTTTAATCTCTTAACATGTATAATTCTGTTGATGGACACAATCCCCCGGTTCTAATCTGAATATAACCATGTTATGGTCAGGAAGTCTCCAACTAGACACATCACAATCTCTCAGTACAGCATCTGGGATGCTGAGCTTCAGAATGGCTGATTCTGTTACCACTGCCTTTGCTCATAGAGCACTGCTGCCACTGAAGGGAGCTGAAAGACATAATACGGTGATACTCCCTGGCCCTTCAGATCTGTCAGTGGCTTCCAATTCAATGCAATCACATTGCCTGCTTGTAAAACTGCCGTCCAAGGTGAGAACTGGTGGCAGTGCCTGGTGGTGGTTCCACACCTATCTGTGATTCCAGAAGGTGCTACAATAGGATTCCTGCTTGACTCCCATGTGATTTCCATGAAACTGCTTCATGAGGCCCTCCAAGGGTTTGGATTGCAGGGTCATTACTATGCATATAACACCCAACTCACTTCTTTTCATCCAATCCAGCTGAAGTGGAGAAAGTTCCAAATCAGCATCCGGCAATGGTAATGGACCCAATGGTGGATGAGGGCAATAGGAAGTTCCACGCAAGGAGGTGATACTGCACAGAGATGAGCCACACACTTGACTATTATTAAGGCTGTGCTCCACAGGGTTCCACTTCTCCTGAAGGATGCTGCGGATGTTCCTTGACCTCGTTTTTCACCAGAGGTGCAAGCTGCTTCTGTGGCACTGAGTGCCTTTTAATGGCAGCATCCCTTCAGGTAGCCGGGCCATATTGATTCATTATGCTGATCCAAGCAAAGCCCAGGGTAATGCACCATTCCAGCCTCCCGCACTCTGGCATCCTCCAGATGCATTCAAGTGCCGCTCATGTAACTCCAGCCAGCTTGAGCAATAGAATATAACTGAAAGGTGGCATGGAGCTACTTATACTACCTCTGCAATGATCTGCCGTCCCCTGTCAGCACAACACCCTACACCAACTAGGAAGAACCGCAACTGGATGATCGCTAGACAAGGCAGCAGCAACGGACGGTCTCAGAGGCAGGGTGAAAAGTGGCAACAGGAATAGCACAGCCTTACGCAGCTTTCTGGATGCTGCCAGGCTTCCCAACCACTGGTCTGCTGGCTGGGGTGGATGGGAGCAGAACTCCAATATCTGTGGAGGGCATCAGGCACAGAGCCGGCACTGCAACTCCTGAACAAGGCTCCTCACCCCATGCGTCACCTGGCTGGTGCACTTTTGTCACACTTCTCTTACTGCTACAGGAAGCCCGATGTTTGTGCTTAGCTGTGCAACAAAGTACTTCTGAGCATCTACTATATGCCTTTCCCTTCCTATCTAGGCTCCTCTGTGCACATCAATTAATTTAGCACAGGAGTGATTTTGTTCTGGAATTTTACTCACCTCCCTTGGACATATAGCATAAATTTCACTGCACGTAACTGCAACTGTTATATTTATCTTTTACTCTGCTTTCACTTTCCTCTTGTGGAAGGTGACAGTGTGTATGGAAGATTGTTCATATTATCTGTCTTCAAAATCCACTGACTATCCTTTTGTGCTTATGTAGTGAAGGATGCATTTTTCCTAAATTGCAGTTCCTAGAAGCATCCCCAATCTGCACCCATTGCTTCAGGGGATGTGCCATGTTTTTGTATCCACAGGTCTATAATATAGGCTGTACAGCCCTCTAGATCTGCAGAAGGAGTATGCATAGCAATGGATATTTATAGCATTAATAGCAGTGCCAGCTTGATTACTACTTCTCCACATGTCTTGGAAGGATATCCTGGCTGGATACTACCAATACAGCCTTTCCCATGCACAACTCCCATCACTCCCAACTAGTATGAAGCTGGACCATAACCTTTGGACCACAGCTTCCAACAGGCCCAGCCACCATATCTAGCTGTTGAAGATTATGGGAGTTATTGCCTGAAGTATCTAGAGGACAGCAGATTGAGGCAGGTTGTGTTAATAGCTCTCTTCTGGGCTCTGTCTTCAGAGTGGTTTTTATTCTGTTCTTTTTCTCTCCTTGAGTATTCAGGAAACTTTAAGCAGAGCTTTTTCTTCCCATAGCAAAGGAGTTAATCTAATATAGGCAGTAAATCACTCTGTTACTCTTAATCTTTTTATTCTAGTAAGCCACACCACCTCAGCTTAGCTGTTCTTTCTTATTTTTAACCTGTCACTCTCTTTAGCTACAATCAAGCTTTCCACCATGAATAGCAGACAGACCAGCAGAGGTCTAAATCACATCTTTATTCCAGTGACAACAAATGCTTTTAAAAAGACAGTAACTCTTTCTTACTTCTTGCTTTGGGGTGATATATAGGGTAGGATTTCACTCTAGCTGGTCATAGCGTGGGCAGATACAAACTAAGACTGGACTCCTGCAATTTTAACAGGTACTTAGAAGAGGTAGTTGCAGCAGATGCAGCTTCATATGCTGATGCTCCCTCTTCTCCACTCCCTGGGTCTGAGGAACCCCTACATACCTGGCCTCCTGTGCATTAGAACCCACCCAGTAAGGATCGGTGGAGACTGGAATGTTGGGTAGATCCAGCGAAATGTAGATTCTCTGGGCCCATTAAAGATTTCAGGTGATAACCCTTGTGGATCCGTGACCAGCTCACAACTACCATGATCCCTTGAATAAGCCCAGGACTACAGGTTTAGGCAGATGCATTCAGGAGCATTAGACACAGTTCCATTCGCTGGTGACATCACCAGCGTGGAACTGAGCCCAGCAACTGGCCAAATATGAAGAGCCCACTGCTTTTCCTATACATTCTGCTGCTTGTGACGTACAGAACAGCACAAAGTGCCACAAGGGTAGAAAGATCATGGCTGGATCCGAGCAATGCTAACGGCTTCCTGTGTCAACACACTGGAAACTCACCCAGATCTACTGGATACAGAAACACCTACTTATGCTCTTTTCATATTGAACGGCAAGGAGAAGATTTGAACGCTGTGCTAGTCAGACCCCACGGGATGAATTATTAAAAACGGAGAGGGTTCCTGTTACACGTGCAAAGATATATTAAAGGATCCCATGGCCCCTCTTTGTGGCTAAGATGTCTCCTTCATTCAGCAACGTGAAAGATCATAATTCATCTTAATCACTAACACTTAAACTGGCACTGTAGGATCTGTATAAACACAGAGACACTGGGCTACATCTGCCACAAACAACAGTGGGGCCTCACAATAGCAAGTAGGGTCTCACAATAAAAATGTGTCAAAGTCAGTAACTGGTGAGGCCTTCGCTTGATAAATGTGCCCGTTGTATTATGGGAGCATCACTCTGTTTTGACTGGGCAGCCGCGCGGGATGTAGAGAATTTGCTTTCTGGTCAACAAGGCATAGAGTGCTATAGGTGTCAAATGGCATAGGATGTTTATGAACTGTGTAGAATAGCTTGGGAATCCCACCAAAAGAAGAACTTTCCAAAATTACTAGAGCCCTGCATTATTTAAAAAAAATGGGTTTGCATCTTTGATGAAAATGGAAAAACTTATTTTTACTTTGCTTTGTTATCTGAGTGCCAAATTTTATACACTCATTCTAGGGCAGATTTATACATGAGCATTTTTAAAAAATATGTTTGTTGTGTGTGAACATTACTGTATAAATTTGAGGTATGAAACATACAACAAATCCTTAGTATACACTATTTTTTATTTTTATTTTTTTGCAATAGCATATTAAATGTATCTTTGCTACAGCTCTCTTCCATCTTCTTCAAATGGTGCCCCCTGCTTAAATAAAATGTGTTGGAAGTGCTAAAGATGACTCCCCCCACCCGCAAAATTGTGGGTTCTAATATTTAAATAATGCTAAATGTATTCCTTGGCTGTACATTTTGACGGTTTTAAGGGATTAATTTATAACTAAGCTTCTTTAAAGAAAAGAATCCAGAAAAGAAGTTTGCTACGTACCTGTGCACTGTAGCACCTGCTAGCTATGCCTCTCACTGCAGGAGTTCGTCTAAGCACCATGCTGCAACCCAGACTCTCTTGAGTGCATTTGGACTATGTTGCACATTCATTACCCACCAGCCTCTGCTAAGCTTGGATTCTAGTTATCTAGGCCAACCTGCATGCAGCTTCACAGGGCTATGTGGTTACAGGCAATTTGGCCAACTGGCATATAGGCATTTTGGAGCATTACACTCTCCTCTTGTGACAGCAGAAAAGGTCCAGCAAACAGTTTCACATATTATATGCAGGTGTGTGCCCTTGATCATTGCTTGAAGGGATGACTTAACAAGGGACTTATCACATTTGAACCTGTGGGGATTAAGGAGCAGAATAAACCGGATTTTGAGTGAAAAGCAACCAAGAGATGGAGCCCTCTTTGCCATCCCCAGTTTGTGTGTAATTGGATTTGAATGTGTCACATTCCAAGAACTGTGCTTCTTGCCTATACGCATTGCTTGGTACACCACAGCTATTCTGCCTGTTTCCTGATATCACTGCCCACAATCATAAACAGCAGATACATCATGTTGCAAAATCCCAGTGCAGCTCTTTTACAAAACAACTCGCATGTGAAACATAAATGATAAGATCACCGCCTCATATTTTCTTCATGTTTCCTCTCTAGGAAAATCTCAGCAGATTTGAGTGTCAGAACCTCTGACATTCACCTATAGATCCTAGATCAGGGAGAATGCGAGCTAAAGAAAGCCTGTACTTTGTTTCACTGGGTCAACATTCCCAGAACCTTTAACGGTGAGTGAAGAAAAATGGCTTCATGCTAAGAGCAGACTGACAATTTCATTATTGCCTAGAGTCAAGAGGAATTCCCCAACATTTGCTATTCTTCACTGGAAAGATCTAAATCACAATTGCTTTGAGAATTCTCTTAAAGGGTCTCTGGCAAGGGGGGAAACCTCCATTATCTTCTGATAATGCTGGACAAATTATCTCTAGGGTATGGTGGGATATACAAGTAACAGTTTTGCAAATATATCTACCAAAATGAATAGGCTATCTGTGCATATGTACCACTTAAGAGAATTTTTAAAAAAGGGGTGGTGGCATATAAACCTTTATTAAAAAACAAAAACAAAAAGCCATTCATTTGTACCACACTGATAGCATGAAAGAAAAAGGACAATCAGTGCCTTTACATTGAGACATTTCTGGTTCATCCCAGGTAACCAGACACAATGCCTGAAACCTCCTGGCTTTCCCAAGGACATGCCATGCTGACTTGGGAAATCTGCCAAGCTTCGCAGTTCATACTAGTCGCATGAGCTGTGTAGACCAGCATAGACTGAAGATGATGGGATGTACTGGTGTGCACAGCTGGTGCCCACCTAGAAGTAACTCTCAGCACAATCCCACATATCTGTAAATTCAGAAGTTCCCAGAGTACTGCATCTAAGACTGAAGCTTTAATTAAACAAGAACATCTCAGTGTTAATACTGCTAAGTGATATGCACATTTTCTGGGTATGGCAATGCTTTAGAAAGGAACAGAGGGACTCAATGTCTTAGTTCTCTCATAAATGTCCTCTAAGATTTGATGAGGCCAGTCAGCTTTACACACACTTCAGAGTCACGAGGGCATTTCAGTTTCTTATTCAATTCAAAGTACAGGAGCACCTGAAACAATGAACATAGAGATATGGAAAGCCAAAGGTGCATCTAGTTGAGTTTTCTGTATATATGGTGGCAACCAGTTGCTCACAGGATTGCTCAAGCAAGATTGGTGAGAGACCGTCACTTGCCCAAGCTCCCCATCAAGTGGCTTGCTACCTCTGGTGAAGGAGGCCGCACACAGCCAAAACTATGATATACTGGCTAGGGAATGCTGGGAGTTGTCTAAAAATGCATAGGATCATGTCCTTAGATCACAGTGAGGCTGCTCATTTTGATGCTGAACTGCTCTTCCTGGTCTCTGCCATGGTAAACTACACAAAAAGAGAAAGTTGGGCAGGCAACAGAGTCCCTCTTGTTTGTATGGCTCAACATAAAATGCGACTCATGCCTGCAACAATTTTCAGAATCAAGACCATGGGGGCTGCAGGTTTTCTTACGCATAAAGTGCCTTGAGGAGGTTAAGACATGTATATACCCCAATATCTGCATTTACAGAATGCAGTATGCATATATTTTTAAACTGCAGAAGCACAAATAAGAGGAAATTCCAGTTTCATACAATACTTTGTATGATGTGATCACTGCGCACCACCTTGCAGGAACGCTACACAACTGATCCTGTATCCCCAGGAATCAAAGTAAACCTGCCACTGAAAGCTCACACACCCGAGAACATGCTCCATGCACCCCTTAGGTGGCGCGCCTACATGTGGCTTGTGCTTTTAATTAAGTGTTTTTAGTATTTGATTTTGGTATTAATGTTTCTATATAAATGTCTTTGCATTTATGATTATTTTTTTATCTTTGTTTTGTAAACAGGTTAGACATGTTTTAGGTATGGTAAGATTTTAAATAGGACAAGTTGACAGCTTGCCGTTCTACTTATATAGCAAAATGTAGAACCTAAACCACCATGGAACTTGTGCCTCTTTAACTCTACATACATTCACAGTTTCATCCTAAACCTCATTATTCAGAAAAACAAAATTTTAACTAGGCGTTCTTCTTGGTGATTAGGTCAAGCCCTTCAAGAAAGCAAGTATATTATTTCAGTGAGGGTGGAGACATGAAAACAAATAGGCCAACAAACAAGGAAACCTTTGAAAGCATCCTTTGTCAGAGTAAAACCACAAACTTCTGCTTCTGTATCAAGTTCGTCAAGAGTCCATGCAGAACAGCAGGAAGGCAGGCCTGGAATTCTCCAGGGAAGAGACTTTTGCTCTCCACCAGCAATCCAACTACATTAGTAGAGAAATCAAATAAAAACCTGCGCAACCTTATTGACATCTACTGAGAAGTTAAGTCCCATTGTATTCAATACAACTTACATTCAGGTTGTATAGGACTGCAGTCTTAGACTTACTTCTGAGTATATACATACTCTGATATACATAGGATTGTACTGCTAGTTTCCTTTTTGCTACTGACTCACTCCTCTACTTCTTTGTTTACTGGTTAAAAAATGGTTAGCCATGGCACATCTCCAGCTTTCAAGATGGGTAACAAATATGAGGAGCACAGGCATCAGTTAAGAATGAAATTAATGTTTCAAACCATCTTGAATGCTTAAAAAATATCTACCCAAAAGCCTATCCAGGCAGGTAAGCTTTGCAACACATCTGAAAATTTATCACAATTTAGTGAGGTGCTTGCACCAAATTAAAAAGAATACCTTTCCATGCATTTTTGCTTTGTAAATTTAGCATAAACATGGCATCATTAAGATTTGTTCAACATTAGCAATGGTAAATAAACAAAGAGTCTTCCCCAACTGGGCATCCTCCAGGTGTGTAGAACCACAATTCCTTGGCTGGGCATCCAGGGAATTATAGGCCAACAAATCTGAAGAACACAATGCTCAGGGAAGATGTTCTATGTTTGTTTATTCAGTACTGTCCATTATCTGAAGCTCTTTAGGCAGTTCACAAAAATAAAACCATACAACAGAACAGAAGACACAATTTTAGGGTTTAAAACTACAGATAAAATAAAAACTAAAGTAAACACTAGCAGCAATGCAACAGTTAAAATTACTGTAACAAACACATCTATTTTTTTAGATTACTTAAAAAGTAAAGTAATTTAGTTCTAAGACAGAGTGCTAAATACAGACATGCTTTTCCTTCTCCACCTGCTCCAAGGGCCAGATAGGGAGAAATAAGTCTCCAAATCCATGCATGTACAGTGTATTATCTTGTATGCAAGTGTGTGTGTGTGTGTGTGTGAGCACAAAGAGATATTATAAACTATATAATTTTCAAGACACATGCCAAGTTGACATCCTTCTGCTCTGGGGGTCCAGCACTCATTTCTCTGACCCAACAAGCCTAAATGCTTAAGCAATGCAAACAACATTTATACTGTTATTTAATTTTCACTGCTGCTGCCTCATCCATTTCCAGTGCTAAAGAGACCAGTTTGCCACTAGTGCTGCGTGTTTCACTTTGCAAAGTGAGGTCATTGCCATTAACAGGTAAACCAAAGAAGTTTGAAAATCTGGCCCTGAGGGAGACAAGCACAGAGTTCATGTATTAGTAAACTTGGTCCTCTTTTTCAACCCAGCTATTGCGGTTTTAAAGTGAGCAGGTGGGGGAAGAGGTCTGGTAATGAGCATGCTCAAAAAAACAAGCTCTCTTTCTCCACCAGTGTGAAGCTGACTCCCAGTTCTTTGTGTGTAGTTCATGGGTCCCTGTTTGCATCCGCCGGCATCAAAGGTGCAGATGCAGACTGAATAAGTACTTCAGATTTGAATGCCACGTTCTCCATCCTTTTCATATCCCCCAAGCCTTCTTACACAGGATATTGGAGAAGTGCTTTAGGGAGCAGAGAGCATCAGACCCTACATTGGTCATTTCATGATTTTTTCCATTTGGGTATCACACATAGCTGAATACTAGCAAAGATCTAAGAAGACAAGGCTGGTACTTCTGAATTTCCAGCACATCAATGAAAAAACAAAAATGGGAACGACATAAACAGCTCAGGTTGCTGCTTTGCTCATGCTTGCAGCCATCATATTGCCGTTTCAGAACTGATGGATCCCTGACAGAGGGTGATCCTTTAATTCTGGGGGTAGGTGGGAGTTCATTTTCTTCACATGCCACATATAAAAAGCTTTCAAGAAGCACGGTAGACACATAGACATGGGCAAACAGAATTTTGGATTTGTTATTAACTTGCAGTAATAGGCAACTGTCCTCCTTATATGACCTGAAGGGCCCTCATTAGTCATTTAGGAATGTCCTATAAATATATTTTTAAAAATTGTCACCCCATTTTTATTTGAAGAGTGTTCTCAGTTTGGAGAACCAGCCCCCACTGAAAAGCATGTCACACAGCACCAATTTCGGAACCAGGCACCAGTATACAGAAACTTAGGCAATAGGACAAGCTACTGATCGTCTGGGTATAGGATTTGAGGCAGTCCAAGCAGGGAAGGCTGCAGATTCCTGTGCCAATGAGACTCCTCATCCATGGCAACTTCTTCTTTTCAACTTTTTAGAAGCTATTCCTGGTGCTTCGCAGTGGTGAATCCATTCTGGAGGTGAAATTCAGTACCATGGATAGCTCCTAAAAAGCTCCATCGAACTAGGGGTCATCCGCCTCCCTTCTGCAAAGCTTGTTTTGGGGGGGGGGGGGTATTTAAATCCCAGCTGCTCTGTCAGAATATACACGGCACTGTGAAGCAGATGATGACCCAATGATATGTGCAAGCCACTGAAGCCTTGAAAAGACAAAGCCCTCTCACTCCACCAGCTGAGGAACGTAAATGCACGACCCACCGGGATCACATGAGCTGCATGAAAGTAGAAGCAAGGCCAAAATAAACCCCACTGTCTTGATATTATTTCCACCTTTTCCCTTTCGCTTAGGCTTCAAGAGGAGGCTGTGCAAAGAAGGTGGTGGTGCGAAGCAGCAAGAAGACAATGCTTGCTTTATTCCTCGCACTGACTAAAGGCACGAATAGCCAGCAATACAGCAGTTCTAAATCTAGAGCTACTCTGAGGCATCTTAACGCAAATCAGCTCTGAGCCTCTGTCACCCTCCTTTCTCTCTCAGTGTAAATTTACTGTGATCCTGCCAAGACGGACGAAGGTACTGGCTGTATGGGCTTCTTTCTTCCTCCATGCACCTAATGTTATTTTAAAACTCCACACCCCTTAAATAAAGTCTATCCTTGGACACTACCGAAATAATAGGGTACAATCAAGATGGAGGCATGCCTGCTCTCACCTAATCCATTGCCACTGAAATCCATTTCTGTGGAAGTACGCACCTTGATGTAGGTTCGGAACTACCATTTACCTCAGAGGTGGAAAACCTGTTTTTTTTTTTTTTTGGTTGCTTTTTTTTTTGTGAAGGACCACATTCCCACAGGGCTAATCAGTCTAGGCAGGACTGGCAGGGTTGGGCCCACCTCCTTTCTCTCTATCCTTCTGCCACTGACATCTTTCTCTCTTTCCCTTCCTCCCTCATTTTCTTTCTACCCACCTTTGAACTGCAGGGCAATTTCCTCTTCCTGCAAATTAAAACTGAATGCTTTTGAAATAAGGCTGGTAGCTATATGAAATTGGAAATACGAAATTAGACTAACCAGGCTGCCTATCTTTAGTTAGGGTTTACTTATAGGCACTGTTCAATGTAAACGTATCTTACATTGTTATTTTACCTTCAATTCATCACATTGGGAATAATAATTGTATAGTTACAGTTTCTTACTATTCCTTTTCCTCGGCCAACATTCCAATACATAGCTAGTCAAAAATAACACAGAGTGGCCTAGTCACATGACGTGCCAGACTCACCATATGTGAGTTGCAGCATATGAGGTGCATTATTTTGAATTTATAACCTCCAACAACGTTGCAGTGTGTTATCTGAACCCAGCCATTGGGGGTTATGCAAGGTTTTTATTTTATTTTCCGATTTATATCCTGCCTTTTTCCTACGAAAGGCTCAAGGCAGCTTACATCTCCTCCTCCATCTTATCCCCACAACAACAACAACCCTGTGAGGTAGGTTGGGCTGAAAGTCTGTGACTGGCCCAAAGTTGGCGCCATGGCCGAGCGGGGACTAGAACCCAGATCCTCTGAGTCCCAGTCCCATGCTCTTCACCACTACACCACACTGGCATCCCCCATATAACCTTGGTTTTTTGTATGGTTATGAGAGTTGTTTAACCAGCACATAGTCCTCAATGGCTGGGTTCAGACAGCACACCGCAGACCCATTGGGGTTTGCATATCCAAGATGATATCCAGCATGTGCTGTGGCTCAGCCTGGGTTACGTAAACCCATGGAGAACCTGGTGTGTCATGCAAACTAGACCATTCCCTCAAGATCCCACAACTTTTCCTCCGTTGAACTTTCCTTGCTCTCTCTTTCATTCACATGCACACAATACTGGAAAGGGAACATGAGAAGCAACCCAACTTAGAGGTTTTCTGAACAGCTAAAGATGCCAAGAGGGAGAAAAGAAGAGGCTACCATTGAAAGGGTACTCCCTTACACATGGAACTTCATGGAAAGAGAAACAAGAAGGAAATCATTTGAACACTTGCAGCAGGATATATTACACCAAAACGAAGGACCAAAGTTTGTGATTGCTTTTCAAGGCCTCACCAGATCATGGCAGCACCAGAGGGAGAAAATGAAGCCCAAGGAAAGCAAAACAGAAGGACAGCAGAAGGAATCCACAAACATAGCTGCACACACAGGTAGTGCACCCTGCCTGTTGTCTCCCCACCCTCAATGCTGGATTCCTGTGGTTTCATACACAGATTATAATGGAATCAAATTGTAAATTAAAACAAGGCTTGGATCATAAGCATGTTTATTCAACATTTACATTCTATAAAAAAAAACCTCAATAGAAAATGCATTCAGGGTGAGATCATACATATCACTATTTCTCTTTCATATTCTTTTCTCTAAAATAGTTCTTTTTCACCCCAGAAATGCATTTTGGCCCTTCTCTGCCCCTCTGCCATATTTATATATATTTCTGGTGCCACCACTGCCTGTCAGATGAAATTACTTCACCTCAGGAATCTGGAGCACAGCCAATGAGAGAAGAGGATTAGCAGCCTTGCTTTCATCCATGAAAACAGGACTTATTCGGAACATGCTTGCTGATGGATTGGACCCATTCCCCAGTCTTTTACCAAGACAGCTGAGGAGGGGTGGGATTCCTGACCCTTGCTTGGTCCCTTCAGGAAGCAACTCACACTTTTAAATGCCTGCTATTCTGAACAGCTACACTGCTGCAAAGTGCTGCTAAGCTTTTCCTGCAAGGAATATCAGAGGGGTTTTTTTCCTAACAGAGTTCAGGGATAGCTAGAGAAACACCTGAGAATTCAGTAGACCAGGAGGTACCTGCCAGAAAAAAGTTTGCATTTTAACATTTCCTTCAGAAACAGAAAGTCCAAGAAACTCAGCTTAGTATTTAGCATGTTTCAGTCTGAAGCAGGACACCACACTCTTGAACCAGAGAGGGATATTTGGTAGGGCTTCTTGTCTAGTAGTCAGTGAGTGCTGTACTGAGGGAAGAGGAGGAGGAGAAAGAGGGGTGATAAAACATGCCCCTGTAGCAGGGACATTTTGATTTGGGGTGTGGAAAAAATAAAGCAATATTTCAAGTTATTCCCTGGTCAGCTGCGCTCCCCAACCTAATTCCATGCTTTGAAAACTTATGTGCAGAGGCAGGCTGTAAAGTCAAAACTGACTCTATGGCAGATCGCATGCAAGTAAACATGCTTGAAATTAGCCGAGTGTTAACTTCAAACACACTTAGCATTCCTAGAGTGTTAGGACAGAAAACGAACCCACAGATAAAGACAAGCAATCTGCGCAGACTTACTAGGGAGTAAACCCCACTGAACTCAGTTACATTAACCTCCACTTAGGATCTCCCTTCATCATGCCTAACAGGGATTGCCTTGCAAACCTAATCCAGTCGGTGAAATTGTACCCTGATCCAGTAACACTGTCCCTACCTCTGTAACACATCTATGGATCCAAAGTATAGTGTGGGTGGGGCAGCCTTTTCCCCTGCAATGCAAGCAAAGTCCTTCTGAAGGACCAAAGAAGTTTCAGAATATCTGTAAGGGTGGGTAGCTGAGTGAACATTTTACTAGGGTGACCAGATGATGGGGGGAAAAAGATGTTCTGAGGGTTTTATTCAAGGAACACAACCCTTGTTCTATTTCTTTGCTAAGAAAGTATTCTGGGTTGCCAGGTTTTCCTTTTCATTTTTGCAGGGATCCTGTGCTTCTAACCAATGGAATATGTCTTAATATGAAGCTGCACTGATGGGGAAAGCTGCATTTATTTATTTAACTTGAATAAGCATTTATTTGGCTTTAACACTGTGGTCATGGTCACAAGAACATCACCTGAAAAAGGGTGTGGGATAGAGGGTAGAGAAGGCGTTAGTCCTATGCATTGTCTAGATATTTGCAATATAATCTATCTTCAGATTTCATATTCCATACTGGACCGTAATGCATATTCCATTTTGAACCACACTGCAGTTCACTTCCCTTCACTACCGAAACTATTTCAGAACAGGTGGCCAAGCTGTAACGGAAGAGTGACTGCTTCCATGCAGTTGGATCCTGTGCATGTTTACTCAGAAGTACATCCAAGTGAGCTCAAATACATATGAGATTATTACCTTAATATTACAACAAGGGGAATGAGTAAGGATATTCTTCCCCGTACGGTAACAGTTTTAACTGGGAAACATTTGCTATTTTAAAAGTTAATCAGGTGTTTGATAGTCAATTCTTTATTATTCTTTTGGTGCTCAGATCATCATAATATTTACTTCTATGATTTTACAGCTATTTTGCCCCCATTTTATGGTTTCTACCCTATTAGAGGCTGCCTTGTTCTAAACAAGCAAACAACCCTATTCTTAATATTAGATTCTGTAAAAAAAAAAAAAACCTATTTTATGGCATATTTGGGTTGATCCGATTTTCTGCTTATTTTAATTTGGATTCTATATACTTATTTTTGGTGTTCGTTTTGAATTTAGCCTCTGCTGCCTGGGGACATGGCAGCAACTTCAAATTATAAACAATAAACAGTCTTAAAGATGTGCTCTTATTTGCTCAGAAGTCCTACTGAGTTAAAGGGAGTTCACTCCTCGGTGTGTATTTAGGATTACAGCCTGTAAATATGCGAGGGACGATACTTTCTCATCGTTAATTGACATTTTCTACTTGTCCCCTGGTGGATAAAAGTGTTTTGTGAAGGCGCAGTACGGTTTGTTCCTATGCATATTTACTCGGAAGTAATTCCATTGAGTACCATGGGATCGGCGCACCAGGGAATACCAAGGATGTAATTCGACTCACGCTTACCTTATCACTCAACACAGTGCGATTAACGATTTGCTTCCGAGTAACATATGGGATCGGGCTGCCCGCCTTGCAGCCCGATTCTACATAATTTTTATTCAGCTGGTTCGAATAAAACATCCTTTAAAGTAGACACGCGAAAAACGGTGACCATTTTCTAGGAAGTTATTTGCGCTACTGGCCCGCCGTGACTCGCCCTAAGCCTCGCAACAAAGGCGGGCTACGGACCGAGCGCACCGCGCGGCCGAGGGCACGTCTACTCAGAAGCAAGCGGCACCGGCTTCCGCGGGACCTGCTCCCAGGGGGGCGCACGCGGCGCGCAGCCCGGGCACGTCGTGCGCTCCGCTCCCGCGCACTCGGACTGGGCACGGGCGGAGGGGCAGCCCGGGACGGCCGAGCGCGCTGCACACGCAGCCTCCGCCCTCGCCGGGACGCGCCGAAGGGCCTCCAGAGGAGATGCGGCTCCCGCTCAAAGTTCTCGCCAAGCGGGCCGGGAGGGGCGCGTGCAAGGCGCTCGGAACTTCGCCTTACCTGGCGGGCTGCGCGGGGCTGCCGGGCGAGCGAGGCTCGTGGCTCGGCACAGGGCGATCCTGCTGCGAAGGAAGGGACCCCTTGGCCGGCGAAGGCGCCGAGAGAGAGAGAGAGAGAGAGAGAGGGTCCCGGTCCCGGGTGCCGAGGCGCGGCGGCTCCTTCACCTCCTCGCGTCCCTGGCGCGCCGCCTTCGACCCTCACCAGCCGGCGCCGGCGCTGCCATGGCCCGCGCCTCCGGCGGTAATCCAAGCCGCTTCCCGGCTGCCGCCTCGCCTGAAGGAGGCTGCCGCAGAGCGCCGCCTTTGCACCCTCCCGCGCCCGGGAAGCGTCCGGCTGGGCGCAGGGGACGCCTCCGTCTCTTCTCCCGACCAGCCGAGCAACTTTGGGCGCCTCCCCTCCTGGGGGACGCGCGTGGGGAAGGGGGCGCGGCGGCGGCGGCGGCGGCCGCTCCCTCCGGCTGCGGGGCGGGGCGGGGAGGAGTAGGCACCAAAAGTGCGCGCGCTCCTTCGCCGGCGCGAGCGAGGAGTCAGCGGAGGAGCAGCCACGCCGCCGCCGAGGCGGATCAACTTAGAGCGCGCAGTAGGCGGCGGCGGCGGCGGGAGCAGGAGCGGCCGTCGTCGTAGTGCCAGGCGATGAATCTTTCAGCGCGAGCGAAACAGCCCCTCGACTGATGTCACGGGACTTGCTGCTTTGGCGACTCCGGCGGTCCCCGAGGAGCCGCGCCGCGTGCAGGAGGCGAGCCGCGCTGGCAGCGGAGCGCCGCTGAACCCCGTCGCCGCCGCGCGCTGCGGCCGCCTGGGGGGGGGGGTGCTTTGACCTCCCCAAAGGGCGAGGGAATGGGAGGGCGCCTGAATGTATACATTATATTACAGCGCAAGTTTCTTTGTACAAGTGACACGCTCCTTCCGCGGGCTTTAAGCGCCCCCTTCCTGCTCTGGGAATCGAGAAAAAGCCCGAAGTGTGAGTAGCGCGGGATCCCAGCTCGTTGCAGACAAAAGCTGGCGTGGGTTGCGGCTTCCTTTGCACTCACACCGGGCTTTAACGAAGTGTGTTCGCTGCCTTTTTATTTTCCTGACGGAGATTCGATATTACAGTTACCACCTAAAAAACCCTACCCTGGTCATCTGCCTTCACCACAGCTTGACGTGTAGAAATGAACCATCAGTGGGAAGAAACTTAAACCACTAAGAGCAATCCTGTCCAGCCAAGGTACCAAAAAAGTCGAAAGACTCCCAGCCAGCATGCTGGAACGTGTAGGACTTTTTTCTTCTACACCTGCATGGGGCTGTGTCCAAATGTCTGCAATAAAAGCACAGAGCAAGGACAATGTCTAATGTGAGTCACACAAAGATTAACCAGACTTCTCTACTGCTGCATCTCTATACCAGGAAAACATCACCTGTTGAATTTCTGCATGGCTTGCACCCATTACTTAGCCTTGTGATGAGAAAGAATGCAGAACAGCATATCCCAGCTTTTATGGCCCTGATTACAAGTCTTTATGTTACACTGGAGTGTGTGAGGTACAGGAGATAGGATCTCTGATCATGTGCAAAGAGCTTCTTCCCCACCAGTGAGTAACCAAGCCCCTGTACACACAACTAGGAGTTGGAGACAGGGCTGACCAAAAGATTTGTCTCTCTCATTTGGGAACTTAAACACTCATTGATTCTATTCCTGTGATAATGGCAATAAAAACTACTTTGTTTCTGTAGTATCTTAATATATCTTTCTGTAGTACCTATTTTTTTAAAAATTGTGCATATCCCTCTTTGCCTGCAAACTAACTAATAAATACATAAATGTCTCAGATTATCTTAAAATCCTGCAAGAGAATCCCAAGATTCTTCATTCCCCATTTGGATCTTTATATGAAAAGAATGTTGTGCTTAGTTATTTGACATTTGGGAGGACAACTGTTGTGGCTCAGAAGCATGAAAATTCCCTACACAATCTCTTAAAGCAATACTTCCCTCCAGGATGCTCACAAGTTATTTATTTCTATTTTTCTCCTGCCCCACAGCCCTCAAGGGCAGGGGTCTCAAACTCGCGGGGCCACTTGCCGGGTGGGTGGGGCACAGGGAAGGGGCCCTGCGGCCTTCAAAGCGCAGGCAGCGCCCAGGCAGCGCCCAGGCCGGCCTCCAGGAGCCATGCGGGATGAGCAGCCCACCACCACCGCTTGATGCGGCCCAGCCTCACCCAGACTCTACTTCCAGCGGCCCCCAGGTAAGTTGAGTTTGAGACCCCTGCTCAAGGTGGTGTTTAGAATGCAAAGATTTGACATAAACCATTCACCATCGATATTTTCATAAATTATTCAAATACAGACAGAACCATTAAAACCTAAGAAGAAGGGGAACAACCACAATAGCCTCTGTCATCTCCTGAATGCCTCGTTAAGTAAAAATAGCCTCAACTAGAGCTACTGTAGTGGGCTTCTCTAGGGAAGGCGCTCCAAAGAGAAGATGTTGCTCCTGGGAAAGTCTGGCACATTCCACAGGTGCAGAACAGGCTGAGGGCCAAAAGAAGCTTGGAAAAAGATGCCTGGCTGCATTTCAGTTACGGAGTGAAAGGCAAACATTGCTGGGCAAAAATACCAACATTAACATTTAGCATAAAGGAATTATTCACAGTTATTTGCAAAGTCCAACCTTTCAGAATGGAATAAACGCTGCACAAAAGCCATGAAATCAGCAAGCAATCAGTGGCTGGGGAGCAGTGGGGTTATTGGGGGCTGTCTGAGAAATGGGTCTTATTGGGATGGTTTAGTTTTAATTTGTTTCCTTGTTAGATTCAAAGATAAACGTCTTTCCATGGGGCTGAATCACTCCCAGACAAAACAAATCAGATAGATGGATCTGTAGCCTGGAAGGATCTGATCATGTGTGCTTCGGGTGATTCATGCCGGGACCTATTTAAGGCTGAACCATGTGCAGGAGAGAGAAAGGGAGAGAACTGGCCTTATCATCTGCTCAGATACATGTCCTCACAGGAAAAGGGAAAGCTGGTTTTGTCACAGAAGAGCAATGTTGGTTCCACAGCACCCCCAAACTTCACACCTGGGGATTGGTTAACCCAGTAAGAAAAAAAAAAAGCACACTACTAATTCCTAGAGGAACCAAGGCTGCTACCTCCTCTCCACATCTCGCCTGTACTATTTTAATTTTTTCACAGTCAACTAATCCTTTGCTGCCTCCTGACACAGGTTCAGACATTTCTATAGCTTCACCTTTTTCTGTGTTGACAAGGAGAAAAAGCATAATCAACCAGCAGATGATATTTTACTGCAAATCTCCAGGCAATCTCTCACATGTTTAGGTGTTACAAAGCAGAGTGACAAGGTAACATTTTGTGGAACCATGTAGGTTAAGTCTCAAGGAGCTCAGCTGCATCCATGGCAACATCTTACAAGATCTGGCTGACCCAGAAGTACATTCAAGTTGGTTGTATCAGACACCACTGAGAGAGGTCTGGGAGATTCAGGCAAGTTCCACTCTGGTTCTCCAGAGTGATCAGGTTTCCATTCCAAAACCAGGTTTTATTTCAGACTGATTTAAAGATCTAGACAATCAATTTCCTCCAGCAGACCCTGGAGTTTTGATGGCATCCATCTCTCTGGTCATCACTTTGACAAGAAAGGGTAAATTTGAAACCGGCTAGTTCCTATTCAGGTGTTCTGAACAACCTGAAAGATATGAAACATGGCCACGTATTCCTCATCCTGTAGAAATTACACTAGAAATTAGACATGGGTCAGAAATATCCAAAGTTGACAACCATTTCTTAGTTGCTAAGAAAGGTGGGGAGAAACCCTTTAAAATATGTGTTTTTATTACAAAGGTCTCATCATTGTCTAGTGGCAAGGAAATGAACCCTTCATGAAACCTAAATGCATACAGTAAAATCACACATTCCCTCTTTTGTCCCTTGCCTACATTTCCCTCCCATTATTCTGTTATTTTTCCTGTATCAAATGTTAGACTGTAAGCGCTTCTTCTACCTGTAAAGCACATTGATACGAGACATGCATAAACTATTAAAGTACTACCAAAGCCTAATATATTCATTCTAACATAAGCTTTCATTGACCGAACCACAAAGGTGCACACACACATATGAAGAACTTTGTTTAAATATAACTGCTTTCAATTTCATTAACTGACGATTGACTTTACCATAACACAACCAGATGTGCTATTTTCATATTTCCAAACAGGCAGGAAGTATGTGGACAAAGAAACTACGAAGCTAACACAAGATCCCTTTCGTGCTCATGCACTTGGTTATAAACTAAGACTAAAAACTGTGTACGGTCAATACTCATACCATGGGCACATGAGGAGGAGTTAAAAATCCCTGGAGAAGACAAACATGCTAGGGGAAGTCAACGGAAGAAGAAGAAAAGAAAGATCAAATATGAGATGGATGGATTCCATAAAGAAGCCACAGCCTTGAATTAGGCTGTCATGCACTGGACACTTTGGAGGGCTTCCATTCATTGGGTTGCCAACAACATACAGGCCACTAACAAAAATCTGTGTGCAGCTCAGAAATAACCTCGAGATTAACCACCTTGAGAGCCAGTGTGTTGCAGTGGTTAAGAGTGGGATTGGCGATCTGGTCCCTAGACAAGCAGGGAGCCAACTGGGTGACTTTGGGCCAGTCAGACTCTCAGCCCACCATACCTCAAAGAGTAGTTGTTGTGGGGATAAGACTGAGAGCAGGATGTAAGCTGCTCTGAGTTCCTTGAAAAAGTCAGGATATAAATAAAATAAAAACAATTAAGATATTTCTCCAGAGATCTTCTGTTGATATTTATCGATATATTTACTGTGTATACAATTTTCAGTACTGCGTTTCTGCTGACAGTCAAATGTTCTTAGCATGGCATAGCAGTTCCTTTTGCAGAAGCGTGCACTCATGCACAGCCCTTTTATTTTGAGTTTTCTTATAAAAATAGAATAATTTACATGTCAAAATTACTTCAAGAAACATCTCCCATTTCACTGGCTTCCACTCTCTTGGTTGTGTCTGTCTCCATAAAATTAGCATGTATGTTTAAAAGCTGGGTTTTTCCTCTTGTGGAACCTGGCATCCAAAATATTCTTTTAAACTAATCGGGGCTGTTTGGTCTTTGGCTGATAGTTTCACACATAAAAGCCTTTAGAAAAGAAACAAATTTTCTTATTTTGGCAGCAACATCAGCTGCTGTGGAAAACAATTGCCTGTTACAAGAGAATTACCCCCACAGTACTAAACTACCAATTGTGCCTGGACATAAAGTTCCTTTTGGTTTTTATAGCATCGTCTTTTTATAGGACCACTATGATATTAAAAACAAATGAAAATGTTGGCTGAGCAATGTGGACTCCATGAATCGTACATGAATGTGGAATAGCTGCAACTGGCCCAGCTGGCCAGAAGTTGGCCCGCCATGCTGAGCTGATGGGGAGGCAGAGTGTAGCAAGGGTGCCATTTCCTGTCGCCTTGATCCCATTCCGGAATCTCATGCATGGTTTCCATGGACAATGATCCACCCTCTTCTCCACAATAGGCTTTTATTTTATCTAGCTTATTACTAGCTGTTAAGGACTTGGCGCCTGGCTTCCACTAAGGAAGACAACTATTAAATGTTATCTGCACCTGTTTTGCTCCATGAATGCCACACAGTCAAAGTTATTTCCTTTAAGGGGCATGAAATAATCACTTTGGCTGATGCAGACATCCAGGTTTTCTTCCTGCTCTTTCAAAGACATATTGCATCTTGCGACAATTCGGGACGGCATCTTCCAAAACAAGAGTTTGTAGGCTTCTGGCATTTCCCTTTAGCAACATCCATCTTCCAGCCCGCATCTTCAGCTAGCTTCGCATGCTAATTGCATATCAATGGGCCCATATGGAAACGAATCCCTCCTCCATCCACAGGGGTCCGCAGTTCTGAGCAGCCTGGATAGACGGCCCTTAGTTGTGGTTGCTGCTGATCCCCTCTCCCCAGTCCATTAGCACTTGCAGGGGAGTGAGGAGGGGTCTGTCTGCCTTGATTTACTCCAAAGCAAGAATGAACTGCCCCTTCCTCCCTCCCTTCAAGTGCTCTGTGTGGGCCAGAGGGCATCTCTCTCTCATTCCCAGGATACAGTAGTCCCGTCCCCGTCAGTGCTGGATTCTTTGCCAGGCGGGGGAATTCAGGGAATGGGCCAAGTCTCTCACTTTGTGCTGGGCAGATGCTTGCTAGAGATTTGTGGTTGCCACTGGCAACCTGGCAACTTTTGCAGACACCCCTCGCCATGACATCATCCAAGCAAGAGCAGCTCTCCTCATCCAGCCATGGTTCCCTGCACCAAGACTGCTGAATGCGCTTGCTGGGAAGAACCGTCTCCACCTCATCATGTGCAATTGCGGCCTACGATTTGCATGGCAGTCCGGGACAACATTATGGGCACTGAGCCATGTCAAAACCCAACATTCTTGGAGCCCTGGGACCAAAAGCTTGGGCTCCTGCACCTCTGCAGAACCCACCAGGGCTGACCCAGCTTTCTTTGTATCTCTGTGTATGCACAGCATTTTTCTGCAGCACAGTACTGGAAGAAGTGTCAAACTGGGCAGCTGCTGTTTCTGTAAGTATTTTCCCCAGTGCCTTTGGGAATCCTTCTCCCAGTGTAGCAGTACAACATCAGGGGCCAGAGACACAGTGGAGCTGTAAATGAGGGAGGGAGGGAGAGACCCTGCCTGCTCCTGAAGCCTCTAGGGAGTGATGAGAGCACCAGTATGTGGTGGCCTGCCAGGTTATTTGAATAGCAGACATTCAATCTGCAGCCAGTCCTGATAGGCACGCACTGATCGGAGGCATCATGGAATTTCCCCCTGCACATAGCTGTGTCACTTTCACTAATTCACCTCTCTTGTCCTTTTCCTGTTGCTAGGGTGTATGTGCTACAGTCTCTACCATTGGCATGCATATCTCCTACTGCCTGGCAAACAAGCCAGCCAACAAAACAGTTATCCCAAGCTATTCCCTGCTCACATGGCGAACACGACCTCTTCTGTTGCATGAAGATGCGGATGTTGCTTTTGGTGGCTAGCGAGAATGACCCATCTTTGACGCAGACCAGGAAAGGCACAACTTGTGTGAAGCACTTAATGATGCTGGACTGCAGAGACCAGAAGCACTGGAAGTCAGGAGAGGAGGGAGAAATAAATACAAAAATAAAGCATGTAGTGAGAGAGAAAGACAAGTAGATTAACAGCCTTCTGTCTCTTATTCTTAGCAAGATACACAGCTGTCCATTACTGTGTGCCCAGAGAATTTTGAAAGAAAGGTAAACATATAAGAGGTTACAGAAGGGCATATCACCATTTCCATGCCATGGAAAACCGCAGTGTACATTCACCTTCCCTCCTGAGGTCTGCTCCCCAGCAACCTTTTCATCTACCTCCAAATCCAATTGGTTTTCTCAATGTGTCCACACTCAAACTGGGGTGCGGAGGCTCTTCCTCTATTGAAAACTCCACACTAACAAATGGGAGTTGTTCCCTCTGGTTTGGACTAGTTATAATCATCAATCAGTCATAATCATCAATAAAGAGTTCTATTAGCAAGTGCAAGGCCATAGATACAGAAAAGAGAAAAGGCAAACATAATCAAGCAGCATATTAACAAAAATGCTGTTAGAAATAATATAAGTATTTGCTTGCTCATTGTTGTTGCAGAACTGCTGTAAATTGATAAGATGAAGGCTCCTTTGACACCTCCAAAGCATGATCAGGGTTAAGCAGAGGTGCAAGATCCACCTTCCTTCCCAGGCTCTCAGTAATGGAAGAACCTCATCACAGCTCAATTGATGCCGCAGTGGACTCATTTTTCTCCCATGATAAAGTTGCTAGTTACTTCTACACATTTATATTTAAAACAGGCACTGCTGGCTGACAGATCCTCAATTCCCACCCATTAAACTTGAGCAAATTTCAATATTTATGCAATGAGAGACTAATTTGCCCAGCCTAAGGCAAATATAATGAAGGTAGGAAGTGGCCAAGTTCCCTGGTGTGGTCCTAAGCAATGCACTCCCATACTAATCCACTCTAACCCTCCCATTTAAGAGAAATGTCCCTTTCCATAACTCTGGGCATTTTCTCATGTATGGCTTAAATTGCCTCTGAGCCTCTCTTACACTATTTATGTGAGCATGTGATTGTTAATGCAAAACAGAATGCAGAAGGGGAGGGCACAGTTCAATGGCAGAGCACAGGTTTTGCATGCAAATTTCCAAGGTTCGGTTCCCGCCATCCAAGCAGCCACAGGAATGGGAAATATCCCTGCCCAAGGTAATACGTTCCTGCCGCGGACCAGATAGGCTATTGCGCTGGTTAGGTGAAAGGCGATTTCCTGGTCTGTTTCTAAATGTGCATTCTCATTAGAGCAGTGTTTACAGTCACATTGCATACTGAATTCTGTACGGCATTTTTATAGCATCCTTCCTCCAGGGCGGTCAAGGTGATCAACATCAGGTGTGGGCAGAAGTGAGATCTACTGGTAGATTTACGACAGCTCTCTGGGTGATCCGCAGTAGATCAGCGAGCAAAACTGCAAGTAATTTACATGCTCTGCATTGCTTGGCCTTGTGCTAATTGCTTCACAGGAGTGTTTCTCTCTTGTAAAGTCTGAATATTAATTGGTTGCCTTTGACCAGGTTCTTGTGCAACTCTGCTGGCCCATTTTAGGGAGTTTAGTGGTCTGATCCCTGATCTGCAGGTGAAGATTTATATTACCGTGTTTCCCCGAAAATAAGACCTAGCTGTGTTTATTCCCAGGGCCAGTGGGGATCATGAAGAGCCTTTTTAAGCTTTATTTTTTAACTTAACTTTAACTTAATGCACTGTGTGGAGGAAACATGCTTATGCAGCTCTGCTCGCTCTGCTCCCTGCGGAGGGAGCAGAGCCGCATAAGCCGCTGCTTCCTCTGTAGCGCCGGCCCCCGTCACAGGCGGAGTGATACCAAATGTGCCAAATGTACATGTATTCATGCTGTTGTACATGAATAAGTTTGGATTGTTGTACACATTAAAAAGTAAAATAAAAAATAAGACCTACCCCAAAAATAAGACCTAGTGTGTTTTTGTGAGCCAAATAAATAAATAAATAAATAAATAAATAAATAAGACAGTGTCTTCTTTTCGGGGAAACATGGCAATACATGAAGGTTGCTCACTATATGGCTTAGAGGGGTAGATTAGCAGCTTATGCATCAGTTCCACTGTTGATTCCTGTTAGCTCTAAAGGCAGGATGGGACCACTCAAGATCAGAGCAGGTGTGTGACCAAAAGCTCATTCTGGTTGGTGCCTCTCCTTTTGCAGCACCTTCCTCCCTCCTACCTGTCTAACAAAGTATTACTAATTCACCCCTGGGGCTGGCTTGCTGTCAGTCTTGACAAACCTTTTAAGAAAGGCCTGCTTATTTCACAATAGCTGGACAGCTTTGGTTGCCATGGTGGCACCTTCTGGTGTGTACCTCACATCTTGAGCATCATCTCGTATGCAAAGCAATGGAAAACTCTGTCCCGGCCCCTCCTCCCCGCACCTTGCGGTCGCTAGGAGGGGGAATCGTAGCCTGCCGCGAAGTAGGGTCATACAAAAGGGTTGGGCAGATGTGGACACGACAATGAGCAGATAGCCAAGGATCCATGAAACGGCCACAGAGGACAAAGTATCTCCAACCCTGGATTCTGGGAATGATCTGCCCAACTCTCCTGGCAGTCCTTCTCACCTTACACACTTCAAACCTTTGACCCCTGACCAAGATGAACCTCCATTTAAATCTGCATACAGCTCTTTTGTAAATCTGTTTCATTTCAGTAAAGATGATAGCCGAATTGCATCCTCTGCAGAGAGAACAGAGACTGCACAGGGTGACCAGCTGACAGTGAATGCAAATGGGTCAAGTCCCCAACATTCAATGAGGTCCCACTCACAAAGATCCTCACCTGTAACTTACAAAAAATCACAGCCTTCTGGGGAGAGAAGATCTTCAACTTTCGGTAAAAGATCTAGTCTTGAAAAGGGGTGATGTCTGTGCTTAAAGGTGCACATGCACACACTCACAACCTGAGATTTTAAAATATTCTGTTCAAGAGATGCTCTCTGCTCAAAAATATATAATTTTATCTTATATGTAGCAACTTGAAAACTCAGGGTTCTTTTAGCAATAAATATAAGCAAGTAGGAAAAAAAGAAAAAGAAAACTCTGTCCCATTTGCCATCATAATGACCATTCTATTCAAGGTGGGGGGAAAGCACAAGTTTTTGCCCTTGGGACTTCAAACAAGACAAGACCAGGTTATTCACACAGCATTAAGCTGCCACCCCAGCAACTAACCTGTAAAATCACAGGGATGCATGACAGCTCAGCAGGAAAGTATATATTTTTCATACAAAGGTCCCAGGTTTAATCCACAATATCTCCAAGTTGGACTGGAAATCTGCCTTCAAAGACTAGATTCTAACACTATAGCCCACACTCAAGGGCTGAGTATTGGCTGGGTGTGGGGTTGCTGTTGAACTGTGAGGTGTTGTGGAAATGTGGTTTATAGTGCTGTCTAAACCCAGCTGTGCCATGGCTTGTCAACCATGAACAACCCATGAAGAGAACCCATGGTTTGTCATCTCTCATTTGCTGGGCTATGACCTGTGAGTTGTTCACCATGGTTTGTTATCTCTGCTGGGTTCAGACAACCAAAGAACCCTCAACAACCCATTCAGTGATAATCCATTCGCAACTCCTGAATGTGAGTTATGTTGTCAGAACCCAGTCAAGTGTAGAAAAAACAGGTAATACTGAACTAGATGGACCAACCGATTTTCTGGTTTTGGGAAGGAGACAGACACCCAGATAAAGCCACATCACTTCATGAATCAGGTAACGATATTGCCAATTCTGTAAATCGGGTACGGTGCCACCAGTCTTGTGAACTGATGAGGAACTGTGCACAATTCATTACTTGGGCAGCAGTGCTGTTGATTGCATAAAACAAGCAGCATTTTCACACATTAAACAATGTCACAAATTCATTGTTAACTTTAGCATGCTTCAAAACGTAAGCATTGTTTTGAAACAAAGTTGACACATTTGAAAGAATCTGTTGAGCTTATGCTCAGTTTAAGATATCTTAGGGCCAGCTAGACATTAACTTAGCTGGGGGAATGCAGTTAATGTGCAGAGGTAGATTTCCGTCTTTAAGTAGCAACCTGAGAAGTTCAAGGTGTGGAAGGAAGTGATTGGGAGTTTGATTATGGAGAGCAAATTCATTGGAAACCCCTCCCAAATCTCACCTTTTAAAAAATGGTCAGGACCCCCATATTCTTCCATGGACCTTTGGGGAGCTCATGCTCCAAGTGTCAAAACTCTGTCCCTAGAAGGGCGCCCAACTCCACATATTATTACATTTATATCTTGCCTTCTCCCCCTCTTGTGCAGAACCCAAGGTAGCTTACATAGTCTTCCCTCCACTCCACTTTATCTTCACAACAACAGCAGCTCCGCTTGACCAAACAAATGGCTTGTCCACCTTACCCTAACGTAAGCCAGTTAGAGAATCTACGGTTTAGGATTGCTCTGTAACAAATAATTTCTCGGTGTGTGTGTGTGTTTAATTTTATTTTTTAATGTCAGCCCTAGGTGAAATGCATTGCGATAGTCCAAATGGGAAGTTACCAGATTTTGGATACTGATGGCTCACTTCTCTCCATCAGGGTATGGAGTCACAGCCAGCATGTCAGACAAAACTGATAAGAGGCGTTTCAAGCCACAGAATCTACTTGAAACTTAGAGTACTTGCTGATCCAGCATTGTCTGCAACCCTTCTCCTTTTACTGAAGTGTAATCCCTTCCAGAGCTTTAAAGTCAGAACTTCCTCTTGAAGCAGAAATGACACATCAAAGGAAGGCAAAGCTCCCTGGAGAAGACAATCATGCTAGGGAAAGTGGAAGGCAGAAGAAAAGAAAGCCCAAATCCAAATACGAGGTGGGTGGACTCCACAAATAAATCTCACCTTTAAATTTGCAAGAGTTGAGCAGGACTGCCAAGGAGAGGGCACTTTGGATAACCGTAAGTTGAAGATGACCTGACGGCACGTAACAACAACAAGTCCCTTCCAGAAAGCTTGGACACCACTCCCCTGAGTGGCTGGAGCATCCATGTTCAGTACCTCCACCTCAATTTGTTCATCCATAACCAGTCTGCGACCCCATCCCAACCCCAATTCAGGCCATTCTCAGCCTCACCTGCCTCTGATGGAAAAGGGAGATAGAACTGTGTTTGTAAGCTGCCCCGAGGCTTCGGCAAGGGGCGGCATAGAAATGTTCTAATAATAATAATAATAATAATAATAATAATAATAATAATAATAATAACTTCATGTCACTTGCGTAGCAATTACACCTCAACCCAACTGTTCCGGAGTGCCCCCATGCAGATTTCTCAGTGGATGCAGGCTTTTTTCTTTCAGATACTGTCCAAGAGCCAAAGCCCTCTGGGAGGTTTACAGCAACAGTAATGGGACCCCACTGCACAGCCACCAAGAAGCCGAGCAATAGTCCCCTCAAGATCATCTTCTGGAATCAGTCCTCCAAATATGAACAGAAAAATCACCAAGTTGTTTGTGTATCATTCAAAGAACCTGTCCAAAAAGATGCAATGCTATTGAAAGCCACTGAGAAACCCCGGAGAATCAACAGGATCACACTCCCACCATCTCACCCACCAAAGGTAATTTCAGTAGGTGGTCAAGGCTGTTTCCTTCCCAAACCTACACCTGGAACACACATGAACTGGAACAAGAGAATTACTTCCACCCATCGGTGATCAGGGTGGACCATCTTCCACTCTCTTGAGCAAATTACTTGGGAAGGGAATGCTCCTTCCTGGCCTGTACTGGTTAGCACCCTCTGAGTCCAAGTTGCTTATCTTCAGGAGTGGTCAAGCACTGCCTTTTCAAAAACAGGTGAGGGCCATTCCCCCTCGTGTGTCTTTATAATCTCTCTTGGTGGGCTATCCCTTGCTTGCTTTAATAAGCCCTGATGGACAAAGTCAGGCACACAAGAGGTTGGCTGGACTAAGCTGTGCACCCTCCAGCCTCAATAACCAAGGCACATGCAACAAAAATGGACAGAGTAGTAACGGAATATCCCCACTGCCGATACATGACCAAACGGATTAGTGTGACACCCTCTACATGACACTCCCTCCGAAGTGTACAGAAACTTCAGCTGGCCTGGAGAACTGCTGCCCAACTGCTGACTGGGAATGCCCTTTTAATTACGCTCCCACTGGTTTACTTTCACTGTTGATATTTTAACCGTGCTTTTGATCTAGGTAGCAGCTTAATTTTAATATTTAATTGATTTAATCATATTTTTAATTTTTGTATACTTAGTAATGTTTTAATTGTGAGAATGTTAATGTTGTGAGCTGCTTAGAATCCCAATCAAAGGAAATAGGCAGGATATAAATATAACAGCAATAATCTCACAAGGACATCTGATACTAGTCCTCTTACCGACTGCCAGTTGAAGCCTCGGCCCAATTCAAAGTGCTGGAACTAACATTCTAAGCCTGAACTGGCTCGGGCCAGTTTGTCTGAAGAATTGCCCGAGCCCTACCTAGATCCTGAAGCTGTTTTCAGGGGTCCTCCTTCCAAAGGAAGTGAGGTGGGTGGCTACCAAGAGGAGGGCCTTTTTGGTTGTGGCACCCCCATTGTGGAACGGGCTCCCCAAAGAGGTGTGCCTGCCACGTACTTTGTATTCTTTTTCAGCTCCAAGACAAGACCTTTTTATCCTCCCAGCATTTTAACAGTTTAACTTTTTTAAATATTGCATTTCATTCTCTGCCGCTGCTATGCTTCTATACTGATTCAATTGCAATTGCGGTTGTGGTTTTATTGTTTAATTTTTGTTTGTGTGTGCCTCTTTTCTTAAAGTTTGCTAACCACTCAGGGAGCTTTCGCTATTGGGTGTTATAAAAATGAAATACATAATCACTGCAGAGATTAAGTCACAATGAATACAAACTCAGAGTGCCACTGCGTGGAGAGGAATCCTGCAAAAGCTATCATCGCAGGAGTGCCATCTCCTCTGCCTAGTCCTCCAGCCGATGCTACTACTGTGCCAGGTCCAAGGAGGGAGGCATGATGGGCAGGTCTCAGTAATAAAACCAGGTTGGTGGCCTCTTCCACAATCAACATGTGAATGATATAGGCTTTATTTATGACCAGCCTGGCATCCTGTAACAGGACCCATAAGTCAGACAGCAACACAGCTAGGGCCCTTTCAGGTGATGTCGGGCCACCCTGCTCTTCCCCGGCTTATTCAAGCCCCAGCTCATCATCCTTCAGGCTGAGGCCGGCTTTTGGCCTTTCTCTGCCCAAGTTCATTGATTTATTATCACGTGGCTCTGAATTTGCTCTGACTGATGTTTTTTATTTGCTTTTTCGATAATCGGAGATATGCAATATTTATCATGGCTTTATGGTAATACAGAAAAGTGGGATAATTTTTTTCCTCATAACAAATAAATGCATCTTACATCTTAGCAGCTTTGAATGATGCAGCCAGCATTAGAACACACAAGCCGCTTTGGTGCCAGCATAGCATTAATGTCAGGCTAATAAATCAGTACAAATGTGTCAGACTGGGTTTAGTACTTTTACAAATCTCACCCTAACCATGTTTGCTTGGAAGTAAATTGATTTCAGTGGGACTAACTTCCAAATATGTACACTTAGGAGGATTACAGCCTCTATCAATTGGTACTTCGACCATTTTTCTTTTAAACAAAAAATATGCTTTAGAAAATGTAGATCTATTTATTTTTCAGATTGCTATGGAATTCCTCCTGGAGGGTTTTTGATAGCCATTTATTCTCCTTCCTCTGTTAGAATGGAAAATGGTGGGATGCCTTTGCACTGGTTATTGAAATGAGAGGTCTAGAGCTACTGACTAATTATAGAAGGTCTCTCATAAACAGCACCCGTAAGTGGCAACTATATTATCAAAACGAGATATGCCTATTGATTTTCACTAGCCGGATATTTGCTGTCACTTATTCTGAGGTCAGCCTGGGACAGAAATGACTTCTAAAGTGAAGGCCCAGAGCTCTAATTTATTGCTTCAAAAGTCGCATCCTTTAATAATTATAGATCATCTTGTTCATTATGCTGGATGTCTCTGAACCTGTAGCCCAGATCAGATACTGAAAAGCGATGCTTATGGAGCATCCTAGAGTCATGGCAGTAGCTATGTTTGACCCAACATGTCCAAACTGCTGCAGAGTAGGAACAACAATTAAACCAGATGTGATTGTGCAAATTAGCTTCAGAAAGTCGTTGCCATTTGGAGCCGTTCGGGGCCGTACAGGGGCTGGGCTGGCCAGAGATTTTGTCGGTTGGTTGAATTTGAATTTGTATTGGGTGGTTGGTGGGGAATTTTAAGGGGTTTATTGCTATTTTAATTTGTATTTTAACTTAACTTTTTAATGGATTCATTCCTGGCCACTGCTATGAAGTTGCCTGGGGAGCGTGTGGGCGCTGCCATTGGGGTGGTCATGGGCAATGGTCGTTATGGCATTGGGGGTTTAACGAGTCGGCGTAGAAGAAAGAGGGACAGATGGTTGACACCTGTTCCCCCTTCTGGTTATTCCCCCAGCTGGAGGGTTCCAGGTAGGCTTATCAACCGCCCCCCGGGCCTGTTGGTGCTGTTGCTTAATGCCAGGTCGGTCCATAATAAATCATCCCTCATCCACGACTTGATAGTGGAAGAGGGGGCCGACCTGGCTTGCATAACAGAGACCTGGGCGGGAGAGGGGGGGATGTATCCCTCTCTCAACTGTGCCCGCCCGGGTATCTGGTCCAGCACTGACCACGCCTGGAGAGAAGGGGAGGGGGGTCGCTTTAGTTTACCAAGCTTCCATCTCCCTCATGGGGCTTCCTGTCCTCTCAAGGCTGGGTCTAGAGTGCCTCTATTTGGTGTGGGGTGACTGAGACAGATTGGGGATTCTGTTGGTGTACCGTGCACCCTTCTGCCCAACAGACTCCCTGCCTGAGCTGACAGATATCATCTTGGACCTGGTGTGAAAGACTCCCAGGATGCTGGTCCTGGGGGACTTCAGTCTCCATGCTGAGACTGTTCTGACCAGGGTGGCTTAGGACTTCATGGCCTCCATGATAGCCATGGGGCTGTCTCAACATGTCATTGGCCCAACCCATGAACATGGACACACTCTGGACCTGGTTTTCTCGACGGGGCAGGAAGGGGGTGGTCTGAGAGTGAGGAATTTGTGTCTGACTCCCCTGTCATGGTCAGATCACTTCCTCATGAGGTTTGAGCTCGAGAGCAGCCTTTCCCTCTGTAAGGGTGCGGACCCTATTGTGTTGGTCCGCCCCCGGACCTGGATGGATCCGGATGGATTCCTGAAGGCTCTGGGGGAATTTCCGGTTGATAAGGCTGGTGCTCCTGTCGAGGCTCTGGTCGAACTGTGGAATGGGGAGATGACCAGAGCTATTGACACGATCGCTCCTAAGCGTCCTCTCCCCCCTGGCAGAGCCCGTTCATCCCCCTGGTATACACCTGAACTACGGGCGATGAAGCAGGTTGGGAAACATCTAGAGCGTAGGTGGAGGAAATCATGGGATGAATCTGACTGAACACACTTGAGAGCTCACTATCGAGCTTATGCTGTGGCGGTGAGGGCGGCGAAGAAGAAATTCTTCTCCGCTTCCATTGCCTCCTCACAATGCCGTCCAGCGGAGCTCTTTCGGGTGGTACAGGGGCTGGTTCATCCTGGCCCCAAGAAAGATTCCGTACCACCCTCGATGGGCAAGGTGTTGGAGCGGGTGGTGGCGGGACAACTTCAAGCACTCTTGGACGAGACTGATTATCTGGACCCATTTCAGTCCAGCTTCAGACCCAGGTACGGTACTGAATCTGCCTTGGTCACCCTGTACGATGACCTGTGCAGGTAGAAAGACAGGGGGAGTGCATCTGTGTTGGTTCTCCTGGACCTTTCAGTGGCTTTCGATACCATCGACCATGGTATCCTTCTGGATAGGCTAGCGGGATTGGGAGTTGGGGGCACTGCTTTGCAGTGGTTCTGCTCCTATCTCAACGGTCGATTCCAGAAGGTGGTGCTGGGGGACTATGGCTCTGCGCCATGGCAGCTATGCCATGGAGTTCCGCAGGGATCCATCTTGTCCCCCATGCTATTTAACATCTACATGAAACCACTGGGAGAGGCCATCAGGAGGTGTGGGCTGCAGAATCATCAGTACGCTGATGATACCCAGCTCTACCTCTCTTTTTCAACCAATCCAAGTGAGGCAGTGGCTGTACTGAACCGGTGCCTGGCTGAGGTAATGGGCTGGATGAGGGCCTATAAACTGAAGCTCAATCCAGACAAGACAGAGTTCCTGTATGTGGGTGGTTTGGGCTCTGGGGTAGGGGACCTGGACCTTGTCCTGAATGGGGTAGCATCTCTCTAAAGGACAGGGTCCGCAGCTTGGGAGTGCTCCTCGACCCAGAGCTGTCTTTGGAAGCTCAAGTGACTGCGGTGGTGAGGAGCACTTTCCTTCAACTTCGGCTGATCCATCAGCTCCGTCTCTACCTGGGAAACGATTTGCCTGGCAACAGTGACACATGCATTGGTTACTTCCCGACTTCTGTAACGCGCTCTACGTGGGGCTGCCCTTGAAGACGGTCCGGATACTTCAGATGGTGCAAAACAGAGCTGCCAGGCTGGTGACGGGGACTGGGCGTTGTTCTCATATAACTCCAGTCCTCCATCAGCTCCACTGGCTCCCCATCTGGGCCCAATTCAAGGTGCTGGTTATTACCTACAAAGCCCTTAATGGCTTGGGACCTGGATATCTAAAGGAATGCCTGTGTCCATATTTGCCCTCCTGTGATGAAAACTGAGACTCATCAACCAGAGTACCTGCCCAGCCTGCTGTCCTGGTTGGTGGAGGAGTTTTAGGCCCTCACTTTTTCTTCTTACAGTTCTTTAAATTGGATTTGTATAGGCCCTTTCAATCAAGTGTCTCCGGAAAAGAGAACTGTGTTCTGTACAGCAGGACACACGACCAGGGTTTGCATGTACAGTAAGAATCACGTCATTGGCACACAGTGAACAATTCACCTGATAGCACAGCAGAAAAATCCTCTTCCAAAAAGGAAACTTTTGTTGCCACGCCCTTTCCCCCAAGGACAAGGCATGTACCTAGAATCCAAGCCCAGCAGTAGAGGGGGACCACCTCACTAGGGCAGCAAACATGGCCCCCTGGCCGCTACTGAGAAAAGGGGGCATAAAATTTAGACATCTCGTGGGCCTGAAGTGGCTTCCAAGGCTTTCCGTTCAGAATGCCTCTGGCTCTGGCAGCATGCAGGCATGGCTTAGGTTGAAGGCATCTGTCCTAGCTTTGAGGTGTTTAATTATTTTTTTGCATGAGTCAGGAACATGAATATAATTTTTAGCTGCACTGAATTTTTGAGTGTTCAAAGTACTTGCCATACAGTACCTGAACAAGCCTTATGGCTCTGATGTAGGTCAGTATTTCTGATCCCGTATTTCAAGTGTTACGTTGTGAGGGTGTAGGAGTTTGAATGAAACATGGTGGCTTTTCCAAAGACACTGAGCACAGCTGAAATTTGAACCATCATTTTCACAGCTCACACTCTTAGGAGAACCTACAGCTCTAAGGTAAAATCCCTAAGGATGGGAATGTTGCCTTGGTCCCTCGTTAGTCTTCTGCAAATAGAAGGCTTCTTTCCATTCACAGACGTGACCAAGATCCAGTGGAAGATCTCACTAGCAGAAGGGGGGGGCACAACTTTTGTTGCTTCCCCCTCACCCTGCAAACCCCACCATAGATGCCCCCTAGCCCTCCAAAGCAGTATTTTTAGTTGCTGTTGTTTAACAAGCAGAGGTTGTGGGAGAGATATTTGTTCATTTCGAAATAAGACAAGTTTGGATTAAAATACAAAGGTTCAAACTAAAATTCCAATACTCATTTAGTCATCAAATGCATTTGCGCTTCTCCAAAAGTTGCAGTGGAATTTTGCATTTCAATCACGCATACAAAAGTGTGTACATTAAGGAAAACAGTATTACAAGTGCAATATATTGAAATGAAGTGGAATGAAATAAATATCTCTGGAAAAATCCTGTAAAACTGCATATTAGACCAAGTGCACATGTAGAGCAAATGTATATAAAATGCTTATGAATGTTCATGCAAACTCAAACAAATCCAAAGTTCAGAATCAAATATAAGTCTTGAGAAATTATCAGAGCTTGAGATGAACTGAAATGGAGATGGGAACAATAAGGGACTGAGAGAATCCAGAATTAACAGATTCAAACATCTTTACTGGCAGGAGCATCCAACGAGCAGTCCTTGACAAGGTGACTCTGCTCAAGGGATGCTCTTGCTAGCAGAAGCAAACCTCAGGACTCTGGCCCTTAATTCCCAAGAGAGCTGAAACTGTTTATGACAGAAGCAGCATTTCCTGTGTTGTGCAACACATTTTATTTAGTTCTGCTGTCATTTCTAGACAAATGTGTTTGGCATATTTTAGAAGCAGAACAAAAAACCCAGAAAACCTGCGAAGAGAGACAATTGTGGGATGAATGTACATGCCACGGGCAACAATACACACCACCTTCCAGTTGCTAAACCTACGTGTGTCTAATCCTCACAGTACCAAACAGAAATATAAACTTTCAGAGAAAGCTTCTGTTAAAGTTTTACACAGCAAACTGGAGAGCGGAGGCAGAATAAGTCTCTGTTCCTCTTGCCATCACTGCTTCCAGTGGGTGCTCTGGAAAGCCCTGAAGTGGATCAATCACAGCAAGGAAGCAGGACTGGGGGGGGGGGGATCTCCAGAACAGCTGTCTAAGTGGCAACATTTGCAGGAACTCCAGGAAGCTGGCCCCCTCTCGGCCTGCGGCAAATGCCACTACAAGAAATCAATCAGTGGCGCTCTCTGGAGCAGACTGGATGCTTTTACCTTCTCAGATAGGTTCTCTCAAGAGCCATGCTGGCCAAACCAATAAACTAGCACGGGTCTTCAGTCAGCCAACAAGGCTGAAGCGCATGCTTCTTGGGGGACCACGGGGCAGTGCATGTGTTCTTCTGCCCCAGCAAAGAAGAGCCTGCACTGGGGCTGCCAACTTCTGCAAGACAGAATCAACAAGGTGCCTACTATTTTGATAGACATCACCATTTGTTTAGAAGAGCAACAGTAGGTGCACGGCCAAAAGCGGTCTTCTCTGCTTTCCTCTCTTCTCATTTTGTTTGGAGCTTTAGGCCTCATTCTAGTTACTGTTCCTAAGCCTCTCTGTTACAAAACTTATTAGACCTTGAATTATGGAATTGTGGCTGCAAAGCATCCTTTCAAGAGCTGTTGACTGCAACAAGAGGACTTTTCATTACACACAAGAGAAAGAACGATAAGGGTTGAAATTATTCTCTGCTCATTCAGCTCAGTCTCTTCTGACTTTCTCCACACATCAATTCCTATTAATCTATCTGAGGTGTGTATTTTAGCAGCCTTTAAGTAGATAAAACAGGGGTAGGAAAGCAACAAAAACATCACCTTGAAATATTGAAAAATGTTGGTCCAACGAAGTTCTTCGGGTTCATCAAAGTTGCAGGTTAAGACACAAACACTAAATGTCAACAACAGACTGAAATATTTCTCCCAGGTTTGTCTCCACTCTTCTTGACGTATAATGCCCTCCAAATTTTTCAGAGCATGAAATGCACACAAGTTAGATTGGGTCAGACCATCCTTGACTATCCGTTGCCCCAGGCTAGTGGAGGGACCGCACAGCCTACAGTTCGCCCTTACTCTCAGCAAGTACACCAGTAGCAGGGGAAAGATCCTGCACCCATCTGCTAGCCAGATGACTGGGTGTTTCCTCATTTTCCTTCACCAGAGAAAATTTTGCTGCAACTGTCAGGAGCTACTGAAAGAGAGGAATAGTAATGTAGCTTCAGGTATTAGCCAGAGGACTGAGAATTGCTGGCACATTGCAATTTATCCCTCTTCCCAAGGATCCTCTTTCCATGAGGCAGATTGGGCAGTCACTTTAGGCAGCGGATGCTGTGGAGCAAGGGGCAGATGCAGGAAGGAAGGGTTCGTATGTGCCATCCTGCCTGCCCTGCGCTCCTTGTATGAAGGCCACGGTCCCAACACCGGTGTCGAAGAAAGTTTCAAATGCCACTCCAGCTGGCTTCTCTGCGTGGAATGGGAGACAGACACCACTTTACTGTAGCCTCTAACAGCAGCATGTTTTGATCTGGGCCACCTTCCCATCTAGCAGGAGCACGAATCACAACTGCCAGTTGACATCCAAGGCACTGCCATAGGGCACATGGGCTGAATGGGCCATGGAGAGCGTTCCCCCAAACTCAAGATATGTTGGATGACATCTCCCACCACTGCTAGCCAGCATGGCCAAGGCTGACATTATTTTTCCTCCTCCTTTATTAAATGCAAAACAAAAAACATGCATGTTGACCACTTCTAAAGGTCTTATCCAGCACATTTCAGCTAAACCTTGCGCAGAAGGAAATGTCATTGTGTCAAAGGAGGCTTCCTCCAAAGTAACTGGAAATGTCCCGGAGGATAAACATATTTTAAAATAAAGAAACAATCATGCATTGGACTGCATTCCTTCTATGGGAAGGTTCAGTGCATCACCATCATCACCACCACCGCTATACTGCCCAATAGCCAAAGTTCTCTCAATAACTCACCAGCTCGGACTCTGCCTTATTACCAAGTCTGGAGTGTGCAGACAGAAAATGGGTAGCTTGACATGTTCAGTCTTAAAAGTGATAGCCAAGTTTAAGGCAGAGCACAGCTGAGTGCACCAGTCGCTGGAGACTCACTTTTGATGGTGTAAACGCCAAGTGGTAGGCAGAGCCAGGTATTTTATTTTATTTTATTTTATTTTATTTTATTTATTTATATCCTGCCTTTTCCTACAAAGGGCTCAAGGCAGCTTACATCATTCTCCTCCTCCATCTTATCCCCACAACAACGACCCTGTGAGGTAGGCTGGGCTGAGAGGCAGTGACTGGCCCAAAGTCACCCAGTTGGCTCCATGGCTGAGCGGGGACTCGAACCCAGATCGCCTGAGTCCCAGACCCAGGCTCTTAACCACGACGCCACGCTGGCTCTGTGCATCTAGTAGTGCTGGACCTTATTCTTACTCTGAACCCTCTGACAGCATTAGAATTCAAGTAATTGCCACAGCAACATCATTCTTCATGCAGCGGTACTCCAGAGGGAACGTCGGATGTTCAACCATGAATGTCCTTTCCCTGCCCCAATTCCACTTTCTCACACCTGGGATAACAGGACCCTTTTGCTATCAGTGAGTCCAATTCAATAAATTAATTAGCATCACACTGGTTTGATTGGCTCACGCATGCTAAAATATCTGAATGTTATGGTTGACAGTGATCCCTTTGCCCAATGTAAAATTAATTTCTAGGTCTATTACACGCAACATTTGAAGGCCAATACTGGGATTGTGCTCTCTGTATGGAAAATTAGAAATGACTAAATAAGAAGCTTGCATATGATGGAGGCATTCCACTTCAGTAAGGAGGAGGCCTGATCTGGATGCCTCATGCCTATTTTCCAATGCTGGAAAACAATGGATGGAATCTGGATGTACACTTAATCGATGGTGCTAATCTAAGTGGACTTTCCTAACCTCCTCCTTCCAGCAGCAGCCACTCCATCTCTCTGATATACTACAGAGAATGCCCAGAGATGCTGCTAAACAGAGTGAGCCATGGTTTTAGATCCCCAAAACTTGGCCGGAGGTACCTCCTGTGAACAGATCCGTCCCTTTCACAAGAGGGCCTTTCCTCTTACAGAGGGTACTCCCATGAGCCCATGGTATTTATTTGCAAGTCTAGTAGTATTATTTTAACAGACATTTTATCAAATACCATGAAATGGTAACAGGAAGAACTCATTTCTGTGTTTGTGCTTGGAATGATTGCATCTGTAGAATGCAGGTCAACATGCATTCAACATGTTGTACTATTTACTAATCTATTTACAATCCTCAAGTGCACCTGTGACGCAATACGGTCTCTACTTCAATTGCTTCACTTTGCTCAGCATCCACAGGGACAAATTTTGAAAACAGGCTAGGGCAGAAAGCTAGCTGGGAAGCTCTTCCTTTAATAGAAAGCAGTATTAGTCCAGTTCACCCAACACAACACTATGTCAGCAGTAGCCACACAGCTGAGATTGATGGCTGTTTCCACCTAACACATCTGCAGGGCAACAGGCTATTGAAAGCTGGTGTACAGAGACCGGCAGCAGTTCTTCTGGATCTTAGGCCCTTCCTCATGACCTAGTCCTGGTCAACTGGAGATGGCAGGGATCAAATCTGGGCAGCAGGAACTGGTGGCTCTAACATCAGTGGGTTGATGCATACACTTAGGGCTTCCATCTAGTTTGGGATGGAGGTCAGCACCATGGGCACCACATAAGAAGTGCATACTAAAACCCAGAGTGGACACAGTCTCGCACTGACACTGAAGCCACCAGCCTCCACTGAAGCTGGAGGATTTTGCAGGTGAAGCAGATGGTTGACCAGCGAACAATGGGGAAGGTTCTCTTTGGGTATATTCATTCGGTGATTCAAATGTGAAGGTCTGGACTGGATTAGCCTCACCCATTCTCCCTCTAGATCAAGTAAACCCTTTTAGGAGCCATAACTGGGTACCTGAAGGATTTCTACTTTTTCCTCTTACCCATCCGTTAAGACCGAGTGAGGAGGTCCTTCTTAGGGAGCCATCCCTGACGGAGGTGGCGGCGGGATGCTGGCTGGGAGAGGGGCCTTCTCCGTGGTTGTGCCCCACTTCTGGAATGGGCTCCCCAGAGAGGTGCGCCTGGAACCATCACTGCTAGCATTTTGAAACCAGGTAAAGACTACCTTTCCTCCAGCTATGTTAACAACTGAATTTATTTTTATATTTTATAAATTTTATAAATTTATATTTATTTTATATTTGGTTTTAAATTGACCCATTTTTGGTTTTTGTTGATTTTAGTTTAAGTTGTCTTACTCTAACATTTTATGCAATATTTTAATTTTGATATGCTATGTTTTATATTTGAATTATGCTAATATGTTTAAATGTGTTTAAATTTAATATTACTGATTTTAAAATGAGCTGTTTTATATATTGTGAGGCATGCACAGAGCCGTGTGTGTGTGTGTGTGTGTGGGAGGGAGGGAGGGAGGGAGGGAGGGAGCCCTTTCCACCCTCCTCCTATCAAGGATGCTAAGAGTGCTTTAAAGTGGAGTGTGTTTTGCAGGGGGAAGGAGATCCAACATAAACTTAAAAATTAAGTTCTGAAGAACCACAACTATACAGAAAATGGAGAACACAACTCAACTTTTTATTTAAGCGTCATTTTAATTGTTAATAGTGTTTGCTTATTTTATCTGGACAGGGCGACTTATTTTATATTGTTACTTATTTTATATTGTTACTTCTTTATATTGTAATTTTTTGTATTTTAACTTTATGTTGTGAGCCGCCCCGAGGCTTCGGCGAATGGGGCGGCATAGAAATGTTTAAATAAATAAATAAAAGAGTCAGCCTAGCCTCTCTGGGTTTCTCTCTACCCAGCCTAGTTCCTCCCTTCCAGCCGAAGTTCTGTTCTCACGGCAGAGTACACTGCAGTCAGTTGCTGGGTCCCAGGTCTGAAACTCTCCCACTTCCTAGCCAGCCACCCTCAAAAGAATCAGCAGGAGGGACCTCCTGATCAGGAAGGTGGGTCTCAGCACCCCCACCCCATCCCTGAAGTACTGGTATAATTTTGACCTTTTCCTGTGGGTGTGAAAATATGAAAGGTTATGAAAAAAATATGAAATGAAAAATATGAAAGGTTCCAGTTCCAAGCGAACTGGGGGAAGCAGAAATGCCAATAGATTAGATTTTATTTCTACCTGCCAGGCCCCAAATAGGGTGCAACAGTGCCTTTTTTGTAAGAAAAGGGTGCCGGAACTCATGAAATTATTTACCTTTTGCACGTAGTCAGTCACTGTACACACACCCACACACGTCAGTTGTGTAATGAAACGTAACGGTCACCGCCCGCAGTAAGCACTCAGCGCACGGCCACACGACCGATCACATGCCAAGCAGCGCCACAAGCCGAGCAGCACCATCACAACCAGCGAGGACAAAGTACACATGCATCAGATTCGACACACAAGCAGCCCACATGCGCCATTTTAATGATTTTGCCACCGACCTGCTACGCTCAACAGGGCGATTCAAATCCACATGGACCAAACATCAAATTTTCAAAAGTTACTTTTAAAGCTTGGAAAAATCTGTCGAAAAAAGGTGCTGGAACTCTGTTCTGGTGCATTCTATGACCAAAAAAGCACTGGGGTGCAACAACGAGACCCTTGAGTTCAACTTCACCTCATAAGTAATTTCTTCTTGCCCCATTCCTATGGTAAGAATTGCTTTTGCTTTCTGTACTTTGAGCAGGATGTGGCCCAGTAACTCAGAAGACTTTAGAATATTGAGAATGGGACAAGAACGGGCTTGGAGCCCACCTCCCAAAGTTCGTACCTTTTTGCATCTCAGATTCTGAGAAAACATTTGTGATGGGGTTTCTTTCCCTATTAAGGGACATTTGCTTTAGAACAGTAAAGCAGCATGCTTGCCTAGAAGTAAGCTTAGCACAACCCCCAATCTTTTCCATCACAGGCTTCCTAGATCACACACACTATCAGCATTCAAGGCCTGGGCAGGTGACTAACCAATGCAGACACCAGAACTCAGGCATAGGTTACAGTCCAAAGTCCAATCCCAAACAAATCCAAATCTTTATCCAACAGTTTGAGGTCACTGCCAGGAACAGAAAAGCAAGGAAAGTTCTCTCCAAGAGGCAAAAGTGCAGCCAAGCGAGCCAGGGCTCAAGAAACCAGGGAAGCAATGCAAACAAGAGCAGTACCTGAGGACTAGAGCAGGAAACCAGCTGAGGTCCAGGAAGAGGAGCATGTCCAGGAGTGAACTCACAACAAGCAAGAAGCTCTACAGCAAATCTGGAAAGCTGCATCGCTAAAGCACCTTCTGGAAGGAAGAGCCAGTTCTTCCCCCAGGGCTCCCAGCTGGTGCTCGTGAGGGTTGCAGCAGGTGCAGCAGATTAAGTTAATCCTGCAACTACCAGGGCTGCTGTTCTGGTGCTTGGCCAGCAGATGGAGCCCTGAGCCGCCACACCAGGGCCGTGCTCGTAGATGGTTACGCAGTGTCCTGTACCCCTGGTTTTGTGTGGCTTCGGGAGGCTGGCATCAAGACAAGCGGTTGCTGGAAAGATGGGCTCCCTTCAAGAGCAGCGCCATGTGTGGAGTGAGTCTCCGCACCATGCATGGCGGGGCATGCCTGCAGCATGGCACCAAGCTATGTGCACGGAGGGTGCAATGGCCCCGCCAGAGTCCAAAGAGCACTTCATGCAAGCAGGAACATGGTGGTGAAATCCAACCCCAATTCACTTCCCTTTGCAACCCAAATCATGGCTGCTGAGGATAAAGGGAGGTCCTCGTGATGTAAATGCGGCGTGTGTGTGTTTAGTTAGACATAATTCCCATTCCCGTTTATTAGATTTTTATCCTGCCCATTTAGCCATAAGGCTCCCACTGATGTTCAGTGGGATTTACTCTGGCAAATGGGTACAGGATCATAGTCTTTGTGTATTAAGCCCAAAGGCTGCACAGCCATGCTGGATTTGATATCAGTACAAAACTGTCTTTGGCAGCATCTCAGAGCGGTGGTAATTAACAGGTGCTACTTCTTGAGGAAATGTGTATGCATCCATCCACTGGTCTAACTACAGCAGACATGATGGTCAATGTGAATGTCCACCTGGTCCAAGTTGTTAGCGCATTGCATTTTCTGTCCCTTTTAGCAGCTCTTCACGAGCAAGACAGAAATGACAGAAGAGAATCAGTACAAGGCGCCATCTTGAGGCTGACTTCAAACACCGCATCCAGACGACTCCAGCCCGCAAAAGCTTGAGCCAGATCTTGGAATCTACGAACTTAAAACTCTTTGTGGGTTTCTCAGCCACAGACTTGGTTTTCTAAGCTTCTCAAAGGCAACCTATATTTGATTATAACTGCATTTCCTTGGGAATATTTTTGCAGTGTACGCAGTGCAGTGATGAATGACACAGGCACTGTCTGCCACAAAATAATGGAAGGTTGATTACAGGAAGCAAAACCGTCACGCACGGACAGCACAGCGGTAATAAGGGGATACAACGGCATGCAAGTTTAGACAGGAAAACGGCCTACACGCTATGCCGGCTGGGGCTGCTGTGAGTTGTGGGCCCCCTTTTCTGTCTAAATTGCAAAAGGGTGTGCCTGAAGCAGTTTTCCATTTGTATTTTATTTTTGCAAAATATTCATCAAGGAGGTAGACTGCGTATATTTTTAAACATTTGGATGAAAGACTACTGTTCAGTATTTCAGTAAATATTTCTCACCACAGTATTTCAGTAAGCATGTTACAAGTACTTTGAATATTTCCCTAATACAAATTTGAATGCCTACCTTATTTGTGGCCTTATATCACAGCATAATTTTCACCTGGTTGTGTCATACATAGGATTATATGCAGTGTCAGTGAACATGGGTGAAGGGGAGTATCATATTCCCATGCTATCCTCACAACAACCCTGCGAGGTAGGTTGGGCTGAGAGGGAGTGACTGGCCCAGTGAGCTTCATGGCTGAGCAGGGCTAGAACCCAGATCTCCCAGGTCCCCCGTTCAGCACTCGAACCACCTCGCCGCACTGGCTCTCTATACAGGCAGAAGCCTTTTCAGTTCTCACAGGCAGCTCATAGAAATCAGAGGAATTGCAGACTCTGAACGTGATACTTTCTTCCTCACATTCAGCCACCCTACCGCCCACAAATGTGTGAAACAGACACTGCGATATGCTTTTTAAGTACTTTTGACACCGTAAGAGCAGCAGACGCTCACACAGGACGCATGGATGAGAAAACGCAGAGGGGTTCAGAGGAACTGGTTTGCTCCTGTTCAAGAACAGAAGGAGCCACACTGAATACAGGAGCTGCTTCAGAAAGTCAGTCCGGTGGCCCATCTAGCCCTTGGCTCTGACCAGCAGCGGTCCTCCAGGGCCTCAGGTAGAGCTCTTTCATGGCGCTGTCTGGGGATGCTGGGAACTGGATCTGGGGACTTCTGCACACAAAGCAGGCCCTCTGCCACTGAGCGGTGCCTCTCCCTGAGCTGTAGCTGTTAGGCCTGCCTTCCTGTTGACATGCACGCCAGACACGGAGAGCTCTGTGTAGGCATCGGTAAGCTCCAGGGACCTGCTTGGGCTCGCCAGAACTGCAGCCGGCAGAGGGTGGGATTAAATGGCATCCCCATTCCCCCATTGCCCGGTAAGGGTGTTCACTGCCCACACCTAGAAGTTTGGCAATCTAGGATGGAGGACTGCGCAGCGAGCTGCTCAGCAAAATCCTCATGCCTTGTTTGAAGTCAGTGCAGGTGTCTAAACAGGTATTTGCAATCACCATCTGTGCCACAGAAGGCACCCGTACTTGTGATAGGTGGTTCTAATTATTCCTTGAGCTTAGCAATAGTGGAGCTTGGAGATGCCCCTGGTGTCAGATCACTAAGTTCAAATGGATGTTTTTAAATCAGAGGTTTAGCACAATTTAACTGTTAAGGACAACCAGGTAACAAGTGAAAGCGTATAGAACTGAGGCGGCTGTCCTGACAAAACCATCACTTGATCGAGCAGTAATTAGAACAGACAGAGAAGGAAACACAACGTTGTTGTTCTTTTGTGTACTGAAAAGGAAAATTTGCAGAGAACATGACACTGTTGACTGCCTGTGAAATAGAACGTGACCAAATTCACATATAACATCCCCCTTGTAAAATCTGCACCTAACTATATAGAGCACTCAGACTTCATAAAACACCTATTTATATGTAGCTTGACTACCTAGGTAATTGCATTTTAAATAGAGGCTGGTGCTTTGCAAAGTTGCAGCAAAATGGTTGCCTGAAGAGTGTGTGGATATATATATGTCTGTTATTGACCAAAGCACTGTTTTATGAATTTTGCAGTTTTAACTTTCCTTCTGAGTTTTGAACATGAAATAATTGGATGTGTAAAATGGAAAATTAGATTTTCCAAGATGCAAGTTTTCCATTGTAGGGACTTCAATGTTCTCCAAAATAAACCGTGAGTGAGTGGGTCTGTCTGTCCGCCTGAAAAAAGGTTCCTTTTTGGCCAATTCGAATGATAAACAAAACAGATTTCTTCCTATGCCCATCTAATCTACAAACAAACTCAAGATGTTGTGATGCTACCATTTTACTTGCACATGGGAAGCACGTCCTTCAAAAATAATAAAAGTTTGATTTCCACAGTATAATTACTCAGAAGACAATAAAGTAGACTGAACTGAACAACAGCAGTCACACACAGTGCTCATATGCAGACAGCCCTAGGTTTAATGCCCAATATTCCATCTCCTTCGGAGGTTTGCAGATGACATGACAAGCCTCTGTCAGAAAGCTTTTGCCAGTGTGAGCAGACCAGCCTTCTCCACCTTGGGGCCTTCTGCGTGTTCTGGGTTTCAGCAGCCACCAGTTCCAGCCAGCAGGAGCAAAGGTCAGAATTGCTGGGACTCTCATTCCAAAACATCTGGAGTGCACCGGGCCATGAAAGACTGGAATCACAATACTCAGTGGAATGGAAAAATAAGCAGGAATGATTTTAAAGTTGTCTTACTATTAGCTGCCTTACAATCCTGGATTTCATTTCCCTAAAGAGAGGTGAGACAAGCATTTTTGGAATACAACAGATACAACTAGTAGCAAATGACACTGCAGCTAGTAGTCCCTGCGAGGCCTAAAAGATGAACTGTGATGTTGTGTGTGTCATGTATTTACTTATCTAGTCCTGCAGTTGACAGCTAGTTTCCAAGTTGTCTTTGATGGGCTGGTGTTAACTTAAAGCCTTAATCAGCCTGAGTCCTTGATACCCAAAGGACATCCCTCTCAAGCAAGAACCTACTTGTATTTTAATATCTCTCTTGCATCCCTGCTGCAGTTCTCCTTGATTTTTAGAATATGGGAAGGGACTAATGAGGGCTTAGTCTTTTTGACAGTAGTACCATCATTCTTCAATCTCTTTCTCTGATGAAGCATCCCCCAGGAGAGCCAGGACACCATCCTATTCCTGGTTTCTGGTGAAGTTTGGTACAGAACAAAGACTACTTTTTTCAGAGAGCTTTTGGGGCTCCCTCAGTTTTGAATAGGACTTTTCTTTAGCTATTCCCTGAGTTTCCCCCATTTTTAAAATCCCTGCTTTTACATTTAAAAGGTAAATTTATGGATTCATGGTATACTATCATGTATCACAAATGGTTTGACAGAGAGCCGTTTTTAATAGCCTTTTTCTATTTCCTGTTATATAGGAATAAATAATGGAGGCTACATTCCTTCACAGGTAATCTGTCGAGGAAAGAACATCAGTCAGGGTCAAAGTCAAATGGAGGGTTTACCATTTCTCTTTCTACTACCCTCCTCCTTCGCTCCCTCTGCATTCCCACCTGGCAAAGTCACAGAGGGGATAAATCATGTTTGCCATGGATCCGGACTAGTTGCATGTTAAAGGCTTTTGAAATTAGGTTAAAGTTGCATTGATCTGGTCAAGACCTGCATACAGCCCTACAGCCATAATTGACGTACCCATGTAGTAACTCAAAAGGTAGGATATAATATTTTAATTTATAAGTTTTGGTACCAGCCCAGAAGATGCTTTAGAAATGAAGCATTTGCCCTGGTTCCTGGAATATTCACACATATGCTTACCCGCCTGCAGACTGAAGTGGTACAGGCCCCAGGGGAAGGTACCACATGCTTTCTCCTTCAGTTAGTTCATTAGCCAAGATTTTTTATCCCATCCTCTCTGAAAGGCCCAGCATACCTTTCAACATCAAAACAAAGTCTCATGGGGGGAAAAGCCCGCAATGATTCCAATTCTTCACATTTTTACTAGGAAAAAAGAGAAACAATTCAAGACTTCTCCACAGAAACCATACAATATCAGCACAGCCACATGTTCTTATTCCTCTGTCCTTCCACATCACTCTCTCTCTGAAATCAGGCCTGTTCTCTTCTTCTGATCTCACTATGTTTGATAACAGCACCTTTTTGCTGCCAGTTCCTCGGCTCTCACCTGTCAGAAATGTCCTTGTCCTGCAGCTTTGAAGAAGGCCTTTCTGGACCCAGATCTTAATAACTTCAGGCTGGTGGCTAACATCTGCTTCCTGGGCAAGGCTGTTGAGCAGACAGTAGCCAACCAGTTCCAGGCACTCTTGGATGAGACTGATTATTTGAATCCATTTCTGTTGGGGTTCAGGTTGGGTCCTGGCATAGAAACCACTTTGGTTGTCCTGTGTAATGATCTGTGCCAGGGAAGAGACATGGGAAGTATAACCTTGTTGGTATTCCTGGATTTCTTGGCTGCTTTCACTGCCACCAGCCATGGTCTTCTGGGACAGCTGGCTGAATTGGGAGCAGGGGGTCCTGCACTGCAGTGGTTCTGCTCCTGCTTGGGTGGCTGGCTCCAGGAAGGCTCTATGGCTTAGCTCTTGGCCTCTCCACGTATGGACTTCTTCATGGGTTGGCCTTGTCCTCTACATGAGGCTGCGGAGTGGAGTGATCCAGAGTTTGGCAGTTCCCTGTTATCAATCCATCAGGAAAGAAAGATGGAAAAGCTGCCGTGACTGCTAGAACTAGGAGCCTTCTGTGATGGCGTCTTAGGGTAATGTCATGGGATGCCTCAGGAAAATGCTGCAGGTGCTGTTAACCTCAAATGCCCTCTGAAGGGTTCGCTGGGCAGCCCCAGTTTGGGCTTTTTTGAGACAAAAGGAATATAAAGGGTACACAGAGTAATCCTACCAGTGAACAAAGAAATGCATCCTTCAGGTAGCCTCAGCTTTGCATCATTTTTTGTGAGGTATCCACCATCCAGCTCCCAGAGGTGCCATCCTGAGGTGTTCCCTCAGGATTACTGCAGAATTGCTTTCCCCAGAGAGAAGCAGCAGCGTAACAGCTTGGTGAGAGAGGCCTGCTAGCCAGCTCCTGGTGCTCCTAGCGGAGGCAGCTGCTTCTTCCCACAAGTGCTGCTACGGGATTAATAAAGAACTGCCTTCCCATGAGGAGAGGGATTAGAAAGTAAAAAGTCAGCTAAGAGCTGCATCCCATTCTGTCTCTGGCGGTCCCAGGTGAAGTGACTCCTCCCCGCCCGTGACGGTTGCCATCAGGCGACTTGGTCTGAGAGAGAGGACTGAAGACCTTGCCTGACCAACCAACCAGGGCCAGCCCCACCATAAGGTGGAGCGGGGCAACCGCTTTGCGCTGCTGGTGCTGCACGCCATGAAAGTTCGGCAGATGTTTAGCTGGATTTGCAAAGATGACAGTAACCACCTCTAGAGCGACAGGGAGCTGGCACTTCTCAGAGCCGCCCAAACCCAGTGGGAAGGCTCGCTTCAGGACTGGGAACTCGACCGACCCGACCCAACTTGGGAACGAGCACTTCCACGCATTTCCAGGCTTGCTTTAGCTGGTGCAAAGTCCATGGGGTGGTACAGGTGAGTCTCACTGATGCAACAGAAAGAGGGAGAACACAGTGGCAGGGCTGTGTTTAGGCCTGTGCACTTGAGTCGGGAGGAGGCAGCATTTGCTGTCCTACCTCGAGCAACCCAAGTGTTTGGGGCTGGCCCTCTATGAAGGCCTATGAAGATAGTAGCAGGTGAGGGCATTTACTTCACCCATCCATTAGCTTGTGGCAAACAGGAAAGGCAAAAATTTTGAATGACAGTGATTATATACTGCTTTAGAAAAATATGTATAATAATGAATGAATGAATGTAGTCCACCATTTATAATGACAACATCTGGACTTAACAATATGAATAGGGAGATGTTGATGTTTGTATACAGGTTGCTTCTGTGGCATACAAATTCGTTTCACACCCTGGGATTCAGGCTTGGCCAGCTTTTGCTAAACATAGTTATATTCTCTTTGCCATAACAGTGTGATAAATTAGGCAACTTCCAAAGCTTGGTTCATTTTTCCAGTGTAGTCCAGCAGAGCAAAAGCTTGCCTAATCGGGTGCTACACTCCTTCACCATCTGTTTGGAACCTAATTATGAATGCAAAGAAGAAACATGCTTTACAATTGCACCCGTAAAAAGCTGTAAATGATTTAAATGCATGCATATGTTCCCTGCAGAATTCGGCATGCATCTGCGGCTTCTTCTCTTCTCGTTACAGACACAAATCAAAGGAAAACTACCCAACTCTGACTAGCAGAATGTCCCCTGGATGGAGATTTCCTAGCACCCCCCCGCCCCCATTTTAATCTTTTTTGGAATGGTAAACAGGGCTGCGTTGAAACGATCCATTTGACTGCATTTCCCCCAGCCTGCTTTTCAGGACTGTTTATCTGCATCATGTAAACATTGCCCAAATCATTCCATGAAGCAGAGCAAAGGAATCAGAAAGATGGAAGGTAAAGCTGCAGCTGGGCTGGTTACTTTTCAAAACCTATTACCTTGATATATCAACATCCCAAGCTGATGGGCAACAATCTATGGAGTGGCCAATGCCACGAGTAATCTCCTTGTCTCTTCATGTTAATGTAAGTATTGGCAGAGTGGCTTTTTTCACTGCCACATATGGAAACAATAAACTACTCCACAGTTACAAGAGCTAATATCTTCAATGGTAACTAAGGCTGTGGTTGAGTTCATTTTGCAATGTCCTATACTAAGCTGAATGGAGTCCTTCAAGGATAGGAGCAGCCCACCAATGGCTCAACATTTCCAGCTTTCCTTTGTTGTCTGGGATGGCTGGAACATGGGTGACTTTAACCCGGCAAGGGGCGGCATAGAAATGTTATAATAATAATAATAATGCCAGACTGCAGCACCAGATTGCTGGCTCGTCTGGCTTGGTGTGCGATTACTTACCACTCGCCATGTGAGATGTAAGCATGTGTGGCCACAAAAATACTTTTCCAAGGATCAAGTATTCTTTCTTCCATCATTCTTCAGCTGGCCATACTGGCTACATAATGCTGGGAATGATAGAATCTATTTCTGTCTAAATGTGTGCAGGATTGCACACTTACTCTTCTGTATGTAACTACTGGGGTTGCTGGCTTTGTAAGAGTTCCCAGCTGAAGTATTTATCACTATATAAGCAGAATTCTAAGTATTTCAACAAGACAATGGGTACATGTATGAGTTGTAAAAGGCCTGGTTCCTGCAAGAAAAAGTCCATTTCAGGATGACTTACCTTGGCCAAGAGGTATAACTAGGGATGGTTCCTAAGCACCCAACAGCCCTGGGGTAGTGAAGGAATGGCAACTTAGACAAAAAGAGCAGTTTATGGGGTGTCATGAGCACACATCCTATCCAATTTCAGGCACACTCATGGGAGACTGCCCATGCTGGTTGTACTGACGATTCAGGTGCTAGTTTTGAAACAGCTCAGACTGCAGCTGTGGTTCAAGGTCCTGAGGTCCAAAGAGAGATTAGCCCAAGGGCAGGTGGGAAGACCAGTCAACCAGGCTGTAGGAACACTGAGAAATCACAGCCTGAAGGAAGAAACATCAAAATGAGAAAGAGAATGTCTACCTCCTGAAGCAGTAGACCCGGTTGCTGGCTTTTTTTCACGAAAGGGAAGTCCTGAGGCTGCTGCAATAGGATGGCATATAAATGTTTTAAATAAATAAATAGAATAAAAGGGAAGCCCAGTTAGTAGCACAGTGAGATGAGCAGAGAGGTATCCATTTTCACAGTGTGCCACCTCCAAGGTTGAGTCACAGAAGGGCTCATAAAGAGTTTTGGGAAAGGAACTGTAGAAAGGGTTCAACACTTCACTTTGTGTGTGTTCAGAGACTCTTGTAGAATTATAGAATAGTAGATTTGGAAGGGGCCAGAAGGCCACTGGCTCCAACCCCCTGCTATTGTAGGACACTAAGTTGCACCATCCCATTCAGATGATTGTCTAGAATCTAACAGAATCTAGATTCTAGATGCTTTTTGAATGTCTCCAGTGAGGAAAAGCCCACAACTTCCCCAGATAATAGTTCCATTGTCATATTGCTCCGACACTGTGGAAATTCTTCCTGGTGACTAGTTTAACTCTGGTTTCTTTGAACTTAAGTCTGTTATTCCATGGCCTGCACTCTGGAATGTATGAGAAGAGCTCTTGCCTTCCTCTTTGTGCCAGATTTCCAGGTACTTGTACAGTGCTATCATACCACCTCTCAGTCTTCTCTTCTTGAGGCTGAACACACCTAGTTCTCTAATCTTTCCTCACAGGGCTTTGTTTGCAGTCCCTGGATCATCCTTGTTGCCCTTCTCTCTACACTTTCTAGCTTTTCTGCATCTTTTCAAAAGTTAGAAACACAGAACTGGAAACGGTACTCCAGGTGAGTTTCGTGCTGAGTATAGGGGAACTAGTACTTGACGTGTTTTGGAAGTGATACTTCTGTGAATGCAGTCCAAAATAGCATTTGTCCTTTTTGCAGCTGCATCACTTTGTTGGCTCATGTTTCGCATGGGATCTACAACAACTCCAAGATCCTTCTCATTTGCAATATTGTTGAGCCAAGCAATGCATTTGATTTCTTGTTCCAAAGTGGGGTACTTAACATTTGTCCCTATTGAATTTCATTAAATTGTTCTCTGCCCAGCTTTCTAACCTATTGAGACCACCCTGTATCTTATCTCTGTCTTCCAGGGTATTTGCTATTCCATCCAGTTTTGTGTCATCTGCAAATTTAATCTTTCCTTGTACTTCATCTAAATCACTAGGGTACCAGTTCCAGGACAGGACCTTGCAGTGCCCCACCTGTCACTTCTCCCCAGTTTGAGAATGTGCCATCGGTGAGCATTTCCTGAACCCAATTGTGCAGCCAATCGTGGAACCACAGCATTCCCACAGTCCACTTGGGAGGTTACCAAGTCAAAAAATGAAATCAGATTAGTCTGGCTGGATTTGTTCTTGAGAAATCCATGTTGGCTTCTAGTAATTACTGCATTGTCTTCAAGGTGTTTGCTTTATAACTTGTGCTAGAATTTTTCCAGGGACTGACGTCAGACTAACTAGTCTTTAATTTGCAGGTCGGTCTTTTTTTCCACCTTTCTTGTAGACAGGGATAACATTAGCCCTTCTCCAGTCATCTGGCTCTTCTCCTGTCTTCCATGACTTCTCAAAGATGAGAGTGGTTCTGAGAGTTCCTCCACTGGCTGTTTTATTAATTAATTAATTAATTAAAACATTTCTATGCCGCCCCATTCGCTGAAGCCTCGGGGCGGCTCACAACATGAGGTAAAATATAAAAATAACAATATAAAATAAATAACAATATAAAATAGGTCGCCCTGTTTTATGACTCTGGGATGAACTTATGTAACAATGAAGATCATTAAGCAAAGAAACACTGATGAGACTGATAAAACATGTTAGAGTTGGGGGTGCCAGGCTAGGGCACAAACATAGAAGCAGATATTTGCTTCATTCTGTTGATTAACACACACACACACACACACACACACACACACACACATTCATCCTCTGCTGCAGCAACATGGCGCTTATTCCCACATGCTTATTCCCGTCAGGGCAACAGAAGCAAACTCCCTTTTATTCCTGTAGTCTTTAGCTCAGTTAAAATTGTGAAACAGCACATGCTCAGAGAATCCCTCTTTTTAATCAGGGTGGGCAACCCTGATATTCAGTGGCTTCAGGCGGGGGGTCATGGGGAAGGGGAGGGGCAGAGCCTCCTCTTGCCAGGGGCCGCTGCTCCGCTGTGGGCCTTTGGCAGGCACCCAACCATGTTCAAGCCTTGAGCTCATCTGGAGCCCGGATCTAAAATTATCTAGCTCCGGTTCTGTGAATAACAGCTCCGTGACTTGTTCATGAACACATTCAGAGGCATAACATGGCGTAACAATTATATTGTTATTTTTTGTATTTTATGTTGTGAGCCGCCCCGAGGCTTCGGCGAATGGGGCGGCATAGAAATGTTTAAATAAATAAATAAATAAATAAATAAATAAATAAATAAATAAATAAATAACCGTTCACTGTTACAGGAGAGCAGCAGGGCCACTGCTTAGGAAATTGTTTCCAAGCCACAGACAGGAGAACTTAAACTAACCTAGCCAAGCTAATGCACCTCCAGAAGGAGCACCTTCTGTCCACTTTTCAGTGTCAGGCATATTCTCTCAGCAAACCCCACCCTAATGTCATACTTCTTGCAGGATCCCAGTGCTTACAAACCCAGAAATTACATAGCAGAAGTTAGGGGAAAAGCTAGGCAGGATTTAGAAAAAAGGTTGGGCACTCTCTCCCTCTTTGCATTCAGTAGGATAAATTGCATACTTAGTAGACAATTCTGTGTGTGTCCAGCCAGAACATCCACTGAGTCCAATCAGCTTACCTCCAAATATGTGAAAGTAAAAATATTTGACGCTGAAAGTAATTTTTAGTTTTACCCCTGAATTTCTTGAGGCAGTACAGAAGCCTGCATCTCATATGTGGACACTTTTGACACTTCTAGCTCTTTTGGCCTACAACTCCCATCAGCCCTCACCTTTGCCTGTGCTAGCTAGGGATGCTGGGAGTTGCAAGGGCAAACACCTGGAGGGCCACAGACTCCCCACATCCTGCAATCCTAGAAAAATCAGCAGAATAAAAAAGAGAATAACATTTGGTTTAAAAGAACTATTCCTATTTAGAATAATCTTGCTTAAGTGTGCTGTTGTTGGCAGCATGCAAAGGAGAAGAAAAAGCAGGGTGAAGAGATAAGGAAACATATGCTACTGTTTCTGGATTCATGCATCATCATATGCTGTCTGAAAGACGGATGCTAAAGTAACAATAAAGGAGAATATCAAATTTTCCCTCTCATTTCAGTGCAGGAGGGATGAAACATGTATACTTTTAAAAGGGTTAGTTAGTTTGAAACTGTCATGAACTTTTTACCGTTATTGCGAAGCCTGGAAAATAACTATATATTTCAAGCAAATCAAATGCATGTGGCAATTTTCACAGTAATTCTTTTCCTTCTAAAATCCTTTAGAGGCTTGGAGGCAATAGCTAACTTATTTCCCCCTCTGAGTAGTTGATTCCTCAGAACTTTTTGCCCTTAAGCAGCATCATCTTGAGGACAGCCTTCTCCAACCATGTCCTCCGGATGTCTGGCTGGGGATGATGGGATTTGCCATCTGTGACATTCAGTTTGGGGAAGGTTGCTGTAGGTTTAGTAGGTGGGAAAAAGATTTCATTGAAATATTAGATGGTATATAAATTAAATAAATAATCTTCTGTGGGTAGGCAGAAGAATGAATGTTGGCAACAGCTGTTTTGTCCTGCAGAGAAGAGCAAAACATTTACCAACATTGTACCTGTCTGAAAAGATACAGGAGTCCATCCATCCATGTTTGCATCTTCAATTGCACCAGATTTCTCTCTTTTGTCTGTTTGCTGCTTGTATTTGGGGTCCAGAGTGGGCCCTTTCTGTGGATCCTGAAATGCTCTTCATTTCTAAAGGTACTACTACAAATAAGGTGATTTGGTGTGTGGGTATATGAAGGCAAGTGCAAATTGCACAGGATAAAGTAGGCAAAACTCAATAGGCCACTGAATAGTTAAGGCTATGTCTTCATTTTATGGAAGGAAAAAAATCTCAATAGGATATTACGACAGCTGTCAAGGTTAGCCTGGAATATGCAGCTATCGGTGTAGACAGTCCGAGAAGGGCTCTTATCCCCTTCCTTGAGAGGACTGCCTTTCTGAGTAGCCGACAACTGTAGCCCTACATCCAGTTTATCTTATTCTTGCACAGTGTCAGGTTAGGCCTGCTAGTTCAGCGTATAGTGATGGGAATAATTACCTTCCTGCTGTTACAGGAAATATAAAGCACATACAAACACCTGGCTCTCTTGCAGCATTACCATGATACGGAATGTGTTTCGGCACAAGTTTTGTCCTGACTGATTATTCTGCCAGGCACTGCGTCCACCTGCTTTGCACTACTTTCTGGTAATAGGAAAACATAAAAGAATCCCTGTTCTTCACTTTTTCAGGCACAACTCCTGCATCCTTAGCAGCTGAGTATCCGTTTGTTTTTCTTTACTATAGCCCCACCATGTCAGCAAAAACTTCACCAACTGAAAACAGTCAACCAAATCCAGCTTAATCCATGTAGGAAACACCTAACATCTCAGGAAATGGTAGAAAGGGCGGGCCTGAGCAGAATTTCCAGGAGTCAGTGATCTCTCTAAGCTAGCCTTCTCCAAACCATGCTTGTTGTAGGTGAATTGAACTGTAGGCCAGCACACCTTAAGATTGGGGAAGGTTGGTATAGCCCCTTCTATCTCCTTATCACCAGGAGAGACAGTTCATTAGAAATAGAAAGTTGTGTCTATCAGAGAACCATAGAAATATTCCATTCTGGGCTCCTCAAATCCAGTTCGGCTGCAAATTTGTAGAAGTTGCATTGTCCAGTTTTTCTTGGTAGAGAATTAGATTGGTGTGTTTTGCACAGGAGACACACACCCCACACCTGTTTTTATGCTGTTTTATCTAGAGGCAGGAAGCATGGGATGGGAGTGGAAAGGCTCAGAAAACAATGGTAGACTCTTGGTGCTATGCATTTCACCCGGCCCCCAGCTCAGCCTGTATTTGTTTGAGAATTATGAAGGTATTTTAGTTAAATGCTTAGATAAGCTTTCAGTTAAACACATTCCTCTCCATTCCTCTGTCAGCTTTCTTCACTGTCCAGCTTTCATACCCATACACAGTGACTGGGAACGCAATAGTGTGGATGATCTTGGCCTTGGTCTCCAGATGAGTTTGAAACATGGTGCTGGAGAAGAGCTTTGCCAATTTCCTGGACTGACAGAAAGATGATCAAGTGGGTTCTGGGCCAAATCAAGTCAGAATTTGCCCTGGAAGCTAAAATGATGAAACTGAAGCTGAAAAGACAAGTCTCCCTGGAGAAGACGATCGTGCTGGGGGAAGTTGACGGCAGACGGAGGGGAAGACCAACTATGAGACGGACGAGTTCCATATTTGGGTTTACAAGAGCTGAGAAGGGCAGTTGAGAATAAGACATTTTGGAGGACATGCATTCATGGGGTTGCCCTAAGTTGGAGAAGACTTCATGGCATAAAAAACAACTCGATCCCCTCCAGCATTCCCTTGCGGATTGCTCCCTACACTCTTTTACCTGACATCCGATCATTACACCTACTGTACATGCCTCCTTGAGTGACATTTATTCACCCTGGCATTTCCTTGTGGTTCTTCCTCTTCTAAATTCATTTCCTCCATGATGTTTCCTGCCTTCAACATTAACTTGTAAGCCTGTGGACAGATCTTTTTTTCCTTTCATTTTTACAGCACCTACCAATTTTAGGTGATTTATACATAAATGAACAATAGTTTTTGCAACAGCAGTGAAAATACAAGTCCCGATTCTCCCAGTTGCACACACCACTCAATGCCTTGCGGTAAGTTTCATAGCTCCCTTTCTGGGACTTCAGTTCTGCCATAATCATCCAGATGAAAAAATAATCCCCATAAATCATCTTTGGACACAGGCGATCCATTTGGAATGTTCTGTAAGAGTAGGGAACCCCTTTTCAACATGGAAAGTCCTTCATAACACCTTCCATACCTGTAAATGTCATTCTTTGAGTGGTCATCTGTGCATCACACATATGGGTGCTGCACCTGCACAGTGCTGAAGTTCTGGGAAGATTTCACTAGCGAAGCCTAGAATTTTTGGTGGAAGTCCTGCCTCCACTCTCATTATATAAATAGATGGGCTCCCACCATTTTTTCAGTCCAACTGGAGACTCATTTGCCCTCCTGTTCTATCCACAAATATAACTGAAGAATACCAAGTTCACTGCCCGGCCTATAAAGCCTTTTAGCCTCTTTTACTATTCTGGGGCCCAAACGCAGGGTAGGAAAGGAGAAGACCCAAACCATATGCATGAAAAGTGCTCACATGTGCGACAGAATCCTGCTGAAAGTTTGACAAACTAATCGGATACTTTCTACAGCATACTTTATTTTTCTACAACAGACTTAACACTGCTACCCCTCCAAGAAATTGTTATTAGCAAGTAATTAAATATGCACACATGCATAATGTCATAAATCATAATAAGAACCTGATTGCTCAATCACATATCATACAGTAACTAGGCAGCATTAATTTAGTAAGCTGTGTTCACAGGAAGTCTTGACAAAAGAGGTAAGTTATAAGCCTAAGATAGCCTAAGAGCGTGGCAGAGTCAGCCTGGTGTCATCCTTTGGAGTTAGTTCCACAGTGTAAGTGCTACTATTGAAAAGCCTTTGTGCTTAACAGAGACTAATTTCACTGCAAATTGCTCTCACTAACCAACCTGAACTTTAATGAAGATCAGACACCAGCAGCCACAAGAACTAAAACATTTTTATTAATAATGCAAAAAATTACAAGGTCGTGTTCCAAAAGGTAGATTCCACTTATTCACATGGAGCAAAATCTGTTAAACATTAACAACCAAGTCTGCTACCAATGCTTCAGTGATCTGACCGGGATTTTTGAGCCTCTGCTTCATTATTTTTTGCTGATGGCTTTGTCAGTATTACTGAAGAGGACCTGCCTCAGCAATATGACTCCACCTTTCTAGTGGCATTATCTATTAAATTCCAGATTTTGCCATTATTGTTCACTTTCATTTCAATTATATCTGACAGCAAGTTGCAAAGTGAAGGAGGAGATGGTTTCTCCACAGGTTTGGACTTCTGACAGTTCTCATGATTTGCACTTGGTTTAAGTGTGGGCTGAACCACCAGCAAAGATTACAAGCTTTCACACATGCTTATAAGGATGGAGGCAGAACCTCCCAACCCAGTCCACACCCTGCCTTGCCTTCTTCCTCATCAGCCATCAACCCTGGAAACCATAAGCTGTTCATCCGTGCAGACTATAGTAAGTGCTGTTCCATTGTACTCTTTCTGCTCAATGTTTCAATTGCGCGGCCAGAGAGAAATACAGGTCAGACGATAATTCATCCAGGGTTGACAATGTAGAAAGTGAGATAGAGCTATTGTTTTAATTTCCCTGATTGTTGTTGCAGGCATCTTCCTCACGTACAGGTCTTAATCAAAAATACCAAAGGGAGCAAATTCTTCCCCCCTTTTTATTTTGGTCTGTGCAGAAGACTCCAGTAGAACATCAGACAAGCTTGCAGACAACTGTTCTCCTGATCACCAGTGGTGAATGAGGGCTGCCCCCAAGCAACTATGAAGTCTACAAGCATGGAGCCTTTGCCTCAAAGGCTTACAGCAGAGCTGTGGAAGGCGTGTCTCACCAGATGATGGTGAACTACTATCCACTGTCCCATGTTCTGGCACTAGCCAGGTTCGCTGAGGCTGATGTAGATTGGATTCCATCATCACCGGGAAGGTTACAGGTTCTCCAGTTCCAATTTAACAGCTTGTGGCTTCCATGGACCTATTCGCTGGAATGATGTTGAGTAAGCCCCTTCAAACCAGGGGAAAGCGAGTACCTAGACTCTTACCTAGTCCTGCTGCAAAAGAGGTTCCTCAATGTTGGTTGATTTTGTCAAGGCACTGCCTTTATATGTCTAATCGTCAGCCATGAGCACCGATGTCAGAAAAAAGCAAAAATGAAAGGAGAATGCAACGCTTTATTGCCACTACCTCAAAAAGGCAGGTGGGGGTCCAAGTACAGATGTAAAAATTACAGCCCAAAATATATTTAGTTCTTGCTTATATATGCATACATGGTTTATTCCAAAACAGATGAGAAAGTGTGCTTCTAAACCTTCACTGTTTTCCAAACGGAAAAAAGGGAAGTGTGAGACTACCCAAAGCCAGACTACCAATGCCTTAAATCCTTGCGGCAAAGACCAATGGCTTTCCTAATGGAAGAGGTATACACTTTTGATTTCCAGAATTTACACAGTGACATATCACAAACCATAAAGCTGCTTTCCCTCTATCACATGCCTAGTAAATTTTCTACTCATGTTTGGGTTTCATACGTATTTCTAAATTACCTATAAAACTATACTGTGTGTGCATTACCAGTGATTCCAAGTTAAACAGACAATGCAGAGTTGTGGTACTCCATCCTCAGTTACCACTGTCAGTCAGGTCACCTTACTGTTTACTTCCTCTCTTCTCTTTCTCAGCTCTGGTAATAAAAGCCATCTGGAAGCAAACCATCCTCAGCTTCCAGATCTGGACTTTAAACAGGGCACATGATCGGCTATGCTTTCTTTGGCAAACAGATTAGCTTATCTTCCAGTTAGCATTATCAGGTACTAAATATTGAGGCACATAATTCAACCACAAGATGCAAGTGCCTCACCAACATAGTACAATTCTACAAAATAGCACTGTTGGAGAGTCAAACTGCATCCAATTATGCCCTGTGTAGCTGAGCTTTATGTTCTTACTCTAGAGTAAATGTGCATCATCCCAATTCAGATCAGGACCACCATGCTCTGGAGGAGGAGACCTTCCACCCCCAGCCATTCCCCCCCAAATTGTCCTGCCTTGACCCCCTCCCACACCACAACAGAATAAAGAAAAAAATCTCTGTTGACACCTGTGAAGACTTTATTCTCTTTTTTACATTCATGAACCCAAACAAGGCACAGCTACATTACCCGTTTAACATCATGAGCAATTTGACCGTGAGCTGTGCTGATGTTCCAACGGTACAAGCCACTGTGAATTGTTCCTGCACAAAGAAGTGTTTTCAATGCATTTCTACAGAGCTTGCACAGGGAAGATCTCAATGGACAGAACTCAGTTCTGCATTCTGATCAGAAAAACAGAAAGAAATTATTTTAATAACCTAGACTGACTTCACAACCAGTCACCTGCACTTTAAAACAATGTCTTCCCCAATCTTCCAATTACTACACACAAAGAACATTTTCCTATGCAGATGTATGTAATATATACATCACCACATCTGATTAGTGTGCACACCCCTGTGCATCCACATTTAACAGGCAGTGTTCTGTTTCAAAGGACCCTGCCTTGGGCTTAGACAAGGACCAAGGGTCTAAAGCTGAAACTCCCCAACTTCTGTGCTGGAAGAGAAAATTAGCAAGGAGCAGGCAATTAGCAAAGTGAAGTCAGACCAAGGTCAACAACAGCAAGCTCACAGGGGAGTGTCGCAAAAGGGTTCGGCAGTAAGGGTGATCAAAGGCAGTCCAGGATAGCTTAGAGAGGCCCAAGAGTCAGCAGCCTGAGATACCGGTGCAAGAAGTAGCTGCACCAACGGGAGGTTGCTTTCAGTGTGTCAAAAAGGGAGGCAAGTTGTGCTACGTAGCAGCTAACAATCTAAACTGAGGGCTTACCTGCTGGAGGTAAGCCAAGATCCAACTGCAGCACACTGGAAGACGACCTCCTTGGGAGAAGAGGCCCTGCTCTCAAGGCCTCCTTTCAACTGAGCACTCTTTTAAGGGTCTAACAACCTGTCTCTTGAGTTGATGCTCGACCTCTGCCTCAGCTGCAGAGCCCCCTGAGGGCTGCCCAGCAGGGGCTTCTCTTTTCCTTTGGGAACAAGAGTCACTCCACTGGGAATTTCTTTAGTGGGGGAAAGGGAGGATGATGGGCAGTGAACGATGTTACTGGATTTAATACATGGGCCATGCTGACTGAGGATGATAAAAATAGTAACCCAATACACCTGGAAAGACCAGATTGGAGGGAGCCTCTTCGAGCCCTTCTATATTTCTCCCCTTTGACTGATAAACAGATTAATAACAGTAGCTATGCTCTGTTCTCATCATACTGCAAATGGATATACATATACTCAGAACACCCACTATTTTATAGAGACTACTTCATTTTATGATTTCGGACAACATCAACATCATCATCATATTTATATTCCACTTTTTTTCCTTTTAAGGAACTCAAGACAGTTTACATGAGTCTCCTCCCAATCTTATTCCCACAACACCAACCCTTTGAGGTAGCTTGGAGTCTGTATCTGGCCCAAAGTCACCTAGCGAGCTTCATGGTTGAGTAGGGACTGCAACTTGGATCTCGTGAGTCCTAGTCCCACTACACCATACTGGTTCTTGAATGTTCTAGAGTTATTGCTAACTGTAATGCTACACTATTATCATGGTAAAACGAACACATCCAATAACAAGCATGCTCTAGTTCATATGGTGCCCTCCTCGGGCAAAACAATGCAGATTTCATCAAGTCCTGTTCTTCAAAATCATCCAGTCCTCCCAGCTGAATAATGCATGGAGTCCACCAGTGCAAGAAAGATATTCTATCACCTCATTGTCCGTTTGGGGGGGGGGGAGAGTCCAATACCTATTTGCATCTGTTTATCTGTTTATGCAAGTAACACTATTCATGAAATCCACACTTCTAAGAGATTACACATGCTGAATGATAATAGGATTCAAATATACTATTCAGTCCATCAGTAACTGAGGTATCTTACATCTGACCAAAAGCAGGATTAAGTCTATGCATGTTTGGGCAGGAAAAAAGCCCTGCAGCTTCCAGCTTTCCACAGCCTGCAAACAGTACTGTAACTCCCATTAAGTTTAATGGGGCTTATTCCCAGGTAAGTAGGCACAGGAATGTTGTAAGATAGGGAAGGACACAGAGGGTAACTAAGATCCCATTTCTTCACCATGAGGAACAAGAGGCATGGAGTGTATGAGGTCACACCGTTAGTCACTATGTTGTTCCTCTGCCACATTCTCTTTGGCACAATAGAGGCTGTATCTCAAAAGGTGCAACCCATGCTTTGCTCTCCCCCCTTTTCAACTGTTCTCCTAAAGCCCTTGCATTGATTTTATGACATTTCATTTTCAAGACTTATGGAATCGACTGGCCATACAGGCAGACATGTTTATATACTGAGGTTAGACTTACTAAGGCTGGACCAGTGTATACTTTCAAATCTATGTTCAGTGAAATATTGCAGTTGAAGGAGTAGGCACTTGCCAGAGAGAACTAGTGAATGGGAGGGACGGGTTCAGCGCCACCCACTCACCAACTCTCCCGTGCAACTACCTCACGGGCTCTTTTCTTTCCCACACTAGGCTTTCTTCTTGTTTCAGAACCCTTGGTGATGGGGACTTGATGCAAATAAACCAAACCACACAGCTTGGTGGTGGTGCAGACAGTAGCCCAGTTCACCTGCCATGATGGTCACTAAGACAGGTGGCTTCTGAAGCACCCCCGCACATGCTGGTCACTTTCCCTAGTTACTCTTGCTGGGTGCAACTTGTTCATTATCTACCCAGCAGCAGAAAGTTGCAGGTTCTGGAGGGTACGTTAAGCACCCCATATGGCACCAGGCGTGCAAGTCAGGACAACCTATGCCTATGCCTGGTGAGGCTAAGCAGGCACATTTGGTGGCTTGCTGCAGGGTTCTGGAACAGCTGTGGTATGGCTGACATGGGAAGCTGCTGCTCCAAGGGGGAGGGGGAGGGAGGGCACAGAAGCCCCCTGGTTTTTCTCCTGGGATCATGCAAACCTGGTCATGCGCTCCCACATGCCATTTCTCCTCTCTGAGTTCTCTGCCCCTACACGTATTTCACAAAGGAGGCTTTTCATCTTTCCATGCAATTGTTACCTTCACTATGTATTCCTCTAGTTATAACGTCACCACCAACCCGTCTCCAACTTCAACTGCAATGGCATTCTGAACCAAATTCCTCCATCTATCTACCATGAGGGACTGCTGTTTGCTTTTTGCCAGTGCTTGAAAATAAACAGGAGATTCTCTTTCCATGAGGAGTGATTTGAAGCAGTTCCCAGTTGTGTTCTGGTTGCATTTCAAAACACGGTACTGAGAGTCAATGCAAAATGGCCTAAGGGCACTGAGGAATGAAAAACCAGGGCTACAAATACCTGAACAAATGCAGAGAGGCATGACAAACCCTCTGTTCTTCCTGTACCTTCCTCTAATACCAGGAGGGAAATTGTCCTTGCATTTTCAGATTCCGGTTAACTCAGGTTCCTTGGCATACAGCCTTATAAGTCACCATAGGCACTTGCTAGAAATATGTATTAGATTCTTATTGCTTAATGACACCCTTGTTTTACTCAGCCTTGTTCCACAATCTCCCTTTTTAAAAATAGCTGCTGATCATTCTTCTCAACTGGAATCTATTTGCCTTATCTGTTTTAACTTCTGTTTAGGGAGGATGAATTTAACAGCAGTACCTTGTTTTGTTGTTTGTTTAAAACCTTTTAAGACTGTCCCTTAACAAAGTCTCAGGAAGGTTTAACAGTAAGGCAAAAAATAAAATAAAACACAAAATACAACACAGCATCCTAATTAAATTCTGACAATAAAACTGCTTTAAAAAACAGTCAAACCTTAAAATATTGGGAAAATAAAAAGGGTTTTAGCCTGGCACCAAAAAGAATACAGCAATGGGGCCAGGGTAACCTCTCTGGGGAGGGTATTTCACAGTCCCTCTCTAGGTAACCACCCTCCTAATCTCCTTCAAGGAGGGCTCCCGGAGAAGGACCTCTGATCCAGATCTTAAGGAGTGGGCAGGCATATATGGAAGGAGATACTTCTTCAGGGAACCAGGTCCTAAGCCTTTTAGGGCTTTATAGGTCATCACCAGCACCTTAAATTGGACACAGACTTCAACTGGCAGCCAGTGTAGATGGTAGAGAACCGGCATTATATGTGAATACCTACTGGTCCCCATGGCTCTGCCATGGTGCAGAGCCACAATCCCCTGGCACCACCTTCTGGAATCAGCCAGCCAAGTAGGAGTGGAACCACTGCAAAGCGGTGCCTCTAACTCCCAACCTGGCCAGCCTATCCAGAAGGCTACCATGGTCAATGGTATTGAAAGCCACTGAGAGGTCCAGGAGAACCAACAGGGACACACTCCCCCTGTCCCTCTCCCCGCACAGGTGCTCATACAGGGCAACCAAGGCAGTCTCCATCCCATAACCAGGCCTGAAACCAGACTGAAATGGATCCAGATGGTCAGTTTCCTCCAAGAGAACTTGGAGTTGTCCCGCCACCGCCTGCTTGAGCACCACGCCCAAGAATGGGATGTTAGCCACCGGTCTATTATTGAAGGCCATCTCTGGGTCCAGGTTCACCTCTTCAGGATGGGCCTGATCACCACCTCCTTCAAGGGGGCGGGGTCCCAACCCTCCCTCAGAGAGGTGTTAACTCCCTCCTGGACCCAGGTATACACCCCATCCTTGGCTTTGATGAGTATCCATGAAGGGCAAGGGTTGAGCAAACAAGTTCTAAAAATAAAGAGAAAATAAAGGCACATACAACCTCTTTGGATCCAATTTGACAATTTGAGAAACTCCTGGGCACCACCACAACATGGCTGTCATGAGAAACATGACTTGTCACTAGTGTATTGACAAGCAAGTAGCCCAAAAGGTTGACTGCAAGGCAGAGAAGGGGCTGAGCCCCAACATACTAACACAACTCCTCTGGGCTGCACGGTTTCCGCACCAACAGAAATCTATTTCACAGAAGGCAAACCCTTTCTTCCCTGCCACCCCTGCAAGCATTCAGGATCCAGGATCCATCAGGATCCATCCATCCTGCATACTGTCATGTCCTGCCATTCTTCTCTCTGCAAACATACAGAAACTCACAGTTACTGTTTTTCAAGATGCTTATAAAATCCCTTTCTTTCACCTCTTTCTCACATACATGCAGTCCTCATCCATTCGGGTAGCTCTTCACTGGCTCCTCCAATGACAGCTGACTTCCTCTTGCTCTCCCTCTCTGTTTCCCGACAAGCTGACATGCTGCTGCCTTCCAAGCCCCCTCCCCGGCCCCACTGTTTCATTTAACTGCCTGTCCTGTGTGCACATTCCGTCAGTTCTCGGGGGCATGCTGGGAGGGAGCCTGCTCATCCTGGTGAAACTGACAACTCATGCTCTGAAGTTGGGACTGTTTTTGAAATGGTTCAAACCGCAGCTGCAGTCCAAGGTCTTGAGATTCTGCAGGAAAGAGATTTGGGGGAGATTCGCACAAGGGCAGACAAAGGGACCAGTCTCCTTGGCAGTGGAAATGGAGAGGCACTGGATCCTCCTGAGGCGGGCGATACTGACATGGGTAGTTTCTCTGATGGGGAACTACTGCAAGGGTAATTAGGCAAATCATGCAATACATGTGCAGGCGAGGGGGAGGTAGGGCACAGAAGCCACCATGGTTTTTCTCCTGGGATCATGCGAACCTCATCACAGGACATCATCATCGAAGAGAAGTCCAAATAGGTACACAGTCGGCAGAGCGGAGGTGTGCCTGCTTTCACAGTGCTCCTCCCTCGAGGGAGAGATGCAGAAGGGTTCATAAAGAGAGTTTTGGCGAATACATGTCAGAAAGGGCAAAACATTTCATTTTCTCAAGGACTTCTCAGGGACTTGCACATAACAGTAAAGATTATTAGCAAAGAAATAATTGCTTGGAAGAAGCAGCACGATTCATGACAGCACCTTTAACTACCTGCTCCAGCTTCCCAGAGAGAAGTGGCAGTCTCCCCCTCCTTTTCCTGGCAACAGGAAAGTATCAGCCTATAAGCACCTGCCACCTTCATTTTAAAGGGTTCTGGTCCCCATGCATGGCTTAGAGACATTCATGGGAAATGCAGATGGCAGCAACTGGAGGTTCTCACTTTAATTTGAACCAATCCCATTTTTCACGAAGACCATTCGTTAATTTAAGAAAAAGAGAGAAAAGTAGTGGGGGGGCAGGTACTTCTGTGGGTGCCAAGAAAGGTGTCCAGGGGGTTTACTACTGCCTATGGGCTTTGCATTGCCTATCCCTGTTGTAAAACCATTACAATCATTTTAACAACTAAAAGAGTAATTACAATAATAAAACAGAATCCGGGATTTGTCATTGTCCTTAGCAAGACATACATATTTCCCTTGGCTACAAACCCAGCAAGGGAAGATATGCGCATGGACCACCACATTACCCCGGGACACATGATCAAAAATAGAAACCCGCAGCCCAGATAAAGGAGAAAACATGAAAAATGCATCACCAGCTTGTAATTTGGTCCCTATAGGTGGTTTTTTGGCACATTTTTGCCCTGCCATTTTGTACATTTCCTGGTATCTATGAAGTCCAATGAAAAGCCTAGAAGGCCCCATCTCTTTCTTCTAGATGAGATGGACAGCAAGAACAGAGAAGCCTGCTCCCAAAGCCAATCCAAATTGGAGGAACATCATCATCAGTACTCCTGCTGCCTCTGATTGGTCCTTCGGAGTGACTTTGGGGCCATAGATAATGGATAAAGTACTCAGGTACCCATTGCTGAATCCCAAGAGTACCGTGAAGACCATTGGGTAGAAATCCTGAGCAAAGACCACTCTTGAGATGTGTGTTCGAGGCTGAAAGTTGCAAAGCATGAATACTGGTATGAAGAAAGTTCTTAGGGCCACCATAGCAGGCAGCAACTTGCTTTTTGGTCCAGGGACCTTTATCCAGGCGGTAATCTGCCGTCCACACCAGTCAGCAAAATTGTACAGGAGGAAACTAGTGAGGGGTGTGAAGTACTTATCTGTCCACAAACTCCCTGAAATCTTGTTGACAGACTCTATGCTGGATGAGACTGCTGGGAAAATGATGATAGAGATGAAGTAGACATAGAAGACGCAGAAACCCAACATACCGGTCTTCTTCAGGATAGACCACACGGGAGGGATGCTGCCTATTTGGTTTCTGTTTGGTGGAAATTGGCTGGCATTGCCTGTTTTTGACTCCGCCTCCTCTGCGCAATCACTAGGAGAGGCACATGGTGGCAAGGTGCTGCACTTTTGCCTTCTAATATAATACCTGGAAAAAGAGAGGGCAGAAAGAAGCACTATCAGTCCAAACAAAGAAAAAGCAAAATGAAAAAGGTTATTGCCAAGTGGAGCCACAATATCTCATTAAAAGCTGACAAAGTTGGCAACAATGCCAGGGTGTCTTGCATGCATGTTCTGGCAAACTTCAGGGGCAGGTTTTGGCTGGACCGACAGCTCAGAGTCCAAGAATAAGATGTGTGCAGGGGAGCCGTCCTATCCTGGCAGACCTGCTCAGACTCTGAAAATGAGATGATGCTTGAAATGGACCCAGTTCCAGCTGTGGTCCAAAGCCCTGGGTACCTGCCTGTGCCTGCTATGGGAGAGATTAGCACCAGTGCGGCTGAGAGGCCCAATCAACCTGCCCGTGGGAATGAGGAAGAACAACATAATCTTGAGCCAGAAGATTTAGGGATTGGGAAGTTTATTGGATGGGGAACTCCAGCATCCTAAGGAGGTGGGCCTGATAGTCCATGGTCACAGTTGTAGGGTGGCCCAATCTCTACAGCACTTCTCCCCACAGGGGCAGATGCAGGATTCATAAGGATAGCTTTGGGTGAAGAATACCGCAGAGGGTTCAACATTTCGCTTTGTGTATGCTCAGGGATTAGTGTATGAAATAGAGACGTTTGGCAAAGAAGTGCTGGTGAGACTGTTACTGCTGGAAAGGAGAAACTCGGCTCGCAACGCAGGTGCTTGGTTCAGTCGCCAAAGGCATGTGTTGCATTTGTGTTGCACAGGTATGGTTCCAGGTTTAATCCTTGGCACCAGGTGAAGGACCTTGGGGAGCACAAGGAACCTCTGCCTGCGACTCTAGAGTGATACTTGTAAGACCAGTGCTGAGAATGTGCGTAAGGCAACCTCATCCATCACCTTTCTTTGTGTTGGCTGCACTTTGGCAATGTACCAACGAAAAGTGCAAAGAGTTCATTCGACACCCAACATATATCAGCAAAAATGCCATCAGCAAGAGAAAAGAGGATCAATGCATGTGGGAGGAACGGTACACTTACACACATGAATCACTTTCCATGATGTCCTACTTCATAGATCTGTCCATGTCTAAAGATTAAGACAATGAGGAGAGAACCTGTCCTAAGCCCACAAAACAGGAATGGGTCCAAAGGCTTTTAAGATACTGTCAAGTCAGGAAGAGGCTCGCCCTACTTGGGGTGAGGGTGGGCAGACAAAAACAGAACATTCTTGCGGAACCCAGAAGAGGTAAATAGTGACAATATTTTTCATAATGCAATATGACAAAACCACATTCAAAGACAATTGCATTTTCAGACTGCTGGAGAAGCTTCTGATTTATAAAAGCGTTATGACTAAAATAAATGTAGATCACTCTTTTGGTTGCATGAGCTGGTCATAACTGCAAGACTGTGCACTTTGTTGTGGAAAAAGCACACTTCTGTCAACCACTTTAGAGAACAGGAAACTGGTCTCTTAAGACCCAGCCCACAGCAGGCATAGTTTTGCACTGGCAGGGCCATTCAAATACTGAGAGAGCATACACCTATCTATTTGCTCCACCACGAGCTTGAAGAGATGATCTACACAGAGGCTCTGTGGTGGTCAGTGAGCAAGATGGGTCAATCCCCTTTAGCCATCTCTTTTTGACAGAGAAAAATGTCACAAACCATTGTGCACACAGGCGGCAATCCTATGGTACAGCGTATGTTAGCGCTGTGCGCATGGTGAGAGAAAAGAGCACATGCCTTTTAAGATGAACCTTTGTCTTTGCTTGCTCTAAGAGTTTATACTGCGTGAGTGAAATCCTTCTGAGGTCTTAAAAACTGAAGCTTGATTATTACCTTCAAATACTGGTATTTGTACGATTGCTAAACCCGTAAGATAAAGACAGCACTCTATGACTATCATCCATAGTTCTACAATGAATAATCTGATATGATACAGTTAGGACCAAAACAAGAGACCACAATCATAATCCCATGCATTGCTTTAAAAGTGAACTGTTAAATGCTTTCTATGCAGCTTAATCTTCAGGAATTCTATGTACAAAACTTTGATTGTACAGGACACTGTGGACTAACTTAATAAGCAGCCACTTTTAAGTAAGTTTCATACACAATTCTTACTCTCATACATAAAGGTCTTCTATGTTTTATCTTGAGAAAAAGACTATAGGACATAATCCTCTCCATGTTTAGACAGAAGGAAATCTTACAATTCCCAGCATTCCTCACCCAGCCATGCTAGCTAGAGAATGCTGGGAGTAATAGGATTTATTCAATTCCAAACATGCAAAGGATGGCATTACAAACAGCTCTTCAGATCATTATTTGATATTGTCAGTTTCATGGCTATCTCTTAAGGATGCTTTATGTAGTACAATTTCCCTGTGCTAATTCTCTATGCAAAACAGCAATCATCTATAACATTGAAACACATATTTAATAATTCTTTTTAAAGCATGGCACAATCTAACCAAAGTTAAACACTATTATGTTTCATTGATTTCAAAGGAAGAGTTCAATGTATTTTACACCTGATTTCAGCGAGAGAGGTGCAATGTACTCATTTCTAGTGGGGCTCTGTTCTTAAAGCATAATTTCTAATGCCTAAATGCTTTTCCAATACTATTATTTGTTTCAACTACTCTTTGCAAATGGTGACAATATATATTTGAAGCAGTAGTAGTTTCTCTCTTGCCTGATTAATTGTTGCACCAGAATAAGAGGTTTATTGTCCTAATACATTTTTAATTACAATTATTTTTATCCCATGTTACAGGATATAAATTCTTCTAGATAGTTTATGGGTAGCATCAGTGAAAATCCATTTATAAAAATCACAAAACATTAAGTCATCAAGAACTTTCCCTCCAAGACTGTGCATGATAGATGGACAGCAAAGCTGGAACAGGCCCTGCTGTTGTCTTTCTGCCCCCTGTACTTCTTTGTCGCATGAGAACAGAAAAGAAGTTGCCCTTTGCTAGCTATATAGGCCAAAAATGCAAACCAAGCATGCTCAAGGCTCCTTTGCTCAGTGGGACCTAAGGTTTCATGTACAAGTCTTCTTAAAAAGTACACCAGATGAAGTAGTTGGCAGTTTCACACAACAGCTAATGCCATATGTAGATGGAGGAGGAGATGTAAGCTGCCTTGAGCCCTTTGTAGGAAAAAGGCAGGATATAAATCAATCAATCAATCAATCAATATGAAAACACTTCGTATTTTGCGATTATTTAGAGCTTTTGAATTTTTGACTGACATCTCATGTAATTTCAGTAATCTCCAGAATAGTACTTTAAAGGAATGTCTGTCTTATTATTCCTATGTTACAGGTTTCCAGGAGAACTCAGAGATAGTAGCTTGGCAGGCTATCTAGACAGCTCACATCTGGAAGGCAAGGACGTACTGGAAATTCTGTGCGCTTCACATTCGATCAAGAGTTACCCATTTCCTAGATGACACATGGCCTCAAACATAATCTATGGCTCAAGTCCATACATTTCGCAGGCTACATTGCAATCCATGGATCCCCCCCCCCCCCCACACCTACAAAGAAAGCGTTTGACAGCATGCATACATTTGGAAATGCACAGCCCTGAAAAATGTGCACACTTTTTAATCAATGGGTGAAGAATGCAAACATTTCAATGATACACACAACTGATGTGCGTATTTGGGAAAATACACACACATTTTCATGTGAAAGGGGAAAAGATAGATTTCACTCTGATACATACACCAGATGGAACAAGCCTCAGAGTTTGACAGCTTTGGGGAACTTTGACAAACTCAAGTTTAGCTTGTATGTTGGGAGGCAGCCTCTGAACTCCGAACCTCCTAGCTCAGCCTCTTAACTGCTACCCTGCCTCTTAAGGTGACCCTGCACTGTGCCTTACCATTTAGCTGAGGAGCAGAGCTGAAACAGTCAAAAGCAGTTTTGTCACAGCCAGAGAAGGGTCTATTGCACAGGATGCTCCCTGCTAGACAACCGGTAATACAGGAGACTTCCCCTAAGGCTAGTGTCGCCACCTGATTCTTGGGTGATGGCTCACAAGCTCATTATTTCCAATTTGACTTACAGCAGAAAACATGCTAGGAAAGGCCTGGGTCACTTGTGGAAGAACTATGAGCCAAGTCAAATTGCAAACAAAGCCCCATTGACTCCAGGAAGGATCACAACAACAGTGTGAATATTGGATCCCAAGCAAACTCTGCCACAGGGCTCAGTTAGCTTGCTGGCTTCGGTGTTTAGGGTTAGAGGACCATTCTATCTGGAGGATTTCTGACACCACACCACAGAGCACACGTATTGCAGTAAATCCCCAGTTCCTGTCTGGGCTTTCGGTCAAAACAAGAAGCTCAGGGTGAAGAGAACAAATGGAGAATCAAGAGCCACAAAGCTCTAAGCAGAGATGCACTCTATATATTTTTCCCCAGGTAGGCGACCTCCATGGAAAGGCTCACAGCATCCTGAGCAAGATATTTTGGAGCGAAACCACCTGCAGAGCGTTGACCTCCTGGTCTAGCAGGGTTTACCTGGCATACTCCAGCTTGGGAAGGATCAAGTACATCCCAATGCACAGAATAATGAAGATGTCCACGGTCAGAAAGTAGGCCAGAGCACTGTCTGTAACTTCAGATGCTGCTGCCAGATCCACCACTGATGCCACAGCACTCACTGTTCCTCCCATGGCCTGTCCTGCATGAAAAGGAAGAATGGGGGTTGGGGAAGCGGGGGAAAGAGAACATAAGTCAACGAACGGTGAAATAAGCCCCAGCAAATGCTGGGTCAGGCAAAGGGACCCAGGCTGGGTCAGGCAAATGCTGGGTCAGGCAAAGGGACCCAAAGGGACCAGAGACTGACGTTCCAGCTGTATTTCTACTGCCTTGGTCTGATCTGCACAGATTCTATTTGCCTTCTGACATTTACTCTTCCTCGCTCCTCTTACGTTGTGCATGTGCGTTTGGCCCATCCCCGCTCTGTTTAAGCACATGGGGGGTCCTGTTGCAACATGCCCTGGCTTGAGCAGGGATAGCTTTCAGTTACTGACCAAACCACAAAAAGTTGCTAATTTCTGTATTTGAGCAATAACAGCAACATTAGTTTTGAATTATCGGATTAACAAGAAGTGTCTTGTAGAGAATGCTTCCTCAGCTGGAGCTCTCCAGGTATTTTAGACTTCCTCTCCCATCAGCTGCAGCAACATGGCCAATGATCAAGAATGTTGGGAGCTGTAATCCAAAACATGTGGGGTGTACCAGGCTGGGAAAGATTGGTGTAGGGGAAATTAGTGATTCAGAAGCAAGGAGGGGCTCATCACCTGGACAGCTGGCTCAGCCATATGGCAGGTTCCTTTTGAGAGCTGTAGTAATTTCAAAAGTGACTTTTGTGGCAGATTGGGGAAGCCATTCTTTGGAATGAAGGGTATCATTCATCTTGCTGGCTGTATCCCAGGTGGGTGGTTAGACAGCCTTCAGACTCTCATTGAAATCGTGAGAATTTCAACCATTTATGTATGACTTCATATGATCTTTTTTTTAAGAAAGCAACAACCAAAGAAATGACACTCTTGTCTATCATGCCGAAAGAGCACCCCAGGCTACAGGAGGTTTAATCTTAAGTGCTATGTTGGGAAACAGAACAAAATGTATAGGCAGAAGCCTTTGCACCATTTCTTGCAAATAACATTTCAGTAGTCGTATGGGCAAAGCCTTCACAGAAGTACGAGTTGAATGGGCGCACTGAGGTCACAGAGTCCAGCCAGTTTAAAGCAACCCTGACAGATACCTGTCCAGTTATTGCTTGGGATCTCTGCAACAACAGAGACCCAACCCCCCACCCCACCCCAAGGTGTTGGTTCCACTGATCTATCTGGTCTGCATGACATGCTAGGCTCACCACAAGTTATTTAACCTACAATGAGCCACAACTGATGCTGGGCATTTGTGTATCATCCACACCCAGTCTCTCGGGTTTATTCAAGGGCTATCCCTTACATAACCCTACAAAAATCCAAGGGTTATGTGATGGTTGTTTAACACTGAAGTAGTGCCTCAAGGACCGAGTTCAGACAACATGCTGCCACTGAGGACTGCATATTCGTAAAGGCGCTCACACATGCTCTGGCTCACTGTGGGTTCAAGAACCCATGAGCACGTCATATGAACAAAGTCACTGTCTGACAGGTCTGGATGCTGCTACCCCCACCTCAGCTCTACTCGGGTAGTTATTGGTGAGGACATGGTGAAAAGGTTTATGCTATACGGTGTGACTTATATCACACCATACTTATGGTGTATCAGCCCACAAAGTAAAAAAATAGGGTCCCATTTTGTGTAAAAGTTAAAAGGCTTCTATGAGGAGCAGTAGTGAAAACCTCCATGATGGGTCCAGCCCCAACCATGTTCTTTGCTGTGGACAAGAAATGAAAGACTGAAACCTCTGTATTGATTTTCACCTCCCTCTCTTTACCCTGCCTTACTTCTATCTCAAATAACATTTCCAATGACGCTTCCTAAACCTCGAGGGGCCTCATCATTCATAGCTGCGAAACTTGGAGCTCATCAGTTATGGAAATGAATGTTAATGCTGAATATAAAATGAGACAATGCAAAGTTTCATATTTTTTCTAAGATATAAACAAACATGGACCTGAATGCAGATTAAATATATATAAATAAAATCTCTGGTTCCTCAACAAAGATGCCACAAGATGAGACTTCTAAGGAGAATAAAAACCAACAAGGGGGTAATCTACATAAACTGTAAAGTCAGTTGATTTAATTTGCTGAGTTTTCTTTCAAACTTCCTCTTTAGAGCTCTCTGCGGTTCTTTGTTTTAAAAGTCAGCTTGTGCTAACATCACTGAGAGCTAATTCATTGTCATATGATTCCGTGCACCTAAAAGCTCACATCAAAAGGGAGCACAAACAAAATGAAAAGGAACCAGCAGCTGGAAAACCCCACGGTCCCCAGTATAGGCATCACAGGGAGTCCTAACCTGAAATCAATGCTTGTGAATTCCGCAGAGGAAAACATCCAGACAGGCCAAAGGCACTACTGCTGAAGATGGTGGCAGCACCGCTGATGACAACCACGCAAGCCATCGTGATAATGAAAAACCAGGACGTCCAGGCAGAGGTGTCCACTTTCACCAGCACTGTGATCACCAGGAAGACAGCCAACATGATAGCCAAGGAGGAGAGAATGCGCACGTTGACAGACACCCTGGAGAAGAAATGTAATGGCTGGCAAGTCATTTCCAAACTAGAGTCCCTCATTCTTTTGAGTCCTTGTAATCTTGACTGAAATGGAGTGTTACTGTGCAGGAGTGGCACAATTGGCACAACACAAAAGGGCACAGACTTATTTGTTTGTTTAAGCTTTTGTATACCATTCATTTAGCAACAGGGTTCTCAGAATGATGTACAATAAAGCCAAGTAAAACAATATCAACAGTCAATATAAAGCCAAGTAAAACAATATCAAACAACGGACAATATCAACAGTCAATTTGATGTCAAATGTATCTGTCACAGAACTTCTGACCAAGCAACAAAATTCAGGCAACATAAACTATGATTAAAATAACATAAATACAGTACAATAATGTAACAACTCATCCACATGTACCAATAACAATATACGTAAAACCAATGTAAAACTGAATATTCATATTAACAATTAAAATAACAGGAGAATAAAAAGGCTTTGACTTGGCACTGAAATAAATATATAGTTGGTGCCAGGTATATCTCCCTGGGGAGCTGGTTCCACAATTGGGGCGCCATAGCTGACAAGGCCCTTCCCTTTGTGGCCTCTTTTTTTACTTGCAAAGGTGGCTCCCAGGGAAGGACTTCCATAGACTTGGATGAGGAACTGTTCTGACTCCAGAGGCAAGATGAAAATGAGAAAGCCTGCAGACCCCTAGAGTTACACAGTGGCTGGGCCTTGAGAGAAGGTTTCCTCTAACCTCTCCCAGTTTAAGAATCTACTGTGCTAAATGTACAGCTCTTAAGATCTTCATCATGGGAAAGACAGACAAGCAGTCATACCTAATGTCTACTAGTCTTTCGCTTGAACAAGTAAAGTCTCTTGAACAAGGCCATAGAAGACGGAATATTACACACAGGCATTGACTTTTATTATTTTAATTATGAAACACCTAATTATTACAGCACTGGAATGTGGCTGGCGTACAGGAAGTTAGCTCATCTTTCTAATGAACTGATGCTTCCTTACTTCCAGGCTGCTTCATAAAGGTGGGCAAAATTTGCCTCTTCCTCATTCCAAGTCTGATTTTACATAGCTTTACTATGTCTGAATTACCAAAAATAAAAGAAAAGAGGTGGAAGGGGAATATGACATTTTCTCCTAGGTTTTCACAAGGCCTTACTACAGCATTGCCTACAAGATCCCAAGTATGCCTGTGTTTCTTACAAAATTATGCTGAAGCAACAGACTTGGGTGTCTTTCCAGAAGCTGTGTAGCTAGAGATATGGAACCAACACATGTGATATGCAGTACCGATGCTTTAGGGAACAAAGAATCACAAATATAGAATAGGAGACAAAACGGGTGCAGGTTCAGAGAAAGATCAACAGCAACCCAAATAGTTTATGTTATGTTAGATGTCAAGTGCACAGATTCTATTTCTTTCATCAAGTGATTCAATTTCAATCTTGAAATTCAGTCAAGCTGGAAATGCCCATTTCGAGAAGAAATCACAGCAGCAACAGGCAGCAACAGGAATGGTATCTGGTTGGGGAATACGGCAGACTGGGGAAAAGCAGCCACATACTTATCACACCATACAATAATTAGCTGCCGGAACAGGAAAGTTACTTATTATAGATGCAAAGTCTTGCTCCACTCCTCTGAAGCACAAAGTGCAGAAAAGGAGAAAGAGAAAGAAAACGGCCAGGATCTAGCAATCAGAGGATATTTGGCTTCTCCATCAGGGATAAGACCCTGGCTTAAATGTTGCTTTGTGATATACATCCTCCTCTATGGAACTCAAGACAAGATGTACTTTATGCCACCTATCTATGCAACAAAGAAATATTGCCTGCCCAGCTCAGGGACTTCTGACAAATGCAACCTGTTTGCAACAAGATATTTTCAGAGAGCCACAATAAGCAAACAAAATGGATTTCTACTGGGCAAACTGGAACACCAGCGGATGTTTCATTTCTTGCACACGTAAACACTCCGGTGCTGCTCTGTTTCCTCCATGTTCCCTTTCCCCTAAATGCCACCTTTGCCCATGCAGAAATGAAAACCCATTTCAAAAGCATCATCATATTTGAGCTGCCACTGATGTTCTTAACAAAGGTGGAGCACAGGGTAGTCATAAGTTACCCTCTGGAGGCAGCTGAACTACAGGGAACCGATTTGCTTGGGAGTTTCCATAACTGCAAGCCTGCCTCATGTGTATTTATGATGCAGAAAACTTAGCATAATAAAACACTTATTGATTATGGATGTGCCACTCAGCAGAATCAACAATGTGCCAAAGATAAATGAAAGCTACATTTAAAATGTAATGCATTAAGCACATAATGGGTTTTGTGAAATGGATTTCCAACCTGAAGAATATATAAGAAGCACAGGCATGGCTCTCTCTGGGTCTCCTCCCTTTGCCTTCTGCTCCTTTCTCTATTCTAACTGCATAATTGGGGGTGGGAGGGAGAACTCATTTTCAGTTTTAGGAATTCTACAAATAAGGGCAGTAGCCGTAATGGAGAATATTGGGGCATTTAGAAGAAGAGAGCGCCATTTAAGCAAATGAGGATCATCCTGAAGATGCAGCCTTAAAACTGGAGCAGTTACATGGTACCCATTTTGGGATTTTCAGGGAGATTTCCATAGCTTCACTTGCTAAAGCAGGGAAAAAATAGGAAGATGAAAAGCATCAGCATGCCTTGAAACATCACAGGCACAGAAACTCAGAAGCTATAGTTCCTGCCCAGCAGGGAGTCAAGGAGCTGCATTGCTGGAGTTCTCCTGCAAAGATTTCCACCCAGGAGGCAAGAAGCAATACTGCCTTGTTTCTCCAGTTCTCTTTGTAGGGGGCAAGGGATATAAAAGAAGACGATTCCTCAGTGCCCTGCCAAATCCTGCTCTCAATTTACCAGACACACACAGAACAGAAAGCGTCTGCATGCAAGACAAAGAATTCTGTGGACCGAAAGGGACCATAAGGAAGTGGCTGCTTAGAGCTGGAAACCAGCTTAGGTGGGGGAATGCTAGCTTTTAAGTTAGAAAAGGATGATGAAAACCTTAAACCTTTATATGTGAGCCTATATAATAATAACAACAACAGTGATGGTAAAAATAATGATCCCCTCTACCCACTTTTAAGCAGACAAGCAAATGACTTTGGGATGACAACCCTGTGGTAACTTGGGTGTTTACAACATCCTGACACATGGCAGGGAGCAATTTTATCTTACATGAGATCTGGATGTGCAATAAGGAACAGAGGTAGAATATGTCACAACGGTCAACTGTATGAGCTCACTGTTGCATATTTCATGCATATCTGCTAACAGTAAGAGGCCACTACATTACACTAGCCCATGTTACTCTGGTTTCCCCTTGGTACTCGATGACTGGGTCTTCTGCCCAAGAACCCCCACCCAGAATGCTCATGTTTGTGTTCTTGTTGGGATCAGATCTTCAGAATGTGCAGATGGGCAAATCTACCTATCCAAAATGTGTGGTCAAAGTTCTGGATGATGTCTTCTATCAAATATGGAAGACACTGACAAAGTGATAGTTCAGTTTGTTGCTTTGCTTCTCATTTGACTGCTGTTAAATGGTGAATCGTCAAGTGAAAATTGTCCAAAAAATGTCAAATTTCTGACAGTGCTAATCAGGGGTTTTGACAGGAACATATTCATCCATGAAAGACTAGAAGATCCTTCTGTGAAGGGCGTGATCTACATGCCACATTTTTCACCAGCGAGTATCCCTTGTGGTTTTGTTTCTCATTTGACAGATTTCTGTTTGACAGCTGTCAAATGAGAAACACAGCACCTAATTAAACTATTTGAATCCTTGTTTTGTTAATGTCCATGAATGGTGCCTCTTGAACTTTGACAGGAGGCATCTACCAGGACATTAATAAAGCAAGGCTGCACATTTTGAATAGGAGTCATGCGCAAGTCCAAAAAGTCAGCAAAACTTTTTTAAAGAGTTAAAAAAGCCCTCAGGTTCAGTTAAAAATGGGCATCAAATCAAGGCTACTGCTTGGGACTTTCAAGAGGCTGTCACTGTCAGTCATTTTGGAGACTACACAATGTGTATTCTGGGGCAGGGGATGCAGGAAAGGAGTAATGGAGGAAAAGCACAGCAACCGCCGAAGGGGTTGCAGCCACAGTGGGGAGAAGAGGAAAGATGAGTTGTTAAACTGTTCCCTAGGAGAAAGGAGTTGGCAAAAAACCTTCCATGAGCCCAATCGTTTTTCAGGTGTACTGTGAGTTGTTTCACCAACAACTATACTGTGTTGCTTATAGGCAGAGTAGGCTGCCATGTTATGTGACTGCACCTTTGTTGCCTCTTTGATTAGCACACAGAGCCAAATTGCTCAGCTTTATTCTTCCCTTCTTGAATCGGGCCTTTACCAGACTTCCTCTTTTCCTACATTAGACTGTGGGAATATCTACTTCAGTCTACTTGCCTAAACGAAATTGCAAAACTTTGAAAATCTGTTACTCCCCTGACTATGCAGTTGGTCCAATAAGGTGTCACATCTGAACAACCTGTCTTGGTTTAGAATTAAATGAAAGTGAAAGCAGACATGGTCATCTTGAGAAGTTTTGCTGCAAAGGATTCTCTCCATTTGCCCATCAAGTGTTTTTAGTTTAAGTTCAGGCCCACTGCTGTGCTAAGCTGCAGGCAGGAACAAGAAGTGGTGTGACCAGAGCTACAGAGAAAGGGGGAAAATGGCAGTGACTAATGCTGTCTCACTTACTTGTTAACTAGCAGGAAGTTCCCAATCAAGCACAGCACAGAAGGCACAGTAGAAGCCACAGAAATGTAGCTTTCAAAGAAGTCCTAGAAAAAAATAGTAAGTGTCAAAAAGGGGGTTTGAAAGCTGCAGAAAGAATAATGGCATGTCATGACCCGTCCCTGAGTCTCTCAGTCAGAAATCACAGACACCAAGATGCAGTATCCCAGAGTCATGGCATTCTGGGATTCTGAAGCTCATTGGCCTGCAGATTTTAAACATATTGCACTCCATTTGTTTAATGGTGAAACATACAGCCCATTATCAACCCTTGCTGCATTACCAGCCCTTCCAGAAATGTGCAAGGTATATTGAGTGACATTTTCTCAGTTCTAATGAAACAATGTAAAAGTACAAGAGAAGGAAGGAGGGGAGGGGGCTACGTTTTCCCTCCCCCTTATCCTTCCTGAATTCCAATAGCAGCCCACATATCCCCATGTGGACTCTAAAATCTACAATGTCCATAGAAGAAAATCACCAGTATGTAGGGAAGGTTTATAATTGGGTACTTAAGCCATTCACCTGGAAGGAGCAATAATTGCTCCAGGGGAACACCAAAGGGGCATTTTATGCCCATGACTCTGCAGGAGAGCAAAAATCAAACCACAGCATGTACAAAATCCAGCCTTCTGAGAATTTCAGAGCCAAATTGCATGTTAATCTTAATGCATAGCTTGTAGCTGTGTCTTCTCTTAACTTAATTACAGCTGCTGGGGAGCTGGGATTATCACTGGGAATGCAACACACAAGAAACCTTATCCTTTCTCTCCCCAGCTGAGACCCCCACTGCCACCCCAAACACCCCATGGCATGGCTACAAGCCTTGGGTTAACAGCTGGGGGAAGGCCATGTCTGGACAAGGGAGATCCCAGTATAACTCAGCGGGCTCCTAGAAGTGTGAGTTAAGAAACGCACACAGCTATACATTATGCATTAAGCTGAAATTCTTTGAACACCAGTGTGCCTGGACTCGTGTATTCCTGCAAGAGCAACGTGTAGCACACCAGAGGCCTATTTACAAAAGGTTCCCTGCTTGACGGAGCAAGAGAGCTCTCATAGACTGTGTGGTGGTGCCACGTTGCTTCTCTTTTCAGAAATTACTAGCATAAGGTACATGTGGATGAAGCTACGTCACTTTTATGGGCAAGTAACTTGTGAGTCAGCAACACAGCAAAGCAAGCCCATTCTCTGGGTCTTGTTTCTTAATTCTCCCCAACTTATTTATTTATTAAAAGATTTTCTATCCCGTCCCCTACATAACGTCTCGGATGACTTACAATAAATAAATAGAATAGAACAGCCCCACAGCATCTGACCATGATATACTAAAACCCCAATTAAAATCAATTAAACATTAAAATAATGGGAAAATAAAAAGGGTTTTGCCCGATGCCAAAAAGAACATAACATCGATGCCAGGCAAACCTCTCTGGGGACCATATTCCAAGTCAGGGCACCACCACAGAGAAGGCCCTCTTCTAGGTACTCCCCCTCCTACTCGCCTTCAAGGACAGCTCCTGGAGTAGGGCCTCTGCCTCAGATCCCAAGGGACAGGAGGGCACATAGGCTATGGGATGTACTTCCCAGAGAGGTATGCCTGGCGCCAAGTTTATACTCTTTGGCACAGGCCAAAACCTTTTTATTTAAACAGTATTTTAAAATTTAACAGCTTTTAACCTTCAGTCGCTCTGTTTGTTTTGTGATTTGTTTTGTTCTGTTCTATTATTTATTGAAATTGCTGTTTTAATTGTTCTTTTAAACATTGTAAGCCGTCCTGAGATCTTGTATAATAGGATGGCCCGCAAAAGCTTTTATAAATAAATAAATATGGAAGAAGGCGCTCCTTCAGGTATCCCAGAGTCAAGCCATTTAGCACTTTATACGTCATAACCAGCACCTTAAATTGGGCCCGGACTTCAATTGGTAGCCAGTGTAACCGGTAGAGGGACGGTATTATATGTGAAAACCGGCCGGTCCCTGTTAACATCCTGGCAGCTCTATTCTGAACCAATTGAAGTATCTGGACCATCTTCGAGGGCAACTTCCCTTATTTCACATATAAAAACACAGGTACAGAAACACAGTAATAGCTTATCATCAAGTATGAGCTTCTGGGTACAAAAGTAACTGGAAAAGCCCCTCCCTTCCCATCTCAGCCCATTAAGCATTCAATAACAAGTATTCCAAATCAATGAAAAGTGAACTTCATAAGAAGACACTGATGGTGTATAGCATGTGTTTTGATCTGATCTGACCCATGTTGATGGCAACAATATTGAGCTAGGTGGACTCAGGGCCTTACTCTACTGAAGGCAGTTTCCTCTCTCTCTAGTTACAGCTCGATTAGCACAATATAATGATCTCTGTACACAGGTGACAATGCTGGATGCTTCAATCTGCATATATTTGTCTTCTCCAAATAGCAACACCAAAACAAAACTGAAAACTCCATTGGCCTTAGCAAAACATCTGTCCCGTGCTGCCAAGATGCTTTTGCAAAGCAGCTTTTTATTCAGCTTAAAGTCAGCAGCAGAAGCAGCTGGGCTCCTGCTGGGCTAAAAAAGCGGTTTGAGCCCCGGGTGACAGAGCAAGGCACTAGAGCGTTACCTGGATCACAGGGCATGAAATTAGCAGCAGCGAGCAGGTAGGAGCCAAGAATAGCTTGCAGTTGCAAGCTCATCCTCAGACAGTCAAGTCCCACTTCTCTCAAGCCTGTGCAGCGCCCGTGAATTCACCCTTTCTGCTGTTCACCTCTCACTCCCTAGCACCAAAGACCCTGGCAGCAGCTGAGTCCAGATGCAAGCTAGAAATTGTAACCACAACAATGAAACCACCCTCCTATCAGCTGCCCACATTCATAGTTCTTTTAGCCAAGTGTTGAACTCAACATTCCTATTTATTCATTTATTTTAGTGCTTGCAAGGAAAGGATTATGGTCACATCAAGCAGGCAATATGAACTAAAATAAAACATTGTGCAAGCTGCTCCTAGATTTCACCCACATCCTTTTAGCATATCCTTGCAAGTTGTGAGAACTAAACTCTTAAACAAAGGATGAGACTCTGACAACAAAATTCTGCATTGAAGACCACTTTTGGTTCTTGCACAGAACTGGGGAACACACAGAACCCTTAACATAAAACAGGCTTGAGGAGATCAAACGGCCCCATTTGCAGGGCAACCCAATCCTAGATTTAATTTGTATGAGGTGTAAGATACAAATGTGAGAGGAATCTGATGGTATGTGTGTGAAAATCCAAGGAGTCCTCCTGACTTAGGCCCATGGAGTTTGTTCCATCAAATCTCTGCTGGCACCAATCTTATCTGATACAAGTTGAACCAGCATGTATTTCCATTTTTAAAATGGGCCACAATTTGTGTAACTATTTTTAAAAAGCAGGGAAATTCCCAGCTTCCACTCTGCAATTTGCCCAAATTTGCACAAACTTTGCAGCAGAGGCCTGAATTTTGAACAATTCTGAACTGTCAGAAAATTCAAAGCGGAATGTGTGTACTGGAGTGAGAGGCAGATGCTTCCAAACTTCTAATGTTATACTACAACAAGAACAAACCTAAAAAGTCAGCCGCAATCTGTGCAAATCATGCTTTGTGCTAGGGATATGCAGTGCTCAGCTTCAAATTTGCAAAAATACTCCAGCAATTTCTTGAAAGGCAACCTTGCCCAAACAACTATCAAAACCCTGCCTGGTTTTTGCCTGTCCAGTTGAAAATATGCCGAAGTCCATTCCTCTCAAAGTTTCCCAGTGTTGCACACTTCTAGTGTGCAATGCTATATTGAGCATGTGATCACAAATAGAAGATTGTTTGTGTAGAACTGCCAGAATTGCTGGCTTCCCCTTCAACTGGCAGTAGCTCGTCTACAATCAATAGAATTCAATACCTCCCTGACCACCACCAGCCACCCAAAGGCTAAAGACACTATGGCCCCATTAGCCACTAGTGCAATACTATGCATGTTGACACACTAGGACTTTCTCCTAGCTATTTATAAATAGTCTAAATACAGCTACTAGCGACTATTGAACACCACAGATTACTACGGAGCAGACATGTGTAAGTTTGTGCTGTGCTGTGGTTAATTCACCTGCTGCAGCTCATTCTTTTCCCCTTCCATTCTGGTTAATAGATCTTAAGCCTATAAAACCTGAAGCTTCCTTTGTCCTTCCTACTCCCTACAGCTTGTCCTCAGCTGAAGTTATGGACACACCTTATCCATGAGAAAAGTTTGAAATACAGAGAACAGTTCTCAGTTAGGAAAGTGTGTACCCTTTTGGATTCAATAGTTACAAAAATCATGCTGTGTAAGGCAAATACTAATAGAGGAAGTTTATGGAAAGAAATAATAAAATTTAAGGAAACAATATGCAATTCAGTGAAAAGAGAGAATTGTAATAATTCATCTTTACAAGATACTCAGAAATAGTCATTATATAGAAGTCATTATACTGTACTAATAGACCCAATATTGACATATTGAAATAATATAGACTGAGACGATACTGAAGATGTACACAAAAAAATGTTGATTTTTGGCATATATGGCATTTCCCCACAAGGTTGCTATTTTTTTGGAAGGAAAAGGATATAAACAATTTAATGATCTGTCATATGCTTCTATCTGACCCAATAATAAAGCTATTCATGAAAAAAGGAAAAATAATATGGGATATTTTAGAACTGTTTTTATTGTTTGTTTGTATTTGTCAGAGATCTGACTATGAAACTCCACAGATATTGTACAATCGTTTAAAAATGCAGTAAAATCTAATGAAAATCTAAAAGAAAATCAACTGTCATAGAAGGCAGATATAGATATAGAAGGAAAGATTTTAATTGCTGGAAAATAAAGAATTGGTTGAATTCTTTAACATTATGGCCATTTAGATTTGGCACATTGCAGAAATGGGAAACTGATGGAATTTACTGAATCAAAGGAAAGAAGGAAATTTTGTGCAAAGGAGATACGCTCAAGATACAAACAGATCTTGTGCATTAAATCTTATATGAAATACAGTTCTTTTAATATTTTTGGTCTGGTTAGTTGTATCATTTATGCTTATGACAGTTGTGAAATTCATTTTCTTATTATCTACGACAGCTGTTATGTGGCATATTTGTGTTGCAAATATCAACAGTGTTTGGGGCATTGGAAAGTATGATGGTATTATTACACATTTTACAATTATTTATTGGATATTAGAAGTATTTATGGTAAAGAGTGTAGTTTATTCAAGATATCTTGTTTTGGCTTAGCTATTTATGCAGGAATAAAGAGCAGGGAAAGTTTAAGTGAAGCATCTTCTGCTTATTGACTTCCTGAATGTTGATTAATCTAGATGAGGAATTTGCATGGCTAGACCATATTGATCCTCAGATATTTGGATGTATTATGCTTTCATATTTAAGTTATAGTGGGTTGATTACACTATTCATTAAATCACTTTTAAAAGCTATGGACACACGTGTTAAGCACTTAAGTGCAACTAGTAGTACATAATGAGAGTAAAACAGAAGTGTCCTTCACCCATATCGACTGTACCTCCCATGACAGCCCATCTTACATCTGGTCTACCACATAATCTGCAGGAGGATAATGTATTGAAATACAAATATGCCACACAGCTTGTGAAGAATGAATGCATTTAATCATTCATGTCATGACACCTGTTACACAAGAGCCAAGCAGAGGTGGTCAAAAGCTTAGGCTGGTGGATCTCAGATTGGGTTGAAAGTCTCATGTTATTTTTGGATCAAACCTTTAACTGCTCTGTCCCTCAGTGTCTTTTGTCTTTGGACAAGTTCAGCAGTCCCATTAGTTGCTTCTAGTTATTTATTATTAGGAGAAATGCCTAATTGTGGGGAACCTTCAGAAGCCGCCAGATGGTGTCAGGATCCGGGCAGCTCCATCTGGTGGCTTAGTACTAGAATAATGACCCTGGTAGCTGCAGGATTAGTCCCAGACTCTGATACAGCTGCCAGGGTCTTCATGAGTATGACTGAGGAGCCCTGGAAGTAGAGCTTCTTCCCTCTAGAAGCTGTCTCAGTAACACTGGCCTTTAGAGTGCCGCAGCCTGTCCCTGTGCTTGCACCTTGTTGGACCTTTGTCAGCTCCTGCACTGCCTCCCGGCCTTGCCTGCCATGCTTTGTTATTCTGTCCCAAGGCACATGCTCCTTGTTGTGCTGTCTTGTTGGTTTCTGACCGCTTCCATGTTCTGACTCTGCTCGTCTACTGAGCTACACTTTGTCTTCCTCTAGGACCTACTCCTGGTTCTGACCTTGGTCTGTTAGGGATTATGACTTGGACTTGTTACAGGACTGGTAATTGGACTCTGGACTTGTATCATCTTGGTCCTAGTTGCATGAGTCCTTGTGCATCTGTCTAGTATTCTGCTGCCCGGACCCTGACAGATGGAAGGAATTATAATTAAACAAGACACAGTGGGAGATCATGCTGCTTTAACAGGGCCAAGTTCTAATCAGTGCTTAACTTCTAGTAAAGGAAGAGACGCAAGGGCTGAAATGTCTCCAGAAACATCATCACCCTTCAATCTGGAAGGGTGAAAATTGCAAAGCAGAAGAAAATTAGAGCAAATGTCTTGACACTAACAGAAATTTGACAATCGTAACACTTGCCTGGAATGGATGGGCTTTTCCTACAGGAAGCTTTTCAAGAAGAGGCTGGGCAGCCATCTTTTAGAAATATGACAGCTCTGGATTTCCTGAACTGTGCAAAGGGTTGGAGTCAAAGAGCTACAAGCCCACTTCCAACTTACATGATTCTGAATATTGTCTCAGCATTCATCATAGTTTAGCCATACAAGTTAAGAACCGGGTCGAATCTTCAGCTACCAGGAATGGCAGACCTATGTCACCAAATGCTGGATGTCATGCTAATACCTTAAAAAATAAAAGCTTTTGTGCTTTTTGCTGGACAATTAGTGCAAGTCACTGCTTTCTCAAATAGTAGGTCAGGCCTCATCAGCAGGCAGCCAGGTTTCTTGCTGTGCAATCAACTTGGAACGTTGGACATATACACACATCAGGCACTTTGCTGGCACTTTGTCTCGCTTGAGCATATCTGGCAATAATGTTGGCTTTAGTAAAATTCCTGAGCGATGGCAAGAGAACACTGCACTTCAAAATGTTTAGTGCAGGGAAAGACTGCATTATGAAACTCGCTGATCTTACTATGTGTACTTTAGGCACAATCTTATGCATATTTAGACAGAAAGGCTTACAACTCCCAGCATGCCCCAGCCAGCATGGGAGTTTAGTAGCCATGATACTGAAATCCAAAGACTGAAATAATGCACAATTGAGAAAGGAACTCAAGTGGAGTACAAAACAGAAGCTGAAATCTGATATAAATTCCACCACTAATATAAAGAAATCTGAAGCAATTCCACCACTGGGGGTCACCACAGAGAAGACGCTCTTCCTTATTGCCACCTTCTGAGCATACCTTGGAGAAGGCACCTGGGAAAAGGTTTTCAACAATTAGTGTCGCATGATGCATCCTTACTGTGCAGCCCTTACTGTGTTGGAAGCTGAACGAGTGCTATCGGGTTTTACTGTATTCATGTTTAACTGTATTCATAACTTCAACCCCTGATCATGTGGGGTTCCCGATCACACATGGAGCCTACAGGTGTCTGAATGGCACCTGTTACAAAAATTCAAAGATGTGAAGAGCTACAGGGATGGGATGCCAAGAATGCTGCAGGGGCAGCAAGCATATACCTGTTATTTTTTCTTTTTCTGGTACATTACAGAAAAATTAGTGAACAGTGTTTCTATGAAACTACCCTCCCTCTTCTATTAGCTATCTCTCTTCCATCCCTGTCAGAGGACAAGAGAGAACAGGAAAGGATTGCGCCACTCCTGACTTTGCTATGTTCTGTAGATAAAGCATCTTCTTTGGGGGGCAAGCAGGCCAGCATTTTTCATAAGTAATAAACCTGACTTAGTGGCTTTCATAGTTCATACTTTCCCGCCTGACTTCCCAGCTCAGCCCCTTCAATATCCTTGTTTAAATTACACTGCATTACAACCAATTCGATTATGTAAACCTGAGGGAAGCTTTCCATATGTAACTTTCAGCAACAGCACCAGAAAGACAAGGCCCTCCTTATTTCTCTTTGTACTGACAGCCATAAAACCTCCCACACAAGCTAGATTTACAAAGAAGTCACTTGGGAACATCAAAAGCAAGCCACCAATTAAGCATATGTCACTTTGGCTGCCTTCTTGTGATTATTCAATCTAAGAAGTCTTGAGTATTGGGAGGAAAGGGGGGTTTACTTCACAGGCGCTAAAGCAGTTAGCAAATAAGTTTACAAAAATTCCACAGAGTTGTTTCTACCACCTGTTTGCACAGTTATTTGCAAATATGAACGATAATTTATATGTGAAAGAGAAAAAGATGCATTAGTTGTACTTCACCAGAAGGTAATCCTGTTTATTACAGGCCATTGGTTCTGTACAGGATTATAGTAAAACCTGACAGACTTTCCCACAGTGCTAAGGACCTAGTTTAAACCATAGTAATCTAACACCATGGGCAGATTCTCACATAATGACAAGCCACGGTGGAGACCACAGGGGCATGACTTGTCACTGCATGTGAAGCCAGCGGCCATAGGAAAGCATGGCATATTTGGGTGCCATGGAACCACATAGAGAAACAATGGTTTGCTGTAAGGCTTCCACACTTCAGCATGGCATGTCTAAATCCAGAAGCTGCCTCTACAGCGCATTTTGCAACAGCAGTGGCTGAAGTGGCATGTCATGTTGTGCAAACCCACCCTCAAAGACCTTCTTACTCTGACAAGCCATGCCTAGGTAGGTAATTAGGGAAATGGTGGCCAGCAGACTCTGCCAATTAAAACAAGCCACCACGGCCTATTTAACAATATCTCTCCCACACACGCACACACTCTTACCGATCATGCTCAGCTTAACACCTTAAATTTCAGGAATTCTTTAGCATCCTGAAAAGAATAGCATTTGCACTACAAGTATTTACACTGCAAGTAGCATCTCTACTTACAAGATCTGACAGAGGCCTGTCATGCAACTCTAGCTGCTATGCATTTCCGTATCTCTCGCCTTAGCAGTCACGTTAAACCCTCCTTGTGGTGTGTTTCAGACACTGGGTGACATGGGGAAATTCTCCAATGACCTGAGAATGTCATATGAAGAGCAGCATGAATTACCTCCTCTCTGTCATACACTATCATGTGTACAAACAGATTCTGATGTTACAGGACAGTAAATTAGATCCCACATTTATGTTTGAATTTTTGCTAATGTATATTCACTGTAATCAAATTTCAAATCTACACAATGGCCAGAAGATGTCTGTCCCATGACAGCTGTAGAACTGTGATTTGTTAATGCTTTGGTAGGTTGCCATATGAAGAACGTTGTTGTTACATTGAATTTATATCACAACTTTTTCTCTTCTTGTGAAGAACTGAAGGCAGCGTATACAACCATCCTTCACTCAATTTTATCTTCATAACAACAACCCTGTGAGGGAGGGTAGGCTGAGAGTGAGTTACTGGACCAAAGTCATCCATTCAGCTCTGTGGCCAAGTAGGGACTAGATCTTCTAGCTCTCCAGTCCAGCACTCAAACCCCCACATCACACTGGCTCTCTGATGGAACTGAAGTACAAAGCTATTGATTCCATATTAACAGTTACATGCGAATTTATTTGCAAAAATGCCATCAAAACAGTATATACCAATTTAAAACAATAGAACTTTAACATAGTAAAATGTGAACATTATAAAATGGTAAGAACAGTAAAACAGAGTACAGCAGGCAGCTTAAGTTAACAGGTGCATTTTATACCCTCACAGCACCACACTGGTTGAGCTTAAGCTAATTAACAGCACAATAGAGCTTGCCAGGTAAGTGGGTCTAGGATTGCAGTATTTCCTCCTATGCTACATCTTAAGACCTTCTGGTTACATCATCTTCCTTGCTCCATTTTGCTTAATCTTCAGCCTGATGGCATGGTCTAGAGCAGGGGTCCTCAAACTTTTTTCAACAGATGGCCAGTTGAAAGGTGGCGGCGGGTACGGGCTGGTAAGGCGGGGGTGCCCACAGGCCGGTGAGGCGGGGACAGGTGAGCAACTTGCTCGTTCGGAGGTTGCTTTCTCTGAGCGAATCCAAAACGATCTCCGAGCGAGCAAGCCTCCTCCTCGCCCCATGCGCAGCGAGGTAGGCCGGATAAATGGGCATGGCAAGCCGCATCCGGCCCACAGGTAGTAGTTTGAGGATTAATGGTCTAGAGAATTCAAAAGCTTGCTCACTCTTTTGTAGGAATCAGGGATTTGCTGACCCTGGGAAGTTTGGCTCATTGGAGCCTGAGGAACATCCTGGCCACTTCTAGCCGATGTTTTGCAAGGGTTTCTTGTACTGAGGTAATCAGTGCAAATCATAGTATTTGTATGACTTGCGCAATCTGCACAAATCAGAAATGGGAAACTACATAGTTTTAGTGTGATTTGGATAAATCATGAGAGAACTGCATCCAGTTTGTGCAAGTACCATAAATAGTGTGATTTGTGCAAATTTCCTTAGCTTTTTGTAAAAGTGCTTATCATGGCTCATTTTAGAGACACAAGTCCATGAGATCGCTCAACACCAAGTTAGTGCCAGCACAAGAATACTAAATCAGGGTTTCGCCATCCTATTGGATTTCTTACACATCCCTGGCAGAAATGGAGAGTCTTTACTAATTCAAGAGACAAGCCCACTAATGTGGATTAGAAAGTGTATTAGAATTAATTAGGAACCCTTGTCCTAGACAGCATCATGGAATAGGGGATTCAGACATGTAGTGCTCTATTGCAAATTATCTTCTCCTAATCAAGTCAATAACTGCTTAATTTATTTTAACCAAAGTGCTAAGCAAGAGATCTTCTGAAAGTCCTGACAATTTTTAATTTTATTTCTGGGAGAATTCTATCAAAAGTTACGTATGTGGCACACCCCTTACTTATTAACAGAGCTGATTTCCTGGAAAGGCTCAGCTTATGGTCTGTCTGGCACTTGGAATCAGGTCAGTTTGCATGAGGAAGTCATTTCATTTGAAATTACCTATCTCTCCAATGACTGCACTGTCTTTTACACGTCAATAACATTTATACAAGCTCAAGCCCATATAGCTTTCATTTTTCCTTTTATGCCATGAACTGTTGTTGTTGTTAGTTGCGAAGTTGTGTCCGACCCATCGTGGCCCCATGGACAACACTCCTCCAGGTTCTCCTGTCCTCCACCATCCCCTGGAGTCCACTTAAGCTCACACCGACTGCTTCAGTGACTCCATCCAGCCACCTCATCCTCTGCCGTCCCCTTCTTCTTTTGCCCTCAATCATTCCCGGCATTAGGCTCTTCTCCAGGGAGTCCTTCCTTCTCATTGGGTGGTCAAAGTATTTGAGTTTCATCTTCAGTATCTGGCCTTCTGAAGAGCAGTCAGGGTTGATCTCCTCTAGGACTGACTGGTTATTAAGTCCCATGAATTAAGTCCCTATAAATATGTTCTGTTCTTTATTAAAATACAGTTTTCTTCTTTGACTTATTATTTTCTTATAGAAATATTGAACTATTGGTTCATAAACTCACCTACTATCCACACAATGTGCTTTGTATGCCTTAATGTACTGCTGGGCATATTACCAAGGTTCATTTTATTTTATGTAAAGGAAGCAGGGTTTTTTTTAATGTAATGTTTAAGATCCCCCCCACCCAACGCACACATGCCCTGGACGAAGAACCTCCATTCTGTATTTTTCTGCTATTCTCACAGAGGAAAGCTAGGTTCTGTGGCCAAGCAGTATGTGGAATAAACCCCAAACTTAGTTTCACATGATCATAATCTCAACCTCATGGCAAAAGCAGGAATGTAACTATTTCTGGTGTCAGCAAGTTAATGAGATTCACAAATACATAATGTCCCTTAGACTTATTGCAAAGAAGTTAATAAGGACAGCCAAGAGCATATGATCTAGTCAGATAACTGCTTCATTATCAAGGAGGTAGAAACCCACCACTATCAACAAGCTTTTTTCTAAGGAAAACAAGAACATGTCCAAGAACAGGGGTGAGCAAGGACTATGGGAGCTGTAGTCCTTACAGAACTACAGTTACTATAAGCCACAGCCTGCATGGCCATTGCTTGGGAATTATGGGAGTTGTAGCCTAGAATATTTGGAGAGCAGGAGGTTGCCTTCCTTTGGCCCAGGGCACTGTCTGAGGGCATATGATGCATTTTCTTTTAATGTGTGTTAGAAGCATTTGCTGATTTATTGCAACTCATAACGCCATATATCTTTCCCCTGATTCACCCAAAAGCTCTTTTCAAGATTCCAGTTAGATAATCTCCATAAAAAAGAGGTTTTGCTTCTTTTTCTAATATAAAAGCTCTCTCTCCACAAGAAATGGAAGGGGGATAAAATGAAACGGAGAGTGCAGGAGATGGTATGTTCGTTATCCTCTGAAGACAGAAGGGCAACTGTTCCAAACTCAATGGCACTAGACTGATTTATCATTAAAAAGAGATGTTTACTAGAAACAGCACCTCATTTAACACTTTCCAAACACCACAGGTAAGTTGCACTCTAAGATATTTTGTGAGAAGAAAGCTGTAAGTTACTGTTGTAAACACAGGCCTGGGAGCATTGGAGGAGGTCAGGTAGCTGGGTGTGGGGAGTTGCATGGGAAAGGGGGAAAAGTAATGGAGGAGAGGAGGACCTAATTCCCTGCCTGGGGCTTCTCTTTTGCAAAACAGCATCAGGAGCTGAGCAGAGAACTCTGCAGCATAGAAGCAGTCGTAAGATGGCTGCAGAGAAAGTACTTCCAGCCTTAAGAGTTCATGAAGTCAGGAGAAACAGGTGCAAAGAAGTGAACCAAGCCAAATTTATAGTGCCAAACCCTCCAATGTCAGATCTTTCCCGGAAGGCACCAGGAGACAGCCTGCTAGTGATCAAACACTTCTCACCTACAATGTTAACAACTTAACATGATATCACAGGAGTTGCTATATTTGATGGCTCAGTTAATCCCTGCATATACTTCCAACATCAACTTGTTAAATCTGTATGGTACTTCGTGACCCATCAAGATGAAAAGCAAATCTCCCTAAGCTGCTGCTAGCATGTCGCACAGAGATTGATGGAGTGACTAGAGAAGGTAAACCACAGTGTTCCTTGGTTGCGTGAGCTGACTTATCTGCTTGCATTATTTTACTAGACTTCTATGAGACTAGCAGCCATCCTCCACAGCTAGCATGGAACTGCAGGTGAACCATAACTTAGCAGGTCAATTTTAAAAATCCCACCAAGCAGACTGGTGGAAGAAACCAGTCAGCCTCTACATTCCCATACAGTTCGTGGAGAAAGGGGCTTTCCTACCTCCATGGCTAGTGCAGAAACTAAGTGGGCTATCAGAGAAGGAAAGGAAAGATTTTGTCCCTCCTCTACCATTTCTCTCTCAGCTGCTTGCCAAGAGCTTCCAGACAAGTTGTTAGAAGGCTGTATGACAAGTCTATCATCATTTTGCACTTTGGTTTGCTAGTGGTAATACAACACTGATGTTTTTCCTTTCCACTTTACAAACACTTCCCAATCAGTCCCCAGTCCTTCCCACACTTACCACTGTGATTCCAGCTTAGTGTGTGCTAGGGTTCAACTCCCCAAAAGAAGCACAGTAAAAAAAATACACTTTCTCACTTTTGCACTCTATCATAATATGTAAACAACCACACTGCATGAGCACTAATGAAACATGACAGGCAGTATTTCTGAAAAGATGAACTGCAATCATTTCCTAATTTTGCTAGTGGGGACACCTGTAGTTGGTCTTGCAGGAGTAAATACTCATTAGAAAAAGTCCTTTGTTTGTGCAAGTACTCCTCTTCTAATTGTTCAGGTGTATACTGTCCAGTGCCAGAAAATTCCAAATCTCATTGTATGTCACCAACAAGAAAAACACAACAGCTCAAATCTCAGCTCACTCATGAAGTTCTGTATTGCTTTAAGCAAGCTATAATCTCTCAGCCTCCGTTTCCAGTTTATAAAACAGGGATCATAATACTGGCCTTCCAGGGCTTTTGCAAGGATTACTTACAATGCATGTAAACTATTTTGTGTAGTTAATTTTTCTATAACACTTCTAATTATGGTTTTATCACTGCATTTTTAGTGGCAACTTTATTGCTGCTCATTTTTAGCTTCTTATTGTCCCACTGATGTGAATTACTTTAACTATTAGAAAGGAAAGGTTCAAACAAACTAAGAATTACTTAAGTCTCACTGGTCCAAAGCAACCATCAGGTCTCATGTAACCCGAGTTTCACTGGTCACTGCTTCACACACTGTTAACAGAAGCCTGAGTAAATTGTTTTTCTGCAATCAACTTCTACTTGGAACATAGAAAGTTGGCTCCAAGAGCTAACAAAGCATTTGTTGTTGTTTTAAAGAACCTTTCATGGATCTGCAGATCAAGTATGTTAATTTTACCCAGGCTAGGCTTGTAGAAACCAATGCATCAAGACAATATTAGCATCCAACCCTATATTCAAAACAAGGAAAAGAAGCAAGGGCCAGTAAAATCTGCACCTGCCCATGACTTGCTCTTAGCACTCAGATAAATTAGCAGTTGTCTTACCAAGAAATTAAGAAACCAAGGGAAGAAAAGAAACAAAGAATTTAGAAGAAAAATGGCAGAGACCCCAAAACAGGCTTTCTCCACTGGCATGCTTGCATCAGAATGCTTAGCCCGTGAATTGAGAAGCGACAACTTTCTAATCTTGCTTGCCAGGACTAGAGGTTCACTGCTGTAGTAGGCAGCCTGTTCACACCTGCCAGAGCTTTGGAAAAAGCCATAAAGTACTGCAGGCAGCTTGCAGAATTCCAAACAGGTGCTAAGAGGGTTTTGCTTTGGAAATGCCAGACTGTAACTGGCATTTGTAGAGTTCTTCAGCCATGGCTATCTCTTTGCCATTCTGCCCCTCTGCACCCTGCCTGATCACAGGGTGCTGAATACAATTCCCCAGTCTTAGCTCTCTGGCATGGCAGAGGCAGCAGGAAGGAGAAATGTTGCTCTTCTCAATGTGCCAGAGGTTGGTAAAGGCAAGCTGTAGTAGGAGGGTTTTGCCACTGCTTCTGACCCTCTCCAACATGTGGAGTGAAGTCATCATGACAGGTGTTGGGAAGGTGGCAATGCTCACCTGCCTGTGTTGGCCTTATGATCAAAACAAAAGCAGCCATTCTGTAACATTTATATAGTTCATTCATGTCACTGTGCTGATCAGAAGATCACTGCAGCTGTCACATGACAGGCTGGCTTTTTGAAGGTCTCATCATACAGAGAATCACTGAGAGAGCAATTTTTTTTTTCTTCCGACACTGGTTGTTAATAGAATGAGCACTCCATTTTGGTTATAATCCCCCTTCCCAACATGCACACACAAGCAAGTTGTGCTTGATCCACCTTAAACACCGTGACTGGACAATGGAGAGAAAATATGCTATTTTCAAACCATTTACGAAAAAGGTAACACTTACAAAGGATCTGTTTTCATCATGTTAAGCAAAAACCTCTTGCACTGGCCAGTATGCATTATGATTGCATACAGTAGGCATTACTATATACTTCAACATATATACTCCTGGGATGGCATATCCATGAACTTTCCTTTGTTCCCCTCTTGCTCATTGATCTCCAGTGCAGAAACACCTGCACACACACTATAAATAGCTAATATTTTCAAGTGACATTTCAATCAGAAAAGAGACACAGCAAACCTTCCTACTTCTACAGTTTCAAGTCCCAAGTTTATTCAGTGTCCTCTGGGGCCTCCTACTCAAGATCAAGATTTTTATTATTTTTTTACACTTTTCTCAATATGCTGTTTCAACAGCCAGCCATAATCGCTTAGCCTACTCTGTCTGAACTTTGTTTTAATCCACCATATAGTGCTTTGCAATCTGATAGCTATAGCCTGGTAAGCCTCTGTTAAGAGTTTGATAGCACTTGCGAAAATTGGTTTTCCTTGGCAGCTGTAGCAACCATTCTGCAGGACCCAGTCCAGAGCAAATGCTGGAAAGCAGGCATTTTGCTGACTTTGAAGGTTTTGCTGGAAACAGCCCATAAGATACCACTACTTCTGCTGACTCCATGATGCCTTTTATGTTACTGATGTTGAAGCTGGAAATATGACCTGGGTTGGAGAAAGTGGGGAAAACACATGTGGAAACAGGTGGGATGTGGGTAAAAACTTGCCAAGGCAGTCCTAACATTAGTCATCTCACCTGCTTTCCCTGCCTGCATCATTCCCTGTGCCAAACATTAACATGAGAAGTGGCCTTTGTCATTGAGGCGTATTTGTTGGAGATGCAGGAGGCATCACAGGTATAGTCCACTGTGACACAGGGAGAGGCTGCATCATCCTGCCAAATGATCAGTCAGTGATCATTAAGGTCAGTGCCCTAAAGTGTTAGCTACTAGCTTCAGTTCTGGCTTGGCTGGCTGGTCTGGCCAGGAACTGGGGTTTCCAGTGTAATGCCCATCCATACCAATGTGCCTGTGGACTCCTCTTTTGGCACCATCAGGATTCCTGACCCTCCTGATTTTTCTGTAATTTCTTGAGATTTTTTTTAACTGAAAGACTGGCATACTGTTATTGGTATACGCTGCCAATAGTTTTTGCTGATGTGATGCAGAAAACTGCACTGAGATAGTTTATGTCAGCACAACATAAACTCCCTTAGCATGGGTGCTCAACAGGATACTGCCCTTCCCCACCATGTTGTTTTCCAGACCAGGATCACTTTCTCCTGAAACTGTTGTGAACCTTGCAATTGGAAAAACAAACACAAGTGCCTGTGTTGTGTCTGTATTCATTTAACTATTTTGATGGGGGACCTCATAGCTGCTCTGTAGGGTGGGGCAGATATCTAGATCTGAACAGTGTCACAATCAAAAGGACTGAACCACCCATCCCACGCCACTTCTCTTCTGATCAACCTCGGCGATCCTGGCAAAGTCTTGAAAGTCAACCAGCCAAGCAGTCAATGAACACTGGAAGTTCTGATTACATGTGTTCTTTGTCTTGTGGAGTTTGGCTTGAGCTTACGCAAGTAAGCAATTCATCTAAAACCCCATAAAAACTGCAATCATTTTCCAAGACAATACAAGGGTACCCTGCTATCTACCAGTTCCTCCCCTTATAAAACAGTGCACACTCTACAGTGATCTAGTTCCCATACTTCCTGACAATGACGCAAATAAATACTGAGCTCAGGATAGGCTTTTTGTGTCTGATAAGTTCAACTCAGACCCAAGAGGCAAACCAGGCTCTTCAGGAATCCCAGTTTAGCCATCTAGGGTTTCCATTTAATTTTGCCTGCTTCCTCTGGCCCCACTCCTATTGCCCAAACCAGTAACTGTTTGGTGGTTTCCTGGCCTTAGTGTATGTTCCTCATTCTAAAATGCCCTCTTAAGGCTTCATTAGAAACAGTAAGACCTTTAAGCTAAAATATGCTTTGTTGTTTGCTTGCATTTTGGGGCCCATTCCTTTTGCCCTTGACCCACCCACTACTGGAATGCGGACCCAAATAGCATCTCTGAAATGCAGTTTAGTTCTTGGACTGGAAAAGGTTCCAGATTCTTGATTTACCTTGATTTGCTTTAGTTTACCGAGCTTCCATCTCCCTCACGGGGCTTCCTGTTCTCTCGAGGCCGGGTCTAGAGTGCCTCTATTTGGTGTTGGGTGACCGAGACAGATTGGGGATTCTGTTGGTGTACTGTGCACCCTTCTGCCCAACAGACTCCCTGTCTGAGCTGACAGAGATTGTCTCGGACCTGGTGTTGAGGACCCCCAGGATGCTGGTCCTGGGGGACTTCAATCTCCATGCCGAGTCTGTTCTGACCGGGGCGGCTCAGGACTTCATGGCCTCCATGACAGCCATGGGGCTGTCTCAACATGTCATAGGCCCGACCAATGAACATGGGCACACTCTGGACCTGGTTTTCTCGACGGGGCAGGAGGAGGGTGATCTGAGGGTGAGGAATTTGCGTTTGACTCCACTGTCATCGTCAGATCACTTCCTCATGAGGTTTGAGCTCGAGAGCAGCCTTTCCCTCTGTAAGGGTGCGGACCCTATTGTGTTGGTCCGCCCCCGGAGCTGGATGGATCCGGATGGATTCCTGAAGGCTCTGGGGGAATTTCCAGTTGATAAGGCTGGTGCTCCTGTTGATGCTCTGGTTGAACTGTGGAATGGGGAAATGACCAGAGCTATTGACACCATCGCTCCTAAGCGTCCTCTCCCCCCTGGCAGAGCCTGTTCATCCCCCTGGTATACACCTGAACTATGGGTGATGAAGCGGGTTGGGAGATGTCTAGAGCGTAGGTGGAGGAAATCACGGGATGAATCTGACTGAACACACTTGAGACCTCACTATCAAGCTTATGCTGTGGCGGTGAGGGCGGCGAAGAAGAAATTCTTCTCCGCTTCCATTGCCTCCTCACATGCTGTCCAGAGGAGCTCTTTCGGGTGGTACAGGGGCTGGTTCATCCTGGCCCCAAGAAAGATTCCGTACCGCCCTCGATGGCCCACTGTGATGACTTTGCCAAGCATTTTAAGGAGAAAATCGCTCAGATTCGTCATGAGCTGGACTCCACTAGTGGTTCAGAGCCCTTAGGAAGTGCCAATGTTGCCATCTGGTCCAACATTGTTGGAGAGTTTCAGTTATTGCGGCCTGATGATGTGGACAAGGTGCTTGGACAAGTACGTCCCACCACCTGTTTACTGGACCCTTGCCCATTGTGGCTACTTAACAAAGCCAAACACGGGATTGGGGCCTGGTTCCTGGAGGTCATCAATGCCTCTCTGAGGGACGGCCGGGTACCTGCCCCTCTAAAGGAGGCGGTAGTCCAGCCAGTCCTAAAAAAGGCGTCTCTGGATCCAGAGATGGCCGCCAATTATAGACCAGTGGCCAACATCCCATTTCTGAGCAAAGTGTTGGAATGGGTGGTGGCAGGACAACTCCAGGCACTCTTGGATGAGACCGATTATCTGGATCAACTTCATTCCGGCTTTAGACCCGGGTACGGTACTGAATCTGCCTTGGTCGCCCTGTATGATGACCTGTGCGGGGGGAGAGACAGGGGGAGTGCATCCCTGCTGGTCCTCCTGGACCTCTCAGTGGCTTTTGATACCATCGACCATGGTATCCTTCTGGATAGGCTAGCGGGATTGGGAGCTGGGGGCACTGCTTTGCAGTGGTTCCACTCCTATCTCAATGGCCGATTCCAGAAGGTGGTGCTGGGGGACTATGGCTCTGCGCCATGGCAGCTATGCCATGGAGTACCGCAGGGATCCATTTTGTCCCCCTTGCTATTTAACATCTACATGAAACCACTGGGAGAGGTCATCAGGAGGTGTGGTCTGCGGAATCATCAGTACGC
>NW_025335317.1:18132155-18162909 GCF_004798865.1 Varanus komodoensis
TGCTATTTAACATCTACATGAAACCACTGGGAGAGGTCATCAGGAGGTGTGGGCTGCAGAATCATCAGTATGCTGATGATACCCAGCTCTACCTCTCTTTTTCAACCAATCCAGGTGAGGCAGTGGCTGTACTAAACCGGTGCCTGGCCAAGGTAATGGGCTGGATGAAGGCCAATAAACTGAAGCTCAATCCAGACAAGACGGAGGTCCTGTTGGTGGGTGATTTGGGCTCCGGGGTAGGTGACTTGGACTTTGTCCTGAATGGGGTTGCACTCCCTCTAAAGGACAGGGTCCGTAGCTTGGGAGTGCTCCTCGACCTGGAGCTGTCTTTGGAAGCTCAAGTGACTGCGGTGGCGAGGAGCGCTTTCCTTCAGCTTTGGCTGATCCATCAGCTCCGTCCCTACCTGGAGAACGATTGCCTGGCGACAGTGACACATGCATTGGTTACTTCCTGATTGGACTTCTGAACGCGCTCTGCATGGGGCTGCCCTTGAAGATGGTCTGGATACTTCAGATGGTGCAAAATAGAGCTGCCAGGTTGCTGAGAGGGACTGGGCATTGTTCTCATATAACCCCAGTCCTCTACCAGCTTCACTGGCTCCCCATCGAAGTCCAGGCCCAATTCAAGGTGCTGGTTATCACCTATAAAGCCTTTAACGACTTGGGACCTGGATATCAAAAGGAATGCCTGCGGCCATATTTGCCCTCCCGCCCCTTGAGATCGGCAGCAGAGGCCCTTCTCCGGGAACCCTCCGTGAAAGATATTAGGAGGGTGAGTACCCGGAGGAGGGCTTTCTCTGCGGTGGCGCCCCACTTGTGGAATGCGCTCCCCAGAGAGGTCCACCTGGTGCTGTCATTATTTGTTTTTTGGCGCCAGGCCAAGACCTTTTTATTTAAACAATATTTTAATAATTATTGATTTTATTTATTGGTTTTATAATATTGAGCCAGGATGTTTCCAGATTTTATATTTATATGTATGTTTATATTTTATATGGTTTTATTTATGATGTTGGAAGCCGTCCCGAGGCTTATGCAAATGGGATGGCATACAAAAATTCCAAATAAATAAATAAATTTAACTCATTCTTCAAACCTGCTATGCCCACGTTAAGATTTGTGGAACACTGCACAAGACTTGTATGTCACCCCATTGTCTAATACGTACAGAGAGACACTCCCAAGATAGACAGGGATACATTTGTCCAAATCTTTCCATAAATGTTAGGAATCCCCAACCTGAGCTGTAATACTGCAATCTGTCCGAATCTTTCATTTGATACTGTTACTGATTTAAACAGCAATCACAATTAGGCAGCTGAAAAGTCATCATGCTACATGCCTTACAACTAAAGTCCTTATACATCTATGAGATTTAACAGCATTAAATGCAGCCAGAGTGCATTTTCAAAAGCTATAGACTTTGTGTTATCACACAGAGCAAAGCTTCTTATCTATCTAGAGTTCTTCAGTCCAGACCCTTCCTTATTTCTGATATGTATCTTCCGCTACTTTATACCTGCTTAAATTACCATTCCTATGCAAGGATGGAAGCATATTTCAAATTTTTAGATAACAATATGAAATTTTAGGAGACAAAAAAAAAGCAACATCTCAACACTGAACGTAGCTGGAAAAGGTAAATGCCAATTCTTTCCAGCATCACATTTTTAGGAGCATGGAAATGCAGACACACAGGTATGCTAACTCATTTCCACAGATGAGGCCACACTTTGCAGGAGTCTTGCATGTAAGCATTAGCCTGGTAGTCTCTGCCAGAGGCAACCAAGAATTCCAGGCAGACAAGTGAGCAGGTTAGGAAGGGATGGAGCATTCCATCTTCTCTCTGCACCTAGCACAGAAACCAAGTGGGCTGCTTAGAGGAGGGAAGCCCCACCCACCCTCTACACTTCCAATAAAAACACAGTTCTCCACTCTTTCTCAAATAATCCCCTACAGGCTAGTGATCTTTTGTAAGCTTACATACAAGGCTTGACAGAGGCCTTTGGATAGATCCTGCACCAAAGGTAAGATAGTGTCGGTGTGCTCAACCCTGCTCCTTACAATACTAGAAGAAAAATGTGCAGCTTAGCCCCCTGCTTTTTTACATTTCATGAAAAAAAAAAAAAAGGAGAGCACTTTGCTGGATAAGATGGTGACAGTCCTGTGTACTTCCTGTATTCATCATGAATCTCCTGCCAGTCAAATCCACTGATCGAAATAAAGGTCTATTTGGTCCAGTAACATGTTTCCTGTACTGGCCAACCAGATTAACGCTAGAAAGTCCACAAATAGACATTTTTTCTCTGTTGCATATGTCCTATCTTTCTGTACACTAAAAACATCTATCATGCTACCCCTTAGATAGCTATTTTCTAAACTAAGCATTTAGAATGCTCTCAAACATTCATTGACAAAAGCCACATATATGCCACGTGCTTGTAAATCAGAACCTTCTGGGGCTGGAAAATCCAATATGCAGTGGAGAGTCACAATGCAATGGCTCCACTCCAGTCCATGTGGCAATTTTTATGGGGGAGGTTGCAACAGGAAATTAGTTTCCAGTGGCAGGAATAATTGTATGCTCGAGTCCTTAAAGTGGAAACACAACACAAGGGAAACACAACCCTTTTAGAAGAGTGGTGTGGGGAGAAAAATAGGATTATAGTAATTTCATCCATAAATACTGGAATTATTCCACTATTTTGATAAATGCTGTTTGAATAACTTACATGCTGAGGATCAACACTGCATCTTAACCTTCACTTGTACACACTACTACTGATATTAAAAGACACAGGATCCATGCATTAAACTCACAGAAGGAAAACGTCAACACAGCAAAGTTAAAATGCAAATTTGCCACACTTACACGAACATCTGAAGCCCCCTGTTCCTCTGGAGAGATTTGTTCTGAGCAGTTCTGAAATTTGTATATCCAGTAATGCTTTGCAGTAATTATGAAGTTTAAAGGCAAAAGAGAGCTGGTCCCCAGAAGGAAGAAAATAATATAGGTGCTATTCCAGTGATCGTCAGGCTTGCAGAAATCATATCGGTCTCCAAGTGGCTCTTCCAACAGTGCTGTCTCTTCTGGGCCACTCTTGTTCACTGGCTCATATAATGAGTTAGTACTGGGATAGTAACTGTCCTCCAAGTTATCAGCCACTTTCAAAATAAATAAAAATATATGTACAAATTATTATCCATAATATAGCATTATGACTAGCCTTTTAGCCCTCAATGACTTGTAGAACTACCAGAAGAAACTCCCCTTATCAGAGCCACTACAAGGTTTGGTACTTTCATGCTGGTGTCATGCAATACACCTAGAAGCTGCAAGGCTCAAATTTTGTTTCTGCTGTAAATTCACAGTTTACAGTTTGCCTTAGGCAAAATGCTGTACTCTCAGCCCTGTCCAGATAATCTACAATGTGGGAATAATGCTACTGACCTGCTTTATCAGGTAAGTATGAATTACTGAGAGTGTATGTGTATGATGGGTTTTTTTTGCCAACTCAACACTTGATAGAAATACTTATGAGCAACATTAATAAGTTGCAGTAACAGTTCCAAGCTTCCCAAAGACACTAGTGTTAAAATGACAGAGACTTCTTGCATTCAAAGTCTTTCATCCTCCACAATAGAAGTGGTTAGCTAGAATGTCTTTATACATAACAGAACACTGTCTGCTGATATCCACTAAAGCCCAAACAGGTCTTTAGAAGAGCCTGTTGCAACATGTTCTTATAAAAAAGGGAATTTTTGAATATATTTTGTAATATGACTTATTAGAAGACTTGGGCACATTTAGGTTATTATTCTCCATAAGAAACAGCTGAACTGTTAGCTGCCTTGAGTCATTAGATGATATGCTATACAAAAGCACATAGGAACCAGGAACTTCTAGATGTATTCGGACTCATATTCCAAATCCTGTCAGGCCCAGCCACCATGGACAATGCTCAGGATGATGCGAGTTGCAGCCCAACATCTGGAAGTTTGCCTACCATATGGGATTTTTATCATACAAATACAATAAGTAATATTCTCTCCAATATTCTCAACCCAGAACAGCAATAATGTGACAGGGGCCAAACCAAGCAACCCATTCTCTCAGATGTAAAAATAGGATTATTCTAGCCTGTAGAAGCTAGTAGCTGGTGTGGTGTAGTGGTTAGAATGCTGGCCAAGGACTCAGATCTGGCTTCTAGTCCCCTCTTGGCCATGATGCTCACTGAGTGACTCTGGGCCAGTCACTGACTCTCATCCTAAATCTACTTCACAAACATCAGAATATCCAAAACATCATAGGGGTGCCAGTTTGATGAAGGCGATTCCAGTTCAGTTCAGCAATCCAGAGTGAACAGGGAAGCAGGGAACAACAGAAGACATACCATTCCCCATCTGTGTAGCTGAAACAGTACACTCTTCCAGAGACCAGAATGGGCAATATGACTTCTTTCATTGGGACAGTCATTCAGAAAGACGTGCAGGCTTTTTGGTTATATATATGGCCAAAACTTGATAACACACAAAGAAGGAAGTTAATTTTTTTGGACATTTTTTAAGCAAGAGAGAGATGCTAACTGGATGCTGAGCCATGGCTTTGTTGGGCTGTAAATACACCCTGGACTCCTGCCAGAAATTTTAACAGGAGTGAGGAATCAAACCAAAAGCCTTCTTCAGCTCCAGAATGTTTAATTCTGACAAACATTTGACCTGCCTCAAGATTTCAGGTTTGTACACTCCCTAATGCCGCTACCCATTCATTTGTACTGTCTTTCTTGTGGTGTGCAAGGGGTGGCTAAGATAATAATAAGGGTTTACCAAATAACCTGTGCTGAAGCCTCCCCTCCGCCCACACTCACAAAAGAAGGAAGGAAGGAAGAAAGGAAAGAAGGAAGGTGAAAATTTCTAGAGCTGAACATTTCTAGGTGGAGCTTCTCGACTTTACGGCGTTTATGGGCACCTTTCCCGGTCAGGGGTGAAGCAGGGACGGCGAGCTGAGAGAGAGTCAACGGGTCTGCGACTCGTCTTAAGGATACAGCTTGCGAACCGGAGGCCCTTAATTCCAATTGTAGGGGGAGACTTGTTGCGGGGAGGTTAGCACGGGGCATAACGGGAATAGGCACATGTTCCTCAGAGAGTGAGTGAGTGAGTGAGTGAGTGAGAGAGAGAGTGTGTGTGTGTGAAAGAGAGAGAGAGAGAGAGAGAGAGAGAGAGATTGATTGATTTTGGGGGGGAGGGGTGATGGAGTTAGCGGGGAGGTACAAGCACACTCTGCACATGTTCAGAGTTCTCCCAACCCTCACACTATGCGAAGGCTTTTCAGACTCAGGTTTCGAGACTGAGGCGAGCCTACAGCCGGGGGTGTTGCGGGAAGACGGAAGAGCAGACAGGGAAAGCCGCGAAAGGCGAACAAAGAGACGGAGAGCCAAGCGTTCGCCGGCGACGGCGCCAGGCGAGGAGGCTGAGAGCCCCGCAGAAGAAGCCACTTACTATCGCCGGCCCTCTTCGCTTCCTTCTCCACCCAGGGCCGCGGCCCAGCCCAAGCTCCGCCGGGCCTCGCAAAGCCACTCCCACCAGCCGCTCGGCGCCGCCCCTGCTAGGCGGGACCGCGGCGGAAGAAGGCCGTTCTTCTGTTCCTTGGCGGGTGGGCGGCCCGCTCGCTTGCAGCAGGTGCTCGCACCTTTGTGTAGCTGCGGTAGCCACGTGCTCCTTTAACGTTGACCCCGACATTTCCAGCCCTGCTTGGGTATTCCCAGGAAAGCCTCAGCGCACTAGCACAATTTAATAACATTGCGTCAGCAGCGCATCGAGGACGCCGATCTGGAACCGCTCCTGTCACGATCGTGGATAGGCTCCTGTTACAACAGCTTTGCTTTCCCTCCCGATTGCCAAATTACCCTTGCCTTGAAGAGCCTCTCCCTTGCAAAAGAGCAGGGATGCAATGACTGCCCCTCACCCTTTTGTAGCGCTCAGGTTTCTACGCATCTAAACAGGCGCAACTTCTTTGGTGTTTCTTTTCTTTGCGTACTTAGCTAGAAGCCTTGCACACCACTTGAGCAGTACTCGCTTCCGTGTAATAAAACAAGGCGAAGCTCCCTTTTCTGGCTACCGGCTGGTTCCACTCCTCTCTCCCCGTATAAGGGCTGCGGGGTTGGGGAGAGGAGGAAATCGTTGGCAAAGCTCTTCTGGTTATCAAAGAAGTCTTCCTGGGCACTTCATAACAACGCCCCTCTCTTCCTGTGAAGGGAATTTACAACCCGCTTTCCTGAATTCCTTCTTTAACGTGATGAAGATGTTAATCAAGATTAATCATTCTAAACCACTGTGGGAGGGTGTTGTTATTTTTTTTCTTGGCAGAAGTTTGGGCTGAAAATGTAAATATGAATAAAAATATTATCCCCATGCACATGGCCGGTTTTCCCCTCAGGCACAAACCCTTGCCATGGTTCACAACCACTTATCCAGAAAGTAGACGTTGCTGCTTGGAATAAGGCCTGCCATCAACTTCAGTGTTGGAATAATCAGTTATGTATAGGAGGTGGAGGGGGAGTGCCCACTTCAAATTAATTCATTTTATTTCTTCACTTCCTTGGAGGCATGACATAGCTGAATTTCATTTGCAAGTTACTGATTTGCCTTAGCGTTTAAATTTAAACCAGTCACCTTTAAGGCAAGGTGAGATTGTCAAAGGAAGAAGAAAGGTTGCTTTTTCATTTTTATTTATTACCCCTCATCACTGCAGTCTAGTTCTCAGTACACTTGTGCCTGTACCACTTCAGACTAAAGGCTGTACCACTTCAGACTAAAAGGTTGAATACTTCTCTATACCCCGTGAACTAAAATCAAATCCATGCAGAAAGAAAACAAGCATTTCAGGGAGAAATGTTTGTTTCCAGACATCTAGTGTTCAAAAGATTGTGGGAGAAGTGGTGGGGCAGGCCAAAGGACACCTTCACCAGGCAGTAGCCATTCCATCAGGCTGAAGCAAGAGAAGTAGGGCCAGACCTTTGGTTTTTCCAGGAGGCCAGCAAATTTTGGCTGTGCCCCTCTTCTTGTGGAATGGCTTCTATACCAGCTATTACAAGAATTTTATAACTAGGAACAAGTGCCAGAACAGGGCTGGTTCTACCATCAGGCAGAAGACTCTGGGTGATACAAAAGGGTAGCAACCATATAAGGGGAGTATAATCTTGGCAGATTAATTTTCAATTTCTTTCCCAATTATGTCTAACATGGACCCCTATGACCTCAAGATTTCATAACCTATCTGCTTATTCCTGAAGTTGGCACCTTTTGCCCCAAATGTATTACTTTAGCTGTACTGAATTGCATCTGTTATTTTCTTGCCCGTTCTTCCAGTTTGGAAGAATCCTTTAAAGCAGCTATTTGTCCTTATTTATTTAGCCCAACTCATCTGGAGAGTATGAAGTTGGGACTGTCCCATAACTGATGAGTGCAAGAGATACTCTTGTGTTCAAAATTACAAACAACCACTGCAGTGCATATGTACGTGCAGCCACTTGGAAAGAGTGTAAGGGCCAAACTACATACTACTTTAAATACTTGGCAAACAACTATGTCTATGCTTCTCCCACTCCCCTCAAATGCAAGGGAGCCCTGTCCTAGATTAGGACCACAGCACATAGAGAAGGGGAAATCACAGCTTTCTGAAATTTGCTCCCCCACGCATGACAGAGGAATATTTTTCTTTTTCTTTTAAGGAGGCCAGGTCCCATCACACCACTGCAGGCCATTTAAAGTGATTCCTAACTGTTGCATTGCTTTCTGTGTGGCTAAAGCAAAAAGGATTCAACCTGCACTTCTTACACATTGTAGCCCAATCTAGAATTTTGAGCAAGAAAAGAGATGCAGCCGCATGGTGCTTATTAAAAGCAATGTGTTCTTACTTAGCCTTACAAGAGTTGCATCGACTTCTTTATATCCATTTAGAATGGTCATTCTTCAGCTCTAATAGATAATAATAATCCAGTGGGCTGTGAAATGTTTGTTTTTCATCAAACAGACAAAAGAGAAACCTCTGGATGTCCCCAAAGCAGGTCACCAAAGTGGCGCTGCATCTAAAATGGGAAGAATCCATAAGAGCACAACGGTTTCCAACTACATGGCCAACCCGGCCTGTGAAAACACCCGAGGAGATGTCTCATCCTGTCCTGGATGGTAAGCCGTAGGCTCAGAAAGACATGCTTGATATTTCTGAGCTGCTGTGGTCGATCATGTCAGAAAAGCCACTGTTGAAAAAGCGCCTCAGATCAGATTAGCACAAGAGACTGTGACAGCCTGCCAGGGTAAACAATACAATTAGCCTGGTAACAGGAAAAGCCTGCACTTAGCAGAAGTCGTTCTGGTCCATCAAGTAAATATTACCCATTAAAAACTGCTTAGAAAGCCAAAAGCTGGATGTATTCAATCAGTAATACAGATTTGTGTGGTGGCCCGTAACAGCTTTCGCAAGCTTTCATACACTTGTAATATGAATTTTTCCACTAGTGTTTGCTTTGGTTTTTCCCGTGCTCTTTTCCTCAACCAATGATGGCCACTACTCAAAACCCATTACAGTCTTTAAAGTCTTTCCACTGATTTCAATTCTTTTTGGACCATGTTTTGTTTGAAGAGAGGCTTCCTGTCCCTGCCCCCAGCAGAACACAGGCAGTGTAAGACTCTAAACATACTTTCAGGCACAACAGGCAGCAGGGGCTGTGGACCCCATGCGATCATCCATTAGGAGCACTCCTGCTGGTACCCGGTTCACTGGGTCTGCACAGCGTAAGCAATGGCTATTTTAAACAAGAAAACAGGTCTATTCATACTAGGGGTTGACTTGAATGCAATGTCCAGTTCCACTTAAATGAGACTACTCTGAGCAGGACTAACATTGGATAGAATGCTTCAAGTGCACACCAAATGTTTCTTCCCCCCCCCCCGCCCTTCAGAAAACTCTGCTCTGTGTGGCTAACCCTCTTTCAGCTGTTTGGGGGTAACAACAGCTAAAGCACAACAAAAGCTCTAATGTAGCACTTTGTTGTTCTTGAAGAGCAGACCTTGGAACCTCTCACTACAAACTGAAATGGCACCCCAGAGCATATGCCCGTGGGTCTGACCTTGAAGACTACTCACAGACTGCTTATATGTATACACCAAAGGCGGAGCACTGATGGCTAGAAATGCATTACACAGAATCTATACTGGCTCGCTATACCCCCTGGTGCAACTCAAGGTCTTGGTTTTGATCTATCATGTTCTCAACAGACTGAACCTTTCATGCTACGAAGATGGTTTTGGACATTCCCTTTGTCCAAGGATCTGAGTTTGCTGCCAAGTCAAAACTCACAATTTCATATGCTCTTCTCCACAGGAAGAACACTTATGCAGACATGGACCCTTTTAAAGATGGAATCTGCCTGTTTGGTCTAATAAATAAATTGAGCTTCATTTTCTAGGCACCATGTCATCAGAACAGACAGTCTCACTGCCCAGCTCTGTGAGCTGTGAGATACGCTGCCCAGTTTCCATACAATCTATAGGCTGTATGACACAGGTCACATAGGTGGACGGGTTGTGGACTGCATCTGTTTTGGTCCACCGCTCTCAGCATGGCCATGCATTGACTGAGCTGGTTACGGCTGATCAGAGTGGTAAGCCAACGCTGATGGAGCTGTAAAGGGAAGGAGAGACTGAGGTTCACAGCATACCTGAGAACAAGATGGTTGGGCTTCAGGGTCATAGGCAAGCGCTGAGACCGTAAACGAGATCCTTGCTTTTGCAACTCAGCCCAGCCTTTTATAAATGGCACCCTTGCGCCTACCACAGCCGGTCTTCTACAGCATCGCTCAGTTGGACCAACACCCCGGTTTCTGGAGTGTAAAGGAACTGGCCCTTCGTATGGGCAGCTTACTGCCAATGGACATCTGGACCCTGCAGCCACGTTCTGTTTGGATGGGAGTTTGCTGAGGCCGGGTCAGAGAAAGCAGAAGTGAAAACCGGGGCTGAGGGAAAACACTTTCCCTTGTTGCTACTTTTTCCTGCCACCCTTGCCGACGCTCCAAGATTATTCCAAACCTGCTCCTAAAACAAGCTATCAGGTGTGTGCGTGCGTGCGTGTGTAAGCATGTGCGTGTGCACTGGCAAAGTAGGGATGTGTGAGTTGATGCCGGCTGGGGCTGATGGGAGTTGTAGGCCATTCCATTTAGGAGGGAACTAAATCCAGAAAAGCTGCTGGTTGTAGTTGCAGGAGTTCACAAATGCATATTGATTTAAGGAAGCCATCACTGATACAAGACGACAAAGCATTCATAGTGCCCCCCGCCCCGGTGTGTCTGTAGTGCCAATTCACTCATCAAGCTGACATGAAATCCATTTGCTGTGGATAGCAAGGCGTATGGTAAATGTTTGGGGTGGGTTGTGGGTGGAAGCAAGTTTGTGGCAGCAAAAGCTACATGTCCTCTTTAATTTGTACTGTCTCGTGGGTGTGTACAAATCACAGGCCTCTGTATCGTTTGGCTTTTTGTTGATTTGCATCGTTCCTTCTGCATGGCAATCATCCTCATGCTGATCCACATTTTAGGCCCCCAGACACCTTCCAAGCCCTGGGCCTCACAGAAGCCATGCTAATAACTGGCTAGAAAGATGGTATGGTGCAGCAGTTGGAGCGTGGGACCGGGCCTTGCAAAGCCTGGATTCTGTTCCCCTCTTGACCTTGCAGTTCACTGAGTGACTTTGGCCAGCCACTGGCTCTCGGCATAGCCTACTTTACAAGACTGCTGTGAAAATCAAATGGTGAGGAGGAAGCCTGTGGTGCCAGCTGCCTTGAGTTTCTTGCCACAGGAAAAAAGATAGGAATTCAGTGTAATAAAAATAAATAATAAATACGACAGTGCAAAGCTTTGCTATTCACGAGTTTGCCGCATCTGGAATGCATGGCTTGTACATTTCTCCATGGCTCAGACATGCAAGGCTGCTGCTCTACAGCCAGGCTAAGGGAGCTGCTGCTGCTCTCCGAGATGTGGAAATGTTGACAGAACGTAAGAATAAGGGACAAGGTAGTCTCACCCGACTTGCACAGAGGCTAAGGGCAACATCTTCCAGGACAGGGGAGGGAAACATGGTCCTTCGGCTATTGTTGGGCTGCAGCAGTTCCTATCATTCTTCATTCTTGGCTATGTTAGCCAAGGCTGATGGGACTTGCAGTCTCAAGACATCTGGAGGGCCACCTTTGTGGAACAGATGTGGGACCCTGGATATCATCATTGTTGTTATTACATTGCTTTTATATCATTTTTCTCCCTTTTGCAAAGAGCCCAAGGTGGCTTACATAGTTCTTTTCCATGCCATTTTATCCCCCCAACAACAACCCTGTGAGGTAGCTTAGGTTGCCCCTCAGCTACTTACGTGTCAAGACTTCCTGATGATTTAACAGTGCACTACTGGTCTGCTTGTGTGGACAACCTAAACAGCAGTACAGCTCTTACCAAATTCTTTTGTAAGGAAGGGTCAAACAGTGGTTTGTTTGGCATGCAATTGAAAGCCACCGTGGGTGAATTTCCCAATGGGGTTACTCACAGTGGAAGGGCCCATTTTGAATATCTGAGCAGTGATAGGTACATGCTGTACCTTGCCATTACATGCAAACACAGCACAGGTGAGTTCTCGGGGTGGTTGACAAGCCCCCGGTAGAACCCATGGGTGGTTTCAGGATGGTGTTATGTGTGAGCCAGGTCAGCATCTCCTGAAAGATACATACAGCATAGAGGTAGGTCCTTAACTGTGTGGTTTCATCAAGGTCATCGGCTAGGAGAGCCTGAGTTATCCCTGAAAAATGCAGAATGTTCTCTTAGTTTTATAGAACAAAGCGGGATTATCCAAAGCCAGGGAGCTACCTGCAAACATCAGGTGACAATAACTACCCAGGAACTGTTCCTAGGGAGCCAATTCAAGACCAGCAGAAAATTGTATTACCTTTTTAACCTAAGTTCATTGCACTTAGCAGCATTTTTCTAGCTGTGGCCAATGATGCTTTAGGGGACCAAACATAATGAGGAAGTGAGAGGAATACTTCTTGGCCTTTGGAGAACAATATTATGTCAGACAACATCTATTGTCAGTCAAAGTATTGGACAACTGTGCAATTCAATAAAAATCAATGGATCTCTGATTTTTGATCTAACATGACTTCTGATCTATCTGGCCATTATAAACTTGGTACAATAAATATGTTCTGGTGGAAGAGCAATGCTACCACCTTACGGCCTGTGCTTGTCATGACAAATACGGTGCTTGCATCTTTCCTTTGAATAACAATTCTTACACAGAGAACACAATGTGAGTTGATTATATGACATTTGATCAGGAATATTACTTAGAAAATGGAAAGGAATTATACATTTTAAATAGTTTTGATGAAAGCCTGCCTATGGAAAGAGTACTGAGAAGATAAAAAAGGACAACTAAGTGGTATTTCTAAAGATTGCTTGCTTAGAATGAAGCAAAAAAACTACTTGTACGTTTTAGCAAACATGTTCACTGATGCTGAAAAACAGCACCCTGTTGGAGGTCTTTCAAAACCCTTTGTGAAGACAATCAGTGTATCTTAAAAAAATCTCCTTCCTTCACCCTTAAGACTTCTTTAAAGGCCTTTCCAAGAGCTCCCAGTAAATACAGATATTTGCAAGAGAAGAGGGGTTGTCTCAGCTGGAGTATTCCACTTGGGGAAAGACCTCTCTGAGGAGGCTAACCTGCTTCTCTCACTGTTATCTTTTCAACGCTAGAAAAAAAACTTTGCTCCCAGGCATTTTAGATTTTTAAAAATTGCATTATTATTTTTAACCCATTGTATTGTGCGAGCTCTCCTGAGAAGCCCTTGTTGTCAGGTAACATATAAAATAAATTTAAAAAATAAATATTGACTCTGCTGTCATTTTAATTATGCAAATTTGATCAGGAGTATGCCTTTTTAAAATCTGTTATGTGTAATTAGGTGTAATATTACAGGTGGTTAATAAAAAGGAAAAAGAAGCAATTAGAAGTAAAATCTGAAACTGAACCAGCAGACAGCAGAAGCACTGTGTGCATTAAATTCATCCAGAAATGCTATACTTGCAGAATAAAACTTCTTTCAGGAAAAAAAACCTTCTACTTGCTTTTTAAAAAAATCAAGGTTCAAATTATCCAGCAAAGTTCTAATGATACTATGAAGAAAACTGCACATTTGTTCTCAAAGATTCTCCTGTATATTATTATTTATTCAATTTCTAATATGCCTTTCTCTGAAAAAAATTAAGGTGTCTTACAAATTATTTACAAAAGCTAAGAAACCTCAATAAAATACCACAACCCAATATAACAATGAAATTAAGAAGCCTGTCATAAATTGTCAAACGCGTGGGAGTAAAGGTGGAAAGATGGCAGTGTTGGCCCCAGGCAGACCTCACTGAGGAGAGCATCATGCAGTTGGGGTGAGGAGAAATCACCAAAAAGGTCCTCTCCATTGTTGCTCCCTCCCTCCTTCAGGGCCTCAGGTGTTGACTATAGTTGATATGCTCATAAAGGAAGAAAAATCACAGTTCCGAGCCATGTACGGCTAAGAAGGGTAAAATCACCCGCCTGAACTGGGCTCTCAGAAACGTACAGGAAACCAGGGCAAGCAGGCCAAGGATCGGTGTTACACACACAGACCTTCTGGTCCTCACGTTGCTGTCTGGACTGAGGAGATGTCACTGCAGTCCAAGAGGTCTGTACCTTTGAAACTGCCATGAGAACTTTGGCTGCTGCATAAGCACAATTCAGCGGATTGTTGTTCAGCACCAGCAGCAGGATGGGGGAGCAGAAGGGTCCCCTGGGTGCTAACACAGTCCTTAACTCCCGTCTCCCTTGAATCCTTCAAACAACCCGCTGTCACCAAAGCGGTTGTCCAATTCATGTTTGCACAACATGGTAACTCACCCTGTAAATTAGCTGGGCTTATGGCAGAACCCACGGTGCATCCAACAGAGGATTCGGCTTGCAGTGATTTGTACCCCGCTCCTTCTCCAGTATCCTAAGGATCCGGATCCTATGGCAGCACCAGCCTTGCCCCTCCTCTCTGCGATAGCATTTTTTGCTTGCTCTGACTTCCCCCACTGTCTTCCACCTTCCTTTGTGACAGAGGCACAGGGCCGAGAGAATGAATCCGTTGCTTTGCTTGTTACATTTTAAACATTTTATTAGACTAGGAAATATAATTTATTGCATAAAAATTAATTTGTTACAATAGGAATGCTAAACCTTATTTACAGTTTTTAGTTTACAGAATGAACAGATGCATGTTTAGAGGATGCTTCCAAGACACCCCCACCCCACCCCCACCAAAAGATCCTCTCGACATATAAATATGGAAATAGAATTGAGAGCGAGAGACTGAGGGATGCCCTCGACAGGTGAAAGACGCACTGGGCTTCTTCTCACGAAAAGTGACGGAAGGCCCACCTGTGCCACAAAGCTGAGTATGAGCATCAGGGGCAGAGCGCGGTGGGCGAGAAGGACAGGCATGTGCTCCTCCAGTGAACAGAGAGGTGCTTTCTCAGCAGAGGGATTCCTTGCTGTGCCAACGGAGGCTCTTCTGAACAAGCACCGAAGAGAAAGAGGGTGCACTCCGCACATGCCCTGGTCAGGGAAGCAATTGACCTCGCCCTCTCCCTGCTGCACCAATGCATACCTACACCTGTTATGCTGAGCACGCTCCCTCCCTCCCTCCCTCTCTCATTCTCTTTCTTTCTTAATCCTCCTCTCTCACACACATACACACACGGATGTGCTAGTTCTGAAATTTGAGACACACACACATGAATGTACACACTTGCACATCCAGGATCACATGCACAGTGAGTAAAGACCAAGGCAGAGACCCAACAGTTCTCTAGCAGGGCAGCCTGTGGCTACTTCCCACCTTCTGTTGTGCTCCCTGAATTTATATGGCAGGCCAAGGCAGCTGTGGATATGAGCTTACATTGCTCTGCACGGAACTGAGTCCCGTCCTGTCCCGTCCCTCCCCATTCAGATTGCAACACTCTCCCCATCCCACAGTGGTTTGCTCACCCTGACCCACAACAAGCAGGGTCCATGCATGCCCACCAGGGCACGAAAGGTGCCAGATCAATCACGCAGTCTGCTCTCATGAACTTGTGCCTGAATTACCGCAAAGGGACAAGCTCATGTGACCTGGAACATCAGGAATGTGCAGCCCCCCATCCAGACACACCTAGAGCTACGTGACCACGATCAGGAATCCCTCACACAGCATGAGAAACAAACCTGGGAGAGAGAGAGGGCGGGAGAGAGATGCACACACGTTTAAGACACTCTGCTCCAGGAATCTTGAGCATAGCTCAGAGGTGGACAGCTTGCGGCCCTCCAGATGTTTTGGCTTGTATCTCCCACCAGCCCTGGCCAGCATAGCCATGCTGGCAATGCTCAGCCAAAACATCTGGAGGGCACCAACCTACCCACCCCAGTGTAGGTAACGTAAAACTAATACTGGGGGCACCATTATATTGCTGCAAGAAGGTGGCATCATCCATTCACTTAGCTTAAAAGGTCCACTGTTGTTTCTAGCCTGATCCCTTAACCTACTTTGCAAAGTGCAAACGTGGTATAAATTATGACTGCACCAAATGATCAGGTTAAAGCCCAGAGCTTGCTTTTAAATCTGCACGACCTCCTCAGTCCATGCCCCTTAGTTTCTCCACCCATGTTCAACTATTACGCAAAAGTCATGGAATATATATTCAAAATGAAGAAAAGTGGTTAAATTACTGGGAAGTGGAATGTTTTCTATTCATTATGGAGCACAGAACCGGTCCTTTTCTATTTTCCGGCTAGCTGTGATTGCTAGAAAAGGCTCCTCGAACACACATCGTAGTGTTGGTCACCGATGTTACACCATAGGAAGGAAATGCCTGCAATCCTTCCCAAATACCTTGGTGGTTGAACAACGGTAGCTTCTATCTTTGACAGAGCATGGTTATGTTTTACTGCCACTCAGGGAACAAACACTCTAATAACTTCATTCTAAAAACCAAGTTGAAATTTTCAAGAAAGTTCATTTGGTTCCAAAAATCTGGATGATGGCCCAGATCTGTATATTGCATATGAAAATCCCTGACATCAGCCAATATGAAAAAGGAGGAAGTGTGAACCCCAGAAGGGTATACAGGATAAGACTCTAGAGAGAGAAACAGGCCCTAGTTTAGATGGGTTAGTCCTTTAACCATAAGTTTGGGTGCAGATTGAGAAACCTGGGGTCTTTGAATCCACTGTCACCAGGAGAAACACCACAGAAATCTCCAAATACTGAATCTTTATCTATTTCTCCATACCCTTAAAGAGTTGTGAGCTGCAACAGAAGAATTGCCTTATATAAAGAATTCGAAGCAGTCTATAGTTTGGTCTGTGAGGTTTTGCATTTCCAAACTTTAGCAAAGACACGAATTCACCATACACCCTGAAGGGCAATACAGAGCAGCAAGTTTGCAAACCTGGCCAAAGTTACTGTTTGCCTGAGAAAAAGAATGGGTACAGAAAATTTGCACCATGAAATGAGGCCTCAGTGTTTGCAGCATTTATATCCCCCCCTCCAAAAAGAATCCCCCACCTGACCACCCACATTGCTTTGCTTTTATCCTTTCAATATAGATATCTAGGCTCCAAGATACAAAAATGCGTTTTGGAAGTGAGAGTCCAGATTCAATGTCACAAGTGAATTGTGAACTATATAGTTCTGTTTCCAGTATTTTGAGTTAAGTAGAACTACTGTAAGTCTTGAGGTTTCTCTATGCCAGCCTTCCTCAGCACAGTGTCCTCAAGATGCTTGAGAGTACAACTCATGGGAAGTGTAGTCCTACACACCTGGAAACAACACGATGTGGTAAAGCTCCTCATGATCATGTTTGTGCTTGTTAAAGCACATGTATGGGGCAAAGCTTCTAATGGCTTCTTGGGGCCTGGGTCAAGTAAAGAAATGTTATATCCTGAGGAACGCTTGGTTACCAAGCTATCCCGTAAAGACAGAACCTCCAGGAACATTTCAACTTCCTGAGTAGGTGTGCCCCCTTTTCCCCACGAGAACATTTTACAGAAATGGGGAGTGTGTGACCTTCCAGATGGCAACACTCAGCATTCCTCACCACTGGCTACAGCATCAGGGGCAAGTGCAAATTGGAGTCCAAAAACATCTGGAGGACCACATGCTCCTCACCCTTGTTTTAGGAGAATGAGGTACTCTTGCGTTCCCCTCCTCTGGTGCAAGGCTTGCTACATTATGCTATGTATGTTATAAGTTATTGCCTAGAAACAAGTCCTTATGTAAAGGGAGAAGAATCAAGAACAATACAGTATCAGCATTATGGGGCAGCCTTGCTCTTTGTCCTCAGAAGAGGGCGATCTTTTAGGAGGTAGTGACAAGAAGAAAATACCCTGCAGCTACACAATATTTGCAACAACATGAAGGATAATAGGCAACTGAAGGGTAAATGCAAATCAATTTTTAAAGAACAATTAAGAAATATATGTGCATTAGAATTTTACAGCTGGAATGATCTTTCTTACTAGAAGGTTTGTATTTCTCCATCACAGTTCTGTGCAAAATCAAGATTTGTTATGATGGGAAGATGGTAGGCAGCGAATGATGGGTACTGATGGGATACAGTGCCATGAGATCTATTTCTAAACATGGGGCTGCATCCCCCATCAATGTCCCACTCAAAGATTTGTTCCATAATCACCAGAACTGATATCCAAGTACACCATTGTCTTTAACCTTGTAGTCAACACTGCCAGCTGTTTCCCCCTCTTGTGATCATGAGGACTAGAAATCTGAATGAAGGAAAACTGAAACATGACCACCACGTATGTCAGGTCTGCACATTTTTAGAAGGTGAATGCCATGTAGTTCCACTTAAGGAAAAGACTAACATATATTGCTCTTCCAGGTCTATTTCCACCTGAAGTGGAGTTGACATACATGGCACTGGATGGCCAAGTTCCTTCAAAAGTTTCAATCAGGGATACTCAACATCCTTTCACCTTTTCAGCAAATTACCAAATACAAATGAGTTATTTATATTGTTCATTTAAGATGATTGGTTATGTAGTTTGCTCTTTCTAATAGAACATCTACTATTTAGAAAATAATAATAAAAATAAGGCACAGCAAAGCAATACAGACAGGAAAAAAGTGCCACAACACCACCTGTTATTAAACTGTGGAGAAAGATTCAGGGAAATTTGAGATATTCTTGTGCGGGAGAACAAGGCTTTTGGGAGTGCCATGCCAAATAAAGCTCAGAACAACACTGGTGGGAAAAGGATGATCTGCTGGTTTCCAGTTTTCAGTATCAGCATGTCTTATTTCTCCCAAAGGAATTGATTTTAGGGATCCATTTATTCTGTCTTCCTGAACCCTTGAAACAAATGCTCAAGTCCCATCCCTTAAAATCAATGAGTCTCATTACTTTAAAAATAAAATTGAATTCTTTAGATGGTTTATAGAGAAACCCTATGGTCCTACACAGCATTCTGAGGGTCATAGGATCCTCCAAGGATCAGAACCGAGATCAGAAAAAAGCTCCAACCATGGCCAGACCATGATCTCCTCCCTCACAGCTTGCATAGAAGGGATTAATCCAAGTTCTGCTCTGAGGACATTGCCCGACAGCCTCCAGCCTCTTTCCCTTCTCCTCCAAAACACCAGTTAGACAGAAGAAACTGACGGTTTTGCCTGTACGAGCCTCCTGCCCTACCCACAGTCCTCTGAGTTCTGTGCCCTCAGCACCTCGATCATTCACACTGCATTACTACTCCTTCTGCAAAATTCACAACATCTTCCCATTCAGCATCACCTGTGAATTTGAGGTAACTGGAGTGATAAAAGTGCATCTAAAACCAGGAACCCTGTGGTTCTATGCTAGACACCATCTTTCTCTACTGATGGTAATGATCCATGTTCTAGAGGACTTTAGTGTCGCATAGCCTTCAAATGAAAAGGAGTCAATTCAGGGAAAATCTGGCATGCAGATTCCACTGAATCTCAGTTATGTTCTTGCTGCCCATGGATGTCAATGAACAGCGATATTGTGGCACAATAATAAGGTGCAGGACCTCATTATGAGAGCCCCCATGGTCACACCTTGAAGGAAAGTCCAAAAATGCAAGGAGATATCTTGATCTATATCCACTAAGCTAATTTTAGTAGTTTTATTTCCTCTAGAAGCAGGTCTTTGTCAAGCTAATGGGTCAATTGCCTATTCCACACCAAGCCATCCCAGTTACATTGCAGGAATAGCTCACAACAATATCTTGCTTCATTTCCCCCTCAGCTACTGTAAGGGAAAGCTCAGAGGGAACCAGGAAGTAATAATGTCCTGCAGACTTTTATTTTTCTGTGTGTGCATATCAGAGACATTCATGTTGATCCAGAGGCCCAGCTGTGCTCTGTGGATACACAAAGGCCTTTGCTGCTGCATTTCCACAGAGGAAACAGACCTGCAACACTCAACAAAACGCACACATGGGAATGCGCTGACTGCAGCAGGCCTTCCAGAAGGGGAGGCTCTGAAGCATACGGTCACAGTATGAAATGTCTATAAAGGACTGGCCGCATTTGCTTGGATAAGAATATTAATCTGGGCTTCTTGCTGAAAAGTTATTATCAGAGGGAAAAAGGTATGTGCCTTAACTTGAAGAGGTTTCAATTGCTTTGTTTCCCCTCCATCTCCAGGAGTGAGACAAGCATAATAATCTGGAGACAATAGCAAGCACCATGTTGCAAATATATTGTAAACTGGAGTGTTGCAGTCCGTATGATTTGAGTGCACAGAATTACTATGTGACATGATCCAGCATGTCTGTCTAGGAGCTCACAGAGTGGGCTTGCCCAGTAGAGCTTTGGGCTTTTTTTTTTCTTAACCAACTTATTTTTACACATATTGGCCCTGCGGTTCTCTGGTTTATGGACACAGAGGACAGAAAACAAACAAACAAACAAAGCCATTATGTCTTACATTTCATTGAAAGCTGTCAGACTATGGCTATCCATATTCAGTTTGTTAAGAATGGATAATTTGCATATATGTGTGTTATTATTAATTTTAATTAACATCATAGTTGGCGGCCACTGCACATCTGTTCTACAATATAATGTTAAGCAAAAATATGAAGACCATATTGGTAATTATTTTGGAGCTTTCTTCAGTCTGGTGTGTTGCACCATGATTCCCATCATCCCTGGACAGCAGGAGGGCATCAAGTGGGGAAGGTGGGTTTCGAGCAGGGGTCTCAAAGTCGCGGCCCCCGGGCCACTTGCAGGGGTGGGGGGGGCACGGGGGAGGGGCCCTGCGGCCTTCAAAGCGCCGGCGGCCCCCGGGCCGGCCTCCGGGAGCCACGCGAGATGAGCGGCCCACCACCACCGCTTGATGCGGCCCAGCCTCACCCAGACCCTACTTCCAGCGGCCCCCAGGTAAGCTGAGTTTGAGACCCCTGGTTTAGAGAGACCCCACACTTAAGCCACAGGGGGCAATGTATTACACCTAATACACTGTGGCATTGCAACCATGTTTGCTTGCCACAGCGAAGCTGGTTGTGCTCCTTTTGAGGGAGGCAAGTCACGCCACTCTTTTCTGGAATTGCTCTTGGCCTATTTCTTTACTTATCTGGGCTCAGAATAGTGTTAATGTCTAGTTTCCCCCAAAGCATGCTGCCTTGCCTGCCCATAAACTTACGCATGAATCAGTGCTGCGGTGCACCGCTTGAAATAACACACTGATGGAACCACCTGTAGATTTATCCTTGAGCAGACACTTGAAATGGCACGCTCGATTGTTTTGCCTACTTGTCACTAGCAGTGAGACAAGTGCTGCTTGAAAAAGCAGGATGTTCCCTGTAATTGCTGCTTAGATGTCACGGGAAAGTTAGTGTCTCTTTCAAATAGTGCTAAGTACCCTGCAAATAAACCTACCAAAACGTGCACAGTAAAGATGGCTCTCAAGAAGAGATGCAAACTCCATCAGCTCCTTGCCACAGGTTGAGAGAGACGCCATGAGAAAAGAACCGGTCTTGGGAAATGCACATAAAATGTGTGGAGGTATCATAGGAACCATGGGCCATGATCATCCATTTCTCCACCAGCTTCTTCTTTGCTCCATGCAGCTCCCACCAATGCATGTAGCCCACAAAAATCAGTAGGAATGAGGAGTTTCATTCCAAAACCGTATGCCTGGAAACCTTGCATTGCCTACAAACACAGCTGCAATCAAGTGTTACTGACTGGAGTCCATCAAGGCTTGCCCTCCCCCCCCGCCCCCCAGAGCTAGTACTCCTACTTGTAGTCTTAATGGCCACATGCCAGCTCCAAGATCAGCGACAGGTCTAGCCATTAGGGAACATAAGCAGGAGGGTGCAGCTGTGCTCATGTCCTGCTTGTGAGCTTCCCCTGAGGGTCCCTTTGGCCACTGGGGGAACCAAACGCCAAAGAGCGCAGACTTTTAGTCTGATCCAGCCATGCTCTTCTTAGGTTCAGTGCCTAAAGGGTGGCTATTCTGGGATTAAAGGACAGCTCATAGGAGAGTTTTAGCTACTGGGGGATATCTGATATCCAGACAGTTTATCTGCAATAGCAAAAAATGCACCAGGACCATTTCTTCATGCTTAGGTAAAACAACATGTCAGATAATCCCAATGCAGTTCCATACAATTAAAAATAAAAATGTTTATAGTGTGTCCACCACATGTTCCCTTAGAAAATATTATAATATCTGAGGGACAAATGTCTTTTTCTAAAAAAGCTCACCGTGGGAATAGGTGGTGAACTCACTGCAAACATATCTCTTCTGTATTGAGTGTAGTAAATGGACTGAAGCATGGAAGTGTACGTATTGCTAAAGTCTCTGGATTCTAGAATTTGTTTCAAATATCCAAAACGTGCTGTAAAAATATGCTAGAGATTGTCCCATGGATTTAAAATGGCTTCCCTTTAATGACTGGTTTGTCCAGCCAGTTTACCTTTCCCACTTTACACACCCTGTGTCCAGATCGGTTGTCCATGACCACTGTCCCTGCATCACCTTAGTGAGGACACACAGTCTCAAACTGTGCGCAGTTGTCAGGCAGGGATTGCATTAAGCAGAAGGTGGCAGAAAAGGCCTCTTTAAACAGCTCACTTTGCCCCCAAAGCACTCAGATGCAGATCTGCAGAAACAGAGAACATTTCAAGGCGGCTGCAAGCTCTAATATCTAAAAAGACCTCAAGAGCACAATCTAGAGAAGGACGTGCCTAACACTGGGTCCTTGTACCTGCTGCTTCCCAGAGGAGAGCTTTCAAATGAATCTTCCTGGTCCACTTGGCATCAGAGGATGGATGCTGTTTCTTTCACCCCATCAAAAGCCCTTCTGGGCATATGCAAATCTTTTTGGACTAACAGAGCTATTTTGATTCTGGCCTGGAGGTATTCTTCTAATGAGCTTTGTTTTGCTGAATTGACTCCACTGGAGCCCACGAAGACTGAGATGGGGGAATCTCTGGCTTTACAGATCCCACCGTTCTTAACCACTGGCTTTCTGGATGGGGAAAATGGGACTGGGAGTCCAACAACTCCATCTAGGGGACTCAGGTCCCCCAGCCCTGCTGTAAGACAAGTAAGCCATACAATGAATGGTGGCTCCAAACACATGAGGAGAAAACATGGAGGGCTATTTGGTCAGGATACCTGGGCACTGCACAACCCTTTGCAGAGGGAGACTGGAAAAAGTGCAAATTGTATTGCTCTTTCAAGAAAGCGCCACATAATTCCCCTTGCAACAAAATCATAATATGTCTATTTAGAAGATGGGTCCCATTGAGTCCAGTAGGGCTTATTCCTTGGTATGTGGGTGTGAATGGATTTTGTGGCCTTGTAACACACTGACCATTAGTCTGTTCTAGTTGAAAGAAAATTCAAATAAAATGTTCAAGAGGGGATAGATTTTGCCCTTTAAATTTCCATATCACCAAGCCTAGCTCAACCAGTTCCACAAAGGACCACATAATTAGATTTTTAATTTTCACTAAAATGCGCGCCCTCTCTCTCTCTCTGACCTGGTTCACATGTAACTAGAAGCCATGAAGGATGAATTTCCCTGTGGGGCTGCTCATTGTGATAGTCACTATTTTTAATATTTGGGGTCTGACAGGGGTACCCCATAGCTTTTTGTTATAAATGCACCTGATGTGGGTTGGTTGTTAAAATGATTGACAAACCACGAACAACCCGCAAAGAGCCCATGGGTTCTGGGTGGCTTGTCAATTGCCCCAACAACCCACTTTTACCTGGCTCAAGAAGTTATGGTGCATTCCCACTGGTCCTTGCATTTTCAAAATGGCAGCCACATGACAAGAGAAATTCAGAGAAATTCACCGATGGTAGCTTTTTGTTATATGCAAACTGCCCCCCTCTCTCTCTTGGGTGCCATGATACTCTTGCTCTCACATACATGAAAATTTCTTACATACATTTTTTTTTAAAAAGGACACATCCAAAGATTTGGATAATAAATTACTTGCGTTTCCTAAGAAACTGTCTTCCTTTTTTTCCTTTTCCTTTTGTGTGTGTGTCTTAAGCTGTTCAACGCTCTTGACAGGACTAAACAGTTTTTCTAGATTGTGCTCGACTCTTCAAAGCATAAATTGCAGTAAAGAAGAAATAAGAGAAAACCAAGTGGGAAATGGGAGCAGAGAGAAAGGCAGGGAAAAGCAAAAGCAAAAACCAAACAAAAACCAAACCCTAACCCAGATCCCAGCAGCCCTTGTAAGCCTCATGAGAGGCAGCAGAAGTGAAGGAGGCCCCTGCTTCCAAGGGCCGCGGTCCCGGCTAGCAATGATACATTGCTTTTGTGCCTGAATCCAAAGGCTGTGAGGAGAAGGAGGAAGGAATCTTTTAACACTTGGATTGCTTGTAAACTGCGCAATGTGGATCTCTAAGGCTGATTGTGATTTCAGGAGGGAGGAGTGTGAGAAGGAGAAGAAATCCAAGATGAAGCCTTCCGAGTTAAGCTATGGTTCTGTTTCTTCTTCACAATCATTTCCCCCCGGTCAGTTCCAAGAGGGCTGCTCCCTCCTTTTTCTCTCCCTTTCTCACTCCCTCTTCCACTCGGCCACTGCTGGAAGTCTTCCTGAGGAGCTGCATCAGCAGTCCCCCTCTGTTGCCATGACAACCAGCATCTCACTCTTGCCCATCTCTTCCAAGGCACTGGCCAGAGTGTTAAGATCCCCGTCATCTTGGTGCTGGGCTTCCCACAAGTCCAGGATCACTCCTGTTGGGCTGGCTTTGGTGGCAAAGAAATTCAGATACCTGTACAGGAAGGAATGTGAGAGAGAGCTTGTTGGTGGTGAACTTCACATCTCCCCTGAGGACATTTCTCCCATTAGATTTCTCTTGCCAGGGTGGCTCTCTTGGAAGGGAACCACGATAAAACAGCATCATTCAATTCCCACCCTTCGGAATGCAGAAAGAGATTCCAAGACATTATTTAAAGCAGCTTTCTTCAGATCTTGTCTCTTTTCCCTTATCAGCCCCAGCCAGTATGGCCAATGATTAGGGATCCTGGGAGCTGTAGGCCAAAAAGTTTTGAACGGTACTGACCCCTGGTGATTATTGCATACTGTCAATGGAGAAAAATACAATCCTATAACGCATGGGTGGGAAGCCTCTTTCAGGCAAAGGGCTGAATTCAGTTTCGTAGAAACTCTGGAAGGCCGCATTTTAGTGATGGTTGGGACTGAAGGCAACAATGGAGAGGGCCCGGGTGCAATTGGTGGGCCACGCATACAAGGAATACTAGCCTAAGCCTCAAGTGAAGAACTTTCACCTTTAGAAGGGGGAAAATGCACAAAAGCTGGGAAATTGGCAATTCATGACTGGTGGCTAGAAGAAAGACAGTGGAGACTTACTGACACTTCCTGTTTTGCTATGCCATCAAGTAATCTCTGACTTGGGGTGATCCTATGAATGCCCTTCAAATTCTCCTGTCCTTGACAGCCCTGCTCAACTCTCATGAACTCAGGGCTGTGGTTTCCTTTATGGAACTCATCCATTTCAGATTTGGTCTTTCTCCTCTTTTTTGCCTTCACCTGGCATCGCCGTCTTCTCCAGTGAGTCTTGCATTCTCAGGATGTGCTTGAAGTACGACACCTGGATCTCAGAATTCTGCTAACAATTCAGTTTCATTGACGTTTTCTCAGACATACCCCAAATCGTTAAACTAAACTGAATGACACTAACCAATTTCCATGAGGAAACTACTCGGCAGTGGCCTTTGAACAGTGCCACTCAGGGTGTGCGGTCCTGAGTGATGGGCAACATGGATCTTGACAAGTTATTGTGGTATTTAAACCCTCAACCTGTTAGCACTGGAATGAAGTCCTTGCATCCCATCCTTACCCTTGGCTGAGAGGGCCAAGGCTCACAGGGACGTTTTTTCACTCTTTTGGCGAATCCCATCCCAAGGGCCTCTAACAGTGGCTTAGCAGCCCTTCCCTGCTTCTGGCCCTTTGTGCTAAATGCTTCCCCAGAGCACAGCAGACTCCAATTTTTCAGGAACTGACAAGGCAACCGACTGTTTAGGCAGAAAGCCAGCGCTGCTTTATTTTATTTCTGCTCTGAGCACCTTTGCTTGAACATGAATCAACATGGGTGCCGCTGCGAAGCACTTTCCCCTAAGAGCCCTGCTGGAAGCTCCCTTTTGTAGCTTTTAGTAGGGCAGTAAAAGTGCTCCTGCTGCACCAGACGTTTGATACAGGCAGTGTTCGGCTGATCGATCATATTTAGCGTTGCTTATGTTTCCTGGCTGATGGCTTAGTTTGGTCCTGGTATGTTTTACTGATTATTCTTTATGTTACTGCTGCTTTTAAATCTAACCTAGCGTTAACGGCTTTTGAGGAGTTTGATCAGGAAACTGGCTTGCTGCGGCGAGTGTGGGGCCACGCCACAGACAAGCATGAGAAGAGGCCAGCGCACCAAGCACGGGTGAAATGGGAGAGGCGTGCTGGGATCAGCTCGACAGGGTCTGTAGCATTCCGTGCGCTGGGAGGAAGACCTGGGCTGACTGGGTGCACACACAAGCTCTCCCTTGCCCAGCCCCACCTTTATGCTGGGGAAAATGGGGCGAGGGAGGGAGCTGTGTGCATTGCTGCCTAAGGGCGCATGAAGTCCAACAAAGCACCCTCTCCAGCCCCACCTGCCCTTGTCCAAGGAGAGGCTGTGTGGGGAGCGTGCCTGACGATGGAGGAAGGCTGGCAGCTGCAGGTGTTCGCCTGGCCTCAAGACAAGCCCAAAATGGCACAGCCCTGGGCAGTCTAGAGAGACCACAATATATAAGTAAATATATATATATTGTATATGGTTGCTTTGCTTTTTTTATTTTTTGTAAGCCTTCCAGAGGCTTTTTAGTATTGGACGGCATACAAAAATGATCAATAAATAAATAAATAAGTGTGGTTTAACAGTTATACTGTGGGGCTGGCACATGGGAAGACTTAGAGTCAGTCACTGGCTTTCAGCCTGCCCTACATTACAGGGTTGTTGTGAAGAGAAAATGGAGAGGAGGAGGGTTATGTAAGGAGAGAGGAATTCCTTGCATGAGGGAAAAAGGGTGAGATATAAATGCGATAAATAAACGCCAATAACATAACGTAAGTACAAGAAAAGAGTGTCCTCAGCTGGTATGTTGGCCGTACGACGGTTGAGAGCAAAGTGCCGAAACAAAAACCCACCGGTCCATGGAAAGTTTCTGAGCCAGGAGTCGCCAATCGTTTCCTCTGGAGTTGGGGGCATCAAGGCTGTTGCAGATTTTCTGCCGTATGGACAGAGGGATCTTGAAGGCATGTGGCCCCAGCTGAGTTGTCAGGGTGCTGCCAGGGTAGGAACACAAGGCATCAAAGGAACTGGAACTCTGGAAAGGAAAAGGGCAGAGCTGGGTTGCGGGGCCCTTGGACACAACTGCGCGGAGCGCTGAGCCTGTGCATCCGGAGCCAGTCTTGCGTATTTTTCATGGATGAAACTCAGTCGAGCACCCAACCTATGCACAGTGGCTTACCACAACCAACCATGAGCCACTGCATGATGTAAATCATTTATCACAGGCCCTTAGAAACTCAGAAGTGTTTTCTAGTGAAACTGTCTCCTTCCCTTGGAATCCGCTTCTGTTTTCCAGAGAAGAGGTTTAAGAAGGCTTGTGATTCAGTTCCATTTGCGGTGCAAACAGATCTTAAAGTGAAGGGAATGCTTCGCAGCATGACTAAAGGCCCATCTTTCACCTCACGTTCCCCTTGAACAATGGACAAACATCTAGATAAATAGCACAGAGAGCGAGAGCATGCCCAGGCGATTTAGAGGCAATTAGGGCTTTGCATGTGAAAATGGATCGCCCCTCACTTTTCCACTCTCATTGTTCCTTTTGCAGTTTGGAATCTGCTTTTTTTCTGTCTGGAACATTGACGGGACTTGTGGATTCCTGTGCAAAATAGTGGGGGGAAATTGCTGACAGAGGTACTCTGAGGAAGAGACAAAGCCCGTTCACGCTTGCTAAAATGCATTAGGCAATCCAGTATGTGTGGATAGTTGAAAACTGAAGCAACAGGAAAGTGAAGGGTAAATATCATGCCTTAAAAATAAACAGTGACTTTTATAGTGACATCAAACACTCTTGCTTCAGTGAATCCAAACAGCCTTCAAATATCACCATGCATGGCTAAGCAGGTCTTAGAGAATCAGAACAGGTATCCAGGGCTACAGATGTACGTCTGCAGGGTGGCGAATAGGTGTGCTTAATTTTTAAAAATAAGTCCAGCGTTGCACAAAGGAATATTGCCTTTCAGGTGGTTCAGATTCCATTCTCAGAACAATTTTGCCATAAAATATGCAAACTTTAGATAAGTTGTGTCCTTCTCAGGCTGTCTTCTACTGAAACACTTTAGATTTTAGCAGAACGCATAATCATCTGGCAGGCTCAGAAAGGGGGAGAAGGCCCCAGGAACAGTCTGTCAGGCAAAAGGGAGCAAACAGTATTCTCCTTCACGTTTGACAGGGCCTTCACAGAACCTAGTCCTGTTCCTCTAACTCTATGCAGTATCATTACTTAGCAAGCCTAGGGTGCAGCATTTGGTGGAAGGCATAATACGAAAACTGGCCAAAACAAGGAAGATGAATTGCAGATCCATTGGTAGCCTTCCCCTCGCTACATCTTGAACAAATGCTCGCTCGGAATGATGGAAGCTCCGGTCCCACACATCTGCAGGACACCAGGCTAGAACCATGCAGTGCACTTTGGGGACTCAGAGATAGGCACTCTATGCATGCTCAAAGCACTCTCCTCCAGCAAGCCTGCAACAGCAGAGATAACCATCAACAGCACTTTGCACACCATGCAGGTAATTCTAAACTATTAGAATGGGGGTTCAGGTTCCAAGGATACACATCAACTCCTGCAATGGATTTTGGAAGCTCGGCAGCAGCATTGGCTTGTCCGCCTAAAATTAAAATAGGAGCACTGAGATATGAGAGAGCGAGTGAGCAAGCAAGCGAGAGAGGGATCCAAAATGTCCAGCTGTGCTTGTCATCCAGGCACATACCCAGGGGGCTGGCTGGAAGGAAGGATTACCTTTCCCTGGATAGGGAACTACTGGCATGATGTGATGAGTCATATTGCACTTATAACCTGTGGAATAGGGTGGAAGTGTCAGGAAAAGGGTGAAGCCTGCAATTAAAGGTGCGATCCTTTAGCAGCTGGTATCAGGGAAAATTCCATCTCTCTCCCCTCACTGGGTCTGGGGGTGAGCCGTATCTTAAGCCAAGCCTGGCGGCTGCCCGCATATATGCCAACAAAGATATGCCAGCCAGTTCTGGCTAACGACTCTCAGAGGGGCTTGCTCAATATCCTGTGCCATTTGCCTCCCACGGCCAGCTGACTTCTTCCTGGCCTTCCTTTGCTCACCTCTCCAAGTGTAACATGAAGCTGGAATATCTGCCCTTCCCCTTCCACCTGCCGCACGCAGATCTTGCAGGTGAGCTCCGTGGAAGCTGGGCTGTATCTCTCCAGGGTGAAGGTGCAGTGCAGCGCCCGCTGGCTGCCACTCCAGATGTGATAGAAAGGGATCTCCTGCAGCAGAAGGGGAAGAGTCAGTGCTGCGGGACGGCAGCCTTTTGGAAATGCACGGGGAGGCTCAGTTTGAACAGGTGCCAATAGAAGAGGCCAGCACAACATCAGACCCTCCGTGTTGCCCAGGGCCCACCCTCTGCTCAACCAACTCCTGCTATTTTCGTAGACCCGGGAAGGCTGGAAATGCAAGGCGCCCCACACGCTTGCAGGCCCCGCGTGGATGTCCCCGAGTTGCATCACTGCTTTGCCACTGGCACCGTGCAGGCATTCCCGAGTTGCTGGCATATTGGCAGCCCAGCTGCTCACCTGGTATTTTGCCAGGAGTTTGCTTCTCCACAGTGAGTGAGGGATGTCATGGACAGAGAGGCGCAAGTTGTGATAGCTGTCCTTGAACAGGAGGGGTTTGGGTTCTTCCAACAGGTAGCCACCAAGGGTTCTTTCTAATTCAAGCACTTCCTGTGGAGCAAGGTGGGGGGACAACAGGGTGAGAAGAAAGAACAATGCTGCAGACAGAAAACACACCAGGGTGTGAGCAGGTTAGACAAGGCACATTGTCACATGCTGCCTCAAGAGCCCAGAAGAAGGTCCAAAGGCCTCTGCAAATTTCCCAAACGGGTGCCTTCTGGATGTGCTGGGGCTGCAACTTGCTACATCTCTGGCCGCCATGGCCAATGGGCTCTGCTGCCTGGGAAAGATGGAAATTGTAGTCCAGAATATTTGGAGGGAACCCTGCTGGGAGAAAGTTGCCCCAGGCTGTCTGTGTTTCCGGATGGGTCACCTACTAACAGCTTCTCTATGGGTCTCAACAGCTGGCTTCTGTGTGAACTGATTCTGTCCAATGTAACCCACCAGCCATTTGTGGTGATGTACGAATCAATAGGCATAACTTACACAGGTATAATTATGCAATCGTCGACACATAACCAGAGGAAAATCCACTTTTCTAGAAATTAGCATGTGTGCATTCTTGAAATGTAGCGGACACTGACCAGGCACTTGACAGGTAACAGCAGCTCAAACAAAGAGCCATTCACATCAACCCACTCCATTCTCCTCCTCTTCTACGTAATAGTGTCCCATCTTCCCCACTCCTTCAGAGTATCTTCTCTGGTATGCAAGTGGGAAAGATCATACCATTGCAATTTTTTACTTCTCCAACCCACTGGAAAGTGTTAACGGTGTTACATGTAACCCTTTAATGCTCAATGTATAAAAGGGCCAACTGAAGACTGCTCAGGTGTGACGTCTGGAATAATTCATTGGTAGCTGGTTAATTGCCTGGGAAAGCCATCCTGAGACACTTGTAGTGGATGGCCTATAAAAGCTCTATTCTGTCTGTCTATCTATAGAATATATCCTTTAAAAGAAAACCCTCCCCTGTTGTGTATTCTGAGCGTACGCACACCAGGATATGGACCATTTGGTCAACAGTGGCACCCAAAAAGGATCTCTCTCTCCATGAGTGTGGGACTTTGCCAGCATCTGGGTTTGGAAGCACCTCATACTCTGCTTGTGGACTTCTCTGAGGCATCTCTCTGGATACTGTCAGTAGGCAAGATGGAAACTGAGATGG